>NW_022900943.1:4162009-4172013 GCF_012274545.1 Fukomys damarensis | reverse complement strand
TTTTTGAGACAGGGTCTCACTATGTAGTTGAGTCTGACCTGGAACTCACTGTGTAGCCCAGGCTGGTCTTGAACTCCCAGCGATCCTCCTGCCTCAGCCTCCCAAGTGCTGGGATTACAGGCATGCCCCACCATGCCCAGCTCCAAAACACAATCTTAAAACAAAGATTTAGGCAACAATAAAAACAAAGCTTGAGGCAAAAGATCAAAGGAATCAGATCAGCAGGGAAAGGGAATTCTGAGTCCCCAAAGGGCAAGTAATAAGTGAAATAGTGGGGCAAATTGGCCATGGGGTGTGTGGTGGGGTTGGTCAGGAAAACAGAAGGAAGAATTCTGCAAGAGCCCCTGGCGTTAAGCAAGGAGCTTTTGGGACCACATCTTTGAATGTAGGGAAGAGGTGGGCTTGTCTTTTGCTGCAGAGCTCTATTTACATGGCTGAAATGGCTGATGAGGGGTGATTCACAGCCTAACTACTGTAGAACAGCTTCTATAAGGACAATCTGGGAGTAGAGGCAAAAAGGGCTTTCAAGAAGCTTTATTTTTAGGAGCTCTTTGTTTCCACCATAATTATACTAGCCAAAAAAAAAAAAAATACTCTAGTTGGAGAAAGCTGAGAATGCCAATGTTGAAGGTTGAAATGTTCCTCCCTGAACATTCATACGCTGAAATCTTAACTCCCTGTACCTCACAACGTGACCTTATTTGGAAGTGACATTGCAGCTGTAATTAGTTAAGATGAAGTCACCCAGGTGGGCTCTAATCCAACATGACTGGTGTCCCTATAAAAGGGGAGATTTGGACAGACAGACACCCATTTGAGGGAAGACGGTGTGAAGAGACACAGGGTGTAGACAGCCATCTGCAAGCCAAGGAGAAAGGCTCAGAACATGCTCTTCCCTCACAGAATGAAGCAACACTACTGACACCTTGATTTAAGACTTCTATCCTCAGAGCTGTCAGACAAAGATTTCTATTATTTCAGCTACCTGGTGTTTGAGTCTTTGTTCCAGCAGCCCTAGCAAACCAACTGAGGCCTCTCTATGTGTCACTCCAGCAAGGGCACACAATAGGATACTAGACATGCTCTGCAGTCCAGGCATTTACACCGAAATCTTTCTCTTCAGCTCTCACTTGTTACGAAGTCCTGTGCTAGATCCCTTGGATTTGTCTTCACTATTGCCTTTGAGAATCCAAGAGGCACCCGCAGTCCTGCTGGAAAAGGAGTCGCACCGTCTATATAATCCTTAAAGAAAGCCAGCTACACCAATTCAGGCAGAAAGAGAAAGCCAGTGAGAGAGCGCTGGCAGGATCTCCCTGTTCCACTCAGTACGTTCATGCTTCCGAATGAGGCTGAGGAGGAAAAGGAATCTGCTGCTCCCACCTGCTGTTTCTTCCTGGCCTCAGCTCTCATGTGCTTTTAGGTTGGAGCGTCTTTCCACGGCAAGAGCAATTCCTATCTCCAAGGAGTCATATTCAAGCGTGACAGGGTTTAAGTTGCTTTTTTCGCGTACGTGTACGCTGACTCTGACCCGCACCCCACACGCCACTTTTCTTCTTGCTGACCCAGCAGGGGGAGGCACTCTGCCAGTGCTGTGACAGGTTGGTGAGACCTCCACACTGCTACCCTGTGCCCTGCAAGGACTGGAATGAGCAGAGCAGGTGGGTTACGAGACAACACACAGAGAGTATTTATGCAATGGCTTCTTCTCTCATCTAAGCCAAATGTGGCCGTGCAAGGGTGGGAACGGAGTGAAGGAGCAGAAAGATCACCAGAGCTAGTCGGGCTTAAAGTTTTCTTTTTAAGCATCAGATAGTTTTATTCAAAACAAACCTGTGTGGTACCTAGTATAGCAAACAGATAAAGATGGTGATTACTCAGAGTTACCCGGTCAGATATCTCAAGGACTGGAAGGTAACATAACTGAGTAGCGCACAGAGCAGGAAGGGTGCAGCACTGGGGACCTGGAGAGAACTGGCCATCCAAAGAGGCAGCCTCAAATGGTTTCACTCCTGCAGGAATGGGCCCGCACTATCCAGGGGATCCCCTACTCCTAGTAGTGTTAACCAGTAGGATTTGTCCCAGACACTGCTAAGAGAGTGGAAAAACAAGCCACCCATCAAGAGAAAATGTTTGCAAAAATATACTTTAATACAGGACCTGGGTCTAAAATATAAAAAAAACTCAACAGTAAGAAAACGAAACAAAGAAAATAATTTAAAACAGACAAAACAGATACCTTACTAAAGTGCATAGGCGGATGGCAATAAGCATATGAAAAGTTGCTCAGTGTTGCACCATAATTCATGGAATTTGCCATTTAAACAGCTGAGATACCACTGCGTACCTATTAGAATGGCTAAACTCCAAGGCTGATAATACTGCGTGTTAGCACGGAGGCAGAGTAACAGGGGCTGGCGTTCATTGCTGTTGGAATACAAACTGGGGAACTATTTTTGGAAACAGCCTGACAGTTTCTTATAAAGCTAAACCTAATCTTACTGTCTGATCCAGCAGTGTGTTCACTGGAATTCCCCAAAGTGAGTTAAAAACTTGTGTCTGTGCGGAAACCTACACATAGATATTCATAACAGCTTCAGTCATAATTGCGAAAACTTGTGAGCAACCAGGATATCTTTCAGGAGGTAAACGGATAAACAAAACTGATGCAGCTCTCCGATGGAATGTTACTCAGCAACAGAAAGGGATGAGCTAGAGGTCATGACGAGACAAGGAAGCCCTCTGCTCAGTGAAAGAAGCCAGTCTAAAAAGACGACGTGCTTATGCATCTGACTATATAACATTCTGGAAAAAGCTAAACTATAGAGTAGAAAGATCAGTGGTTTCCTGGAGGTAGAGGGCAGGGGAAGGTGAATAGGTGGGGCACAGGGGATTTTTGAAGGCAGTGAGCCCTTCTGTACAATGCTGTCACGGTGGACATATGATCTTGTGAATCTGCAAAGTCCGTAGAGTGTGCAAAGCAGAGTGAGCCCTAATGGAAGCTGTGAGCTGCAGTTAGTAATAATGTACCAGTATCGGCTCACTGACCGTAAGAGTATGCCACAGTCGAGCAAGGCGCTAACAATAGAGGAAAACGGTGAGAGGGGAAGTGGACAGGGAAAGGGACTACGTGGGGACTCTCTGTACTTTCTGTCTAATTTTACCGTAACCATAATATTATACAAATGAAGTAAAATTTATTAATTATAAAAGTCCTCCTGAGTTTTCAATTTTAGCTGCTACTTCAATATTTAAGGAAAATAAAACCACTGTAGCAGCCAATAAAAACTCATCCGTAGGCTGATCGTGAGTCACTTGACTTTTGCTCCTGCATGGAACCTCTCTGTAGCCTGGAAGTCGCTGCCCTGGATCACAGTGAAGGCTGCAGAGCCACTCCAGTTGCCCCTGAGGGGCGAGGGAGTGAAGCCGAGGAAGGTTTGAGCGGCCTCAGCGGGTGCAGCCCAGACTGAGGGTGCAGACTCTGCTCTCAGTTTCCTCCCAAGACATCTTTCTCAAGACCTCAGGGCCTCAGCCTCTCTTTCCCCGCTATTCCTTAAGAGAAGAGAAAGGGCCAGCTCAGGTCATCCTCGGTAGACACCAACACTGAATTGCTGGGACTAGGACTTGGAAAGAAGAGGGAAATCCTAGGGTGGAGAGATGAGGTAAACAGTGGCATCAGGTCCAGACTGTCCTCAGAGCTACCCACGGGGCAGTCCCTGCCTTCCGAGCATCCACTACGCTCAAAGCTCTCCCTACACTCAAAGCTCTCCCTGAAGTCGTGTTCAGGTTCTAAAAATCCCTGGAATCAGATTCTCTCCAGGCAAGCCCCTGCCTTTCTCCAGGCTCTAGTTAGCATGTAAAAGTGCTCCTTGAGATGCTTGGGGAAAGGCGGTGGAGCCACCTATCACCACGGCCCAGAGTAACCTGGAGGGGATAGAGAAACGGACTGAGAACTGCCAGCCCAGGGCTTCACCGTCCTGTGCTGACATCACAAGCAGAGATGGCATCATTGCAGGCTGCAGAGGGGAAGCTAAAACAATGGAGTGGCCCGAACACTTGAAGTCACACACACAGCTAGTTAGTGTGGAGTCAGATCTCAAATGCACGAGACCTTATGCTGACTCTCTGGATTTCCAGTTTGGGCTATGTCACCAGCCTGTGCCAAGCAGGGCCTTCACAGATACCCTCTGACTCTCAGTGATGGATGCTTCAGCTTGGGAAGAAAATGTAAGAAGCCACCACATGGGCTTCTCCTTTCCATGCCTGTCCCCTGGTGGGACGAGACGATTTCTTCCAGCAGGGCACGTCCACAAGGCTGAGGCTGAGGGCACACTGGAGGCACTTTTAGGAGTGTGAAGGATCTGGGAGGGCACAGGGTACTTACGGAGCACCTGTTAATGACTACAGTGCCACAGCTGGGCACTGGTGGGGTCCGGCACTGACCTAAGCACTGTACATACTGTTTGGACTTGTATCCTCTCCCCTTCCTACAAAGGGCTCCTTGCCTATCCCCTTCACAACGGGGCAACTGAGGTGCAGGGAGTGGTGTCACTGGCCGAAGGTCACACAGTGCTAAGGACAGAGCTGGATTTCCAGTCCAGAGGGACAGCTCTGACACTCTGCCATCCCGCCTCCTTCAGCACCTGCCAAACACTCTGTTTTTGTGCTCTGACCATGTTACTGAATCCGCATATCGCCTCACTGGCAAGTACTATTATTGTTACTACTTATTGTTGAGAACATCCGAGCCAGATCTTCCGGCCGTACCATGTACTAACTCATTCGGGGGCAAGTTTTTGTCGCTTTTCTGTGCCTCAGTTTCCCATCTATAAAATGGGGCTAGTAACAGTACCAAGCTTGCAGCGAACCTGTGAGAGTCAAAAGGGTAAAAGG
Source organism: Fukomys damarensis (assembly GCF_012274545.1). Taxonomy (NCBI): domain Eukaryota; kingdom Metazoa; phylum Chordata; class Mammalia; order Rodentia; family Bathyergidae; genus Fukomys; species Fukomys damarensis. The sequence continues at coordinate 4,167,123 of NW_022900943.1, read as the reverse complement.
AGGCACCTAGTGCACTCCTTCTCATGCAATAAATGAGAGGGGTAAGCTTCAGAGAGACTGAGTCACTTGCCAAATATCACACAGCTGGCAGATATATTGCCTTCTTGGACAGGAGCAGTAAGGGAGTCGGGGGCTGCTTCTGAAATGAATGTAATTCACTCTAAAATGAATGTAATTTGGACATGAAAGGCAGTGGAGAGCACTGGCCTCTAATAGAGAAAATATGATTTAATGGTTGGTTTTTAAACTAAACAAATTTACTGTGGTCTCTAAATGAGTCTCATGACATGATCAAAACATTTGCCCCAGATTACCAATATCATATGTTAAGGAGAGAAAACCAGATGGCTCTTAAGCTGGTGTCAGTGGGAAAAAAAATGTATATATAGGTGGGTTGCTTTTTTATAGCTGTTGGCATATAAAATAAGTCATTATTCTAAATAGAAAAATATTGATGATGTCATCGAGGCCATTGAAAGACACATCAACCTGATCCGATGAGCTGGAAAATCAATAGATACTTTCCAAATAAGATGACATGCCCTTTTAATTGGTTGTGTGTGATATACTGTGCACTGCAAAGGTTCAAAGTTAATTCTGACTGGTTTAGGGTTTTGATTGTTGTTTTATATGCGGGCACTTTTGCATCCACTTAATGTATTATTAATAGCAATAATAGTACCCGCTGTGTGTCTGTCCCCCTGCAAGAGGGGGACAAGTGTATCTGTTATGTTTGCCAGCATCATAAGAGAAGTTTGATCTTTGTACTTCTCAGGTAGCCAAGAGATAACTGGTATGTCTTTTGGTCTACACCAGCACAGAGGACACCAGCCAAAGGTTATGCCATTTCCCAGGTGATGCTAATCCCAGGGTAGGTAACTTATAAGCTAAACCCAATCACTTCTGGGTGTGGATTTCCGAGCAATTGCCCTGTTTTCAAATGAAGCCCTCCACCCAAAACTGTGCGAGCACACCCTTGATGAAACTCCTTGTTGAGAAAGTTCAGTGGTAAGGAAGATGGCATCTTGCTACTACTCTCATGCTGCCCGGCCTCCACTAGAAAACAACAGTTAACTTTCTGATGTGTAATTTCCTAAGAAACAGACCGAGGTGAGCATAAAGTGTTTGTCCCCAAAGGACTTAACATTTCTTCGTGTGTTTGCTGGTACCTTTCCTTGAGTTCACAGTCTGGGGTAAATCTCCTTCTGGGAATGAACTGCAAGTCCAGGGCAGCCCAGTTTAAGAAAAGGAGCAAGTGGCTTCTTACTGCCTGGGGAAGCAGAGCTGGAAGGAACTTTAGGAATCATTTCATCAGTTCCCCTGTTTAGACCTGGAGGGTTTTCATCTCGCAGTCCAGTTTGATGAATACAAGCTGAATATCAAGGTAATAAAAAGGTTTTGTTAAAAATACTTACCTGCCTTGGTGTTGCTTGGGTAATGATAGAAAATAAGATCAAATAACTTTGTCTTCTGTGAAACTCCTTTCTGTAACAGCTACACTCTCGGAGAAAATGATAGTCGGGAAAGAGAGGGAAGGTCAGAGAGGATCCTAGGTGGGGCAGAGTCGGGTGGGAAATAGAGGGAGAATGGCCAAAGCGAGCTCCTCAGGGCTCTCGGCCCTCAGGACACTGCTTCCCGGCACAGCCGCAGGGCTCCTGGGGTGGAGCTCCTGCTGCACCTGCTGCCAGCCGGGGCAAGCGGGCACAGGCAGGAGATGACTGTGTTTCAGCCCTGCGGCGGTATCCGGTATCCGGTGATACCTGATGGTTTCCCTGGAGAAGCAGGAATAATAGCCCTGGAGCGCCGCTGGGGGGGCGCTGACTGCCCGAGGTGGGAGGGGTCAGCGGCCGCGGCCACGTGGGTGGGCTGCGAGGTGGCCTGGACATCCTCACGCTCTCGCAGGAAAGCTCCGCGGCCTCTGCAGAGGGTCCCTGCACACGGGGTGCGCACGTTAGCCTGGAGAGCAGCTGTCTTGCTCCAGAACAGCCCCATATTTACAGTGGCCGACACACCCGAGATTTATAAGCCTGCCCCTTAGGACGGAAGCCCCGAGAACACACACCGACCTCGGAACGGAGTTGGCTCATCACTGCACAGCTTATCACCTCTTCATCAATCAGAGTGACGTTTTTTACGGTTGTCTTCCCAGTCCAGGGTCAGAGCTGGGGCAGTTGTGCTGCTCTTGCTTCCCTTTCCTGAGCGCTCCAGGTGACCCGACCGAATTCTTTCCCAACAGGCCTCCCAGCAGGGTTTTCTGCTGCCCTGAGCTGGCTGCTCCTGGCTTGGGAGCCGACAACCCACCCTGTAGGCGCTGCTGTGGCCTCGCTGTGGTTCCCAGAGACTCGTGTCCTGCCGAGGACACTGCCTATGCCCACGGGTGTCCCCACGTGGGACAGGAAGTGACCTGCACGCGGCACCTCCACCTCTCGACGTCGCAGTGTCTTACGGAACTGCGGCCTCGGATTCTCCGAGGATGAATTGCGCCCTCTCATCTCGGGTACAGCGACAACACCAGAAGAAGACGCTCTAGGATCTGTTGTGTTCTCTGCTCACCGCCTCGGTGCGCGTGGTGAATCTACTCGTTGCCCTGCTGCGGTGATCGCTCCCTTTCACAGGCCGGAAACAGCAAGCAGAGGGGCTCTGACTGCGCAGGGCCCCAAGGACCTCTCAGTGCTCACTTCGGCCACCTGGTGGGTCCTGCCCAGCTGGGCTCTGGGCCCAACCAGTCTGACTGTTTTAGAGGCTTAAAAACATCTATCTACAGAGGCTTGCACAAACTACCTCTCCTCTCCGCCTGGGAAAGAAGCAGGATAAGAAGGATCGTTCCCATTTTATAATTCATTAATTTCAAGAAAATACAATCTCAGGATTTCAGGTGTTCCAGGGCAGCTGGCTAGGGCAGAGCGGCGTCTTTCACCTCGGTTTCCTTGGGTGAGCCTAGATCCTCTAGCTCTGAGAGTACTTGGCCTGGTGCTTCCCCCGGTCTTCCAGCTGCCTCATGGGACCACAGAAGCCTACCCTGCTTTTCTTCCTTCAGTGGTTAGAGAATGGCAGGGATTCCTCCTTACTGAAGGCAAGCAAGCTGTTAGTATTTGGGGAAACCATGCTCTTACTTCCGTAACAACAACCAGCACTTGCTTGGATATTTTGTTTTTGTAGAAGAACTCTGTTAGAAAGACCTAATGTTGCCCCAAGTAAAGATTAGTTACTAAAACATATTGAATCTTTTTCCATCGAGTGCCTTGATATTTATAAGAGATGCATATGTGGTGACATTCCTTTTGTAATCTTTAAAGCTACTATATTAATTTGCATTCTGAGTTTAATTTTGTTGAATTTCCCTAAAACTCAGCTGATAAATAGGACCTTAAATCTATTCCATATTGCCCTGGCCTTGCCGGGCAGCAAAGTTATTCCATTAATAATGCAGCTCTGTGAAGGCTCACTGGTGTCGAAGAGAAGGCTTCTCTGTGAGAGTGGTTCTGTGACTCAGGTGGGAGCCTCGAGGGAGGGGCTTCCTGGCCCAGTGCTGCTGGTTTCCTCTACCAGGGGATTCTCATGCAGGAAAAAACTGACCGATTAGAACTGGCCTGTGGGCTTTATTTTTTTATTTCCTGTAGCTAAAAGTGTATAAGTTGAACTGCACTAAATAAAACACAATAATTTGTTCTCAAAATTAGCAAGCACATGTTCCACCCATAAAACCATTGCTCTGTGAGGTGAGACTGGATTTCATTTCAGGGTCTTGATTTATTGTTTGGTTTGTTTTATTTCGAGGGGGTGGGGACAAGACCACTGCAGGACAAATCTATTAAAATGGTTGACAAAAACAGATTTGCAAAGGTAAATTAATCTTTGAAACGTCCAAGTCAGTGAGTTGAAAATGTTTAAATGTTAGGAAGAATTTTAAAAAGGGCTTTTACGATGTACACATATGTGGCTTAAACCAAAATGTTTGCTGAGAGCTGTGAGCTCTTCCTCTCTGTCACTTTTCTCTGTAAGGTCATTCACTGTCCATGCTGTTGCATTTTATGCTTAAAGGATAGTTTTCTTTTCATGCAGGTTGTGCATGTGGTGAGTTGGGACATCTTGGCTGGTGTTGCTCATATGACCTCTCTCTGTCACTGGCCCATGATGGCTGTGTGCTTTCAGGGAGCAGTGGGTGCACAGGGGAAGAACAGGAGGCATTTTGGACAGAAGTGGGTAACCACACTCTTGCCCTGGTTTTACCTTTCTTAGGAAAGGAAGGGTACATGAAGAAGCCAGCAGAACAGCTCAGAAGAAATTTGTGGGGAGAAATTTCAGACATTCTTTATGAGCTGTGATTTCATTTCCCTTGGGTATATACACAGCAGAGGGATTGCTGGGTCAAATGATAGCGTTATTCACAAAGCCAGCGTAAGGAGTAACCTGAGGGACTGTTGATGGATGAATGGTTCAACACACACACTCTCTCACACATGCACACACACATGCAGACACCCACTCACACACACACTCACACATGCAGACACACAGACACATGCACATGGTGGAGAGGGAGAGGAGTATTATGCAACTATTTAAAAGAAGATTCTGCCATTTGGGACAACATGGATAAATCCAGAGGATGTTATGGTAAGTGAAACAAGCTAGACATTGATTTTTTTTAAGACTGCATGATCTGTTTTATATGTAGAATCTTTAAAAATAAAATAATCTTGGCATTGTACAGAAATGGACAACCGTATTGGTCTAGAAATGTTAATTTATTTTTATTTTTATTTTTTTTCCATGTGTACAGGTGTAACACATCGTACTAAATATGTAAGGTCATACCTACGTGGGTTTGATTACAGAAACTAATAAAGTATTCTCTAAATAATGAAAAAAAGAATAAGATAAGACCATAAGAGCAAGAAGCAATTTAAATATGTTCAGGGACCATTTTCATCTCCAGAATTAAGGATTATTTTGATGTTACATCATTGCCTTTTCTTTTTTACTTTCCTTTTTAGTTTTATTTTAGGATTCCCTATTTTTAATGTTCATACAGAGATTTCTTTAACTGAAATACCGAATAGCTTCTTTGGTGTGAAAAACTATAATAGTACACAGGATCCTAATGAGATAAT
>NW_022900943.1:4148500-4161903 GCF_012274545.1 Fukomys damarensis | reverse complement strand
TGTTTGTAAATGGGGAAGGGAGGAGGGGGTGAAGGGAGGGCAGGGACAAGGGGAAAAAATGAGAATCAAGACCTGTTATGTAAAGGTACAGAATCCCAATGATGAATGTAACTGTATTGTATACCTAGATTGTACCAATAACCTCAATAAAAAGAAAAAAAAATAAAATAATTTTATTTTGGTTTTGTTTGCTTATCAGGGATGAAGAGAAAAAGGAGATGTAGATCAAAGTGTACAAAGTTGATAAAGAAATCTAGAGAAGTAATGTACAACATTAGGAGTATTGCTAAGAAATTATGTCCTATAATGGAAATTTGCCAAAATAATAGATTTTAGATACATTTACCACATATACACACAAAGGTAATTGTGATAATTTCACTCCATATCAAAAGATCATATATGCAGTCTTTAAATATGCACAATAAATTAAAATTAAAATGTGCTAATAGAGAGGGGAGAAACTTGATAAATTGCTGGACACAAGCACACAAGTCAATTAGGATTCTTGGTTCTAGTGATGACTATATTGGTCCAAGGAAGAAAAAGTGCTTCTTGGTTTATGTGATTCAAAAGTTTAGGAACAGATCAGTTTCCATTCTGAGGTTGTCCCAGGAATCCAACTCCATGTCATTATTCCCCGCTCTTGGTTCTGTTCTTTACCAGTTGACTTTATAAGCACATCCCGGGTAACAGCAAGATGGTTGCCAGCAGTTCAAGTCCAGTAGGAAGAATGTGAGCCTCTCTCCCAGGATGCCTAGCCAAAAAAGTCATTATATCTTGTTACTTTTGCTTGGGCCACCTGACTATCCTTGAACCAATCAAATGGACCACAGGAATGAATGCATGGATTGGCCAGGGCTGAATCAGAGGCTCTTCTGTGCATTCAGGAGAAGCATAAACCCTACCCAAGACCACGAATTAGGAGGAAGGGATCAAGTGGTTCCCCAGAAGTAATGAAGGTGGTTGAGAAGTGGCTGCCAGAAACGGCAGAAAGGTAGTTCTCTAAAATGCAGGATAATGAGGTAGAAAAGGAGAAAGCCAAGGAGACCGGCTTCACGGGTGGTAGCTGCTGTCATGGGTTGGGACATACAAGGCATTCCTTTGGGATTCCCCAAAATAATAGGAACACTTCGAAAGGCTCTATAAGGCAATTGAATGAGTGAGAGACTTGGACCATTGTGCTTTGGGTATAATCGTGGTGCACAGATTGTCCTTCCAAAGCAAGGCCTAGGGCAGTAGATTACTCTTGAAATTCTGGAGAATACAGATGTCACTTTGTATAACAGAGTTGTATAAACTTATGCAACAAAATCCGCCACAACATTCAATTTAGACTCTTATTATGGCTTGTTTTAGTGAAGTTTTAAAAGGTTTCTTTCTAGTGGAAATACAAATTAATTGACTGATTTGAGGAACTGGAGACAAAGAAGACTTTAAGGCAGTTATTAGGTTGAAATTTTTTGAGACAACTTCAGCTACCAAGAAATGTGATGGTGTCTTTCTATTAACATGTAACTGGTCTTTTCAGTACTTGTGTCTGGGCCTTTCTTCCTCAGTACTCACGGGGTGTGTTTTTGTTTCCTATTTTTATTTCTTAAGCTTGCCAGGTGCTGCTCAGTTTTATCTTTTCAAAGAACCTATTTCAATTTTGCTAGTCATTTATATTTGTCATTTCAATTTATTAAATTAATGAATTCCAGCTTTTATTTTTATTTTTTTAATTTCTATCTTTTTACTTGATTTTTGTTATTTTTCTGTTTCCTTAATTATATGTTTAGTTTACTTTCTTTTCTTTTTCTTTTTCTTTTTCTCTTTCTTTTTTTTTTTTTTCTTTTTCAGACCTGGGGATTGAACCCAGGGCCTTCACCAGAACATATTTTTTTTTATTTTTAAATTTAAGATATAGTATCACTGAATTGCCCAGGCTGGGCTTGAATTTTCAGTCCTCTTGCCTCAGCTCTGCAGAGTGCTGGGAACACAGGCATGTGCCACTGTATGTAGCTGTACTTTTTTGATTAATCTAACTATACATTTTCATTTGAAGACAGCTTTAGTCACTACTAAATTTTATAACACATATCATTTTCTGCTCATTTCTAGTTTATCATTTAATTTGCTTTTTTCTTTGTTCAGAAATTGTTTAAATTTTTTCCTTATCATTATCAAATGGCATATTTTCTTGGCTATCTTTTATTAATTATTTCTTTTTAAGCCTTGTTGCATTGTTCTAAGGGACTATGATGTGAGTTCACATTTTGCATTTTTGCAGTTTAATTCGGTCCAGTATGCTATCAACTATTTGGAAATGTATAAAGAACATAACAGGGAAAATACATCTTTGTAAAATACATTATAGAGTACATGTGTTCACATACATGACAATAACATATATACATACATTACATGAACTTTCTATAACCCTCTATCATTTTTTCTTTACTTTTGACAGAACGGATCTGTGGAAATAATGACAGAACTAAAGTCCTCCACCACAAACAATTATGGTTTATCAAATTGTTCTTACCGGTTAAAAGTTTCTGTATTATTCATTTAGTTGAGTTAAACAACTTCAAATATACAATTTTACCTGATTTCATGTTGTGGTCTTAAATTTACCGGATATTAATACTGCCATTCTTCTTGCTGTTTGTTTTGTTTGTGTTGTGACAATACAGCAGTAGTTATCTTTTATTTTTAATTTTTAAAATTTTTGTAATTGTCTCTTATAAATACTACCTAGCTAAATTTTGAGTTTTGTGGGATGATTTGTTTTTTTAATCAAATTTGCCTATTATTCACAAAAGTAAACTCATTTATGTTAATTGTGATATCTGAAGTGTTTGCTCTGATGTCTCCCATATATCTTTTTAAAAATTCTTACTTATTTGTATTCTTTCTTCTAACTTGAATTTTTAAAAAAATTTTATTTATTTATTTATTTATTTATTTGGCACCAGGAATGAACTCAGGACCTCGTATTTGCCAAGAGGGCACAGTGCTGCTAAGCTACATCCCCAGCCCTAAAAACGATTTTATTTTTATGTAGCATGAAATTCCGCTATATATCTGATAGTATTCCCAGATGCATTAATATTTTTACGTCATTTTTAAACATATCTTTCTGCCAAAATTAAATAACAACTCTGCCCTGACATTCTTTTCTTAAAAGGCACAATACCTGCAGCAGGCTTTGGTCTGTTGTCTCAATTCCTCCACTTTATTGGTGCCCCACCTTCTATCTGAGTGTTACTCACTAGAGGGTAGGAGATTCTGATTCTGAGCCATTGTTAAATTTCTATTATAACACATGCCGTGCCTTTCAGATAGTCTTTCTTAACACTGATAGTTTACTTCACATTTGCAGTATTATGAGGTTATTTATGGTACTATAATATAGAAGGTGGGGGTTCTGGAATCAGCCCTGAGTTTAAATCCTGGCTGCATGAGCTTGAAGTTATCAAAGGAAAAGCAATCTCACACAATCATACTGATGGCGCGGAGGTAGGCCCAGAGGGCAGGTAGTCAGCAGCACCTGTCAGATTTGACTCCAGACCTCACTGCAGGGCCGTCTTTGGTCTCGGCTCATTCTTGTTCTCCGTCGTCTGCTGCTTTGAAGTTCCTATTCTGATTTCAGTTTCATTTGACTCACACTTTATATTAAGTAATTCATTCAGAAAAGATACAGATGGCTTTGCATGTGTGGAATGTCTTTTTCTGGCCCACCCAATATTTTGATCAGGTGGCTAATGTTGAGATTACCGTCTTTTTCTTACAGATAAAATCAATTCCTGTCTTATTCTAAGTGTAGGTAAATCGTCCTCTCATTTTTAGCTGACTTTAGAATCTTTACCCAGATATGTCTCAGTTTTTCTTTTTCCTTTTTTCTTATTAAATCTGCCAGGTATTTTTGGATCTGAAAATGCACATCATTTTTTAGGTCATAGAAGTTCTCTTCTTCAATGTATTTGGTTATTCTCCTGAGCTTGCACCTTTCTCTATTTCCAAACATTTTCACATTAGGTTTTCTGAATTTGTCTTCTACATCTCTTATCTTTTTATTCATTGTCTCCATCTCTTCATGTGTTTGTTCCACTTTCAGTTTGTCCACTCGATCTTCCCGAATGCTAGTTGAGTGCTCACGATGGTTCAATCTATCCTTCAATTTTCCAGTCCTATTTTAACATTTAGAAATTAGATTTCTTGTTTTGGAAACATTTATGTTCTTGAGTTGTTCCACTGTGACACCATCGTGGATCACTTCAAAAGCACTTAGTTCTCTGGGATCTTACGTTTCCATGAGTGAAAAGAGAGCCTTGCCCCTAAGTCCATGGGAAAGAATGTGCCCGAGTCTTGCTCATGCTGTTTGCAGTGGACCTGAAAGGCAGGTAGGACCAGCAGGGCTTCGTGGGCTGTGCGCAGCAAGCACACAGGGCCAGGTCCTGGGCCTCGGCGCTCTACCTGACCTCACTCAGGCAGTCAGGGCAAAGCTGGTCCTTGACTCTGGGCCCCAAAGACACACTGCACCCTTTGGTCTCCCTCATCATGAACTCTTGTCAGTAACAGGCCTCAGCAGAGCGACCCTCTGTGGCCTGTCATGCGCGCATCTTCTCAAGAATCCGGCCTCCGTGGTATGTAGAGGAGTCCCTCAGGAAGTAGTAGGATGCCTCTCGAGTCTACAGGTGGCTCCTCAAAACAGGAAATTTTCCTGTATTCGTGTTCTTGAATCCCAAGACCTCCAAAGGCACTGCTTAGTGCTAGATACACTTGTCAGAAAGGAAAGTGTTTTTCTTCTTTTATAAAGAAAAAATAGAACATTATTCCTTTGTGATTTGGGGGGAGGAAAGAAAGAAGAGAGTGCAAGGCTGAGAGATCGATCTTCTTTGGGGTCTGAAGAGAGAAAGCTCTGAAGAAGCAGGAACTGCAAAAATTTCTGTCTCTGTGTGTTCCAGACTGAATGTAGCAGACACTGTTTGCCAGTTGAATCCACTCCTGTGCCCTTACTCCCAGGCAGCCATACTACAAAGGAGGGATGATGGGTATTCTGAGCCGGCCATGGAAACTCCATTCCCCTTGGCCAAAACATGCATTCCAGCCTGTCGTGAGCAAGGGTTACAACAAGTTCTGATCAAAGGGATTTCACTTTACGAATTTTGAAGAACTTCTCCCTTCCCTCTCATTCTTTTCAGAATGAATGTATACGTGATGCCTGGTGCTATGGACGTCATTTTGTAATTATGGAAATAATGAGACAGTCATGGAAGCCAACATATTTCAGATGGTGGCTCAGCTTCTCAAGGGAAGAGTCGGGAGTCCAACAGCAGAATCATACCCTTTACATAAGTTGGGTGATAATTTAGGTTCTAAAGTCTTAATCCACTATAGCTGAGTGGTCTTGGTGCAGCTGAAAGAATTTCAGATGTGGTGGGTTAGTGTCCTGGGATTATGCAGAGGCATACAATAAACCTTATTTTGTTTTAAAAATAAATACCAACATATTACAAAGTAGAACTCAAAACCCATGTGAATTTAAGAAGCAAAACAGGATGCAGCAAAGTACATTTCTGTTTGCAGGGAATCTCTTTGGCCTTTAGATGATCTCTCTTTTGCCCTTAGAATTTGTGAGGAAAGGGCTTCAGAGAGCAGCTGCAAAAGCAAACCAATGTCCTCCCTTTAATAAGGATCAATAGTCAAGCAGATTGTTGCTGCTGCTATTCCTGCCGTTGTTGTGCTATTATTTTTCCACCAGTAACTGACGAAGAACGCATTGCTGACAACTGCAAGACATTTGGATGCCAAATATGCCATCCTGGGAAACATCTGATTTTACCATTACGATTCAGGGAGAATTATAAATATATTTTTCAAATGAATTAAAGTTAAATGAGGCTGTGATTAATGACAGCTAGGAGCTGTGTTATTTATTATATTTTGAATTTTACCTCTGAGGTCAGCTGCTCTTTCAGTATTTTTCCCCAAAAGGAAAAATAAACAAAATAAGAATGAATGTTCCCTAATATTAGGTTCTCATTATTATGTGCCAGCTACTGTGTTAAGCACTTCTGGGGCATTGTTTCATTGAGTCCTTCCAAGATTTGTAGAATAATCTCTAAGAATTATTTTTTCATATACAGGCAAACCACAGCTCAGAAGAGTTACACAATTGGCCAGAGAAATTTTAATCTCCCAAGACCCCCTTGATGTAACATTATGCTATCTTCCAAAAAGGTAGTTTAATGCCACCCAGTTTATCAAACTTACAGTTTAATGTGGTAGTCTGGATCTTTTAAACAAGATATCTATTTAATGGTGGAATATTTTAAACTTTAGATTTCATTTCTTTCATTGTTTCCTACATCTTTGAAACTGAATTGTCAAAACTAAAGCAATTGATTATCAACAGAACATGGTGTGATTTATTTCTTCATTATCAACCAGCATAGTGTTTATTAGTAGTCATGTATGCATTTCTGTGCTACTAGATTCTTAACAAAATTAAATGCAACACAGTCTTGAGGGTCCCTGTGCCGTAGGTGAAGTGAGGAAAAAATTAAGGGGGCAGTGGGACACGTCGCAGATAAATTGGACATAGTACAGTAGTTTTCTTCATAAGACAGTGCACACAGTCTCTGGCTTTTTTTCTATATTGACAAAAATAATTCCAATTTTCACACTGTCACAGTGCAAATAGAAGCGTGACTTATGTCTTGTAATTTGCATAGCTGATTTCCTGTCCTTTTGACCATTCCATCATCTGTCTGGCAGTTACAAAATTGTTTTTCTTTGGGACATCATGGGTATGTGCTTATGCTTCAAGGAATTTCCAAATTAAAGGGTGGGTTTATTATATGACAGGCAGGGAACTTGATTGCGACTAGGACAATCAGACTCAGCCACTGGCAGATCCGCCTTCACTGCTGTAAGCACCTGCAGCTCCCGTGTCACAAGGCCCTGGGCTGCTCTTGCTGGCAGGTGTCCAGAAGGCTGGTGGTGGGTGGTGAGCGGTCATGTCAGGTCTGGGGTTCCTATTCTCCTATCTTCAGTCCTGAAGGACTCCGTGCACCTGCAAAGAGGAGCTTGAGGGTCTTTTCCTGAGAATACGGGGAGAATGAAGAAAACTTGCACAATGCTGTCTTGGGGCCCCTGTAGCTTCCTGCCTCATCATGACTACACTCACACCGCACTGAGACCACACGGCATGTCTGCAGCCCACTTCTTAGGGAATTTTCTCTGTCTACATCCCGGCTTCAAGGATGGCCCTAGACAGTCAACATTTGTGCCTGTCCCAGCATAGCTGATTGGAACAAGGATAGCTATTGATCCAAGAAAGCCAAGCCAGAGCTTGTGAAGGACACGAGATACGGTTTGGTCCCTAACAGGTAACCTGAGCTAACCCAGATTTCCTTTTGAGCTGAGTAGAAAGAATAAGGTATGGCCAACGGGAACTAAAGGACTGAGTGCATGGGGGAGAGGAGGCCTTGACCAGATACTAGAGAAATGTGTTCTGAGTCAGCTAAAAGAGCAGATAATACAAAAAAGCAGGAGCTTGAAGGAGTGGAAAAGAGGTCAGCTGAGAGTGAGCAGAGGTTTCTGAAGGACAGAAGGAGATGTAGAACGAGAGAGTGAGAGACAGAGGCAGAGGCACTAGTCCCTAAGATGAATGTTAACAGTTTTCCAGTTCCTTCTGTATCTCTACAATAAACTCTCGTGTTCGTTAAGTATTAGTTTCTTCCCTGAAATGCAAAAGGCCTGATCACACAATGGAAACAAAATGGGAGAGGGGATTATCTGGTCCGGATGCATCTTGGGAATAAGTCCAAGTAAACACAGACACCATGTTCCTACGTTGTCTCCTCGAAGGCCTACAGCTTCATGGTCCACTCCTGGGGCTGAGGGGCTGTGAGGACCCGTTCGAAGGCAGAGACATGTGAGGCCTCTCCAGTGTGTCTCAGAGTCTGGAACTGAGGCTGGGCTTCCCGGGTATGACCTCCTCTGTGATCCGAGGATGGTTACCTCTAAGATCTGACCCCGAAGAAGCACAGCTTTAGCAACCTGAAACGAAGCTGCCGTCAGACAGGGAGAGTCTGGACTTCCAGGACTCTCAGGAGGAATGCAGTTTGCGTGGATGGGATCCTCTAAGTTGCTGTGACCTAATTTCACGAACAAAGCCCCAGAGATACACCTGTGATCATGGCTGAGGGAGGAATCCATCTGCGGAAACGGCCGGCACACTGGTAGCTCCACGCTCTGACCAGTGGGAGAAGACAAGAGAAGTCATCCACGTGGCTCTAGCTATTTATCAATGTAGTACAAACGCTGTGCTTCCTGGAAAGAGGCTATGAATGAAGAAAACACTTTTAACTTGTTCTCTCAATTTCCTGGCTGCTATGATACCCAAACCACATTTCAATATTTCTGGGTTTTGCCTGATGAGGTAGAACTTTGTGTGGATAGAAGTGGGGAGGGGAAAGGAGGGGGAATGTGGTGAAGACAAAATCATGACACTGGAAGGGGTTTCAGTATGAAGCCTCCCTTCCTTCCCCTCTCATGCCAGCAAGTCCACGTTAGTGCCGAAGAGCGGACCTTGTCTGCAATCCAGTTGAAGGAGTTGTTTCCCCCACTTCAGGTCTCTTTTTCACTGCCTAAGTTCAAAGTCACTGCTTCTTGATCTTTATATAAACTGACCGAATAACATCTCTCGAGGGATTTGCTGAGCACATCAGGGATTCCTGGGCACCTAGCAAATCTTTGTTATGTGAAATTCATCATCTTTTATTTCTTTTCTTCCCCATAACAACCCAAAAGCTAGATATTTCTATCCTGTCATCTCTCTGGTGAGAAAAGCAAGGCTTTGAGAAATCCTATGACTTTTCCATGGTCTACATGTAAGAGGCAGAGACCAGAGCTGATGGAGATCCCTGGGTTAAATGTTTTTTTCTACCCTAGTAGACTTTCCAGCACACTGAAGAGATTCACGAACGGTTTTAATTCAGACTTTGAGTCAATGGCCAGGCACGAAGCGGTGCAAGGACAAGAGCAGATGACAGGCCCCACCCTCTGAGCAGGTCAAGTTCTTCCCTCAAGCTTGACGGAAGCTTCCGTGGGAGCACAGTCCTTCCAGGTAGAGAGCGTGGCCCGCTCCTGCGGGAGCAGCACAGGCTGACTGTCCCCAAGACAGGAAGCTCTGCAGGAAGTTAAAGCCTCCCTTCTCTGTCTTCTGGTTGTCTACTCAAAAGCATTCCCTTTTTCAGAATAATCTGGCCCCAAATACACTGGTTAATCATTACTTGTACTAGTTATCTGTTAGTACATAATAACGATCCCCAAATGTAGTAGTTTAAAACAGTAAACATTAAGGGCCTGGGATTTAGCTCAGTGGTTCTGCCACCTGTTTTGCAAGTGCAAGGACGCAAGTTTGATTCCTAAACATTAATTATCCCAGTTTATGTGGGTCAGAAACAAAGGAGGGCTTAGATGGTAGCTCCAGCTCAGGGTCTCAGAGACCCTGTAGGGTTGTGATGGCTCCAGCCCCACTTCAGAAAGCAACGCTTCCTGAAGTTGGTGGAAAGCCTCAGTCCCTTTCCAAGTGGGCTGCTTAAGTGTCCTGTGGGACAGGTCTGGCTTCTCCTGGAATAAGCAGCCCCAGAGAGAGAGAGAGAGCAAGGTGGAAGCCATACGACTTTTGAGTTTTAGTGGAGGAGGTTTTTATGGTCGCTCCTGGCTCCTCCATTCACTGCAAGCCAGTCGCCAAGGACAGCTTACATTTGAGGTAGAGAACTAGGCCTCCCCTGAAGGGAAGAGGAGCACAGAACTTGTGGGTATTCAGAAACCACTATCTATGCTCTCAGAGCATGAGGAATTGCAAGGTCATGCAAGAAAATTGCAACTGTAACTGCTTTCAGTGAGGCCAGGAAGATGAAGGTTTCCGTCAGTCATGCACTTACTTAGACATGCACCAGGCATTGCGCTAATGAACACAAAAAGGGTTTCAAAGAAGCAGGTGGATGCAATGCACTAGGCAGGTAAGTGCAGCACACCATACTCAGAACTCTACTGACTGGAGCAGCCACCATTTACCTGCGGCCACCAGTGAGGCTCACCGGTGTAGCTCACTGAACCTCAGCATACTGAGATAGTATGCGTGTGTAGTCCCCATCTTACCTAAAGGACAGCTGGTACTGGTGGACCTAGGACGAAAGAGACGCGAACAGAGAGCTGCGAGGAGCCTCTTCTGACCTCAACAACAGTGAGATCTATGGCATCGTGCTGAGAAAGGAGATATTTGAGTTGGGCTCTAAAGCATGACCAGGAGTTTCTTAAAGAGACAAGAAAATTGTGAACACAATTCCCACAGGCCTCTCATGTGTTCTGCGAGGTGTGGGCGGTTTCTTGGAGTTTTCATGTCTGAGTTTTGCATAGGCCATGCCCGCGGTGTGATTGTGGCCCATCCCCAAGTGGAAATTCCTTACAACAGGTAGACCGCAAGGGGAACAATGGTGGATATGGCAGAAAAAGGAAATGCTTGATCTCACCTGAACCTTGTTGGCCCCACTGCTCAGGAGAGACTGGAAAAGAGATTCCTGGGATTTCTTGTCCCACGTGGTCCAGTATGCTTTCTCTGATGCCAGGGACCACCTCCAGACTGCTGTCCCATGGCGTGACCACTCTTAAGCCGAATAAGCTCTGTCCACGTGTCTGGGGGTGAATGGGAGCTTGAAAAATCCGTCCAGGCCACAGCAGCTGCCTTTAGATTGACTAGGTAGGTGAGGCTGTGATGGTTAACTGAATGTTATCATAAATAAGTATTGCTGTAGTGTCATCCATTCCTTACCAATTTTCAAATAGTTAGAATCCAATGAATCATTACTTTGTTGTTAAAATAACTGAACATGAATTAATATTTCTATGAAGATTCAGAAATTACTGCAGATTTGGAGGAAAGGAGAAGGGGGTGTGTTAAAGCCCACATGAGAAGATAGGTTCAGCACATAAATTTTAGGAAGGAAAAAGAGAGTGACAAAAGATTTCCTGTGGAAATCCCAGGCTCATTTTGGTGTGGGAGTGGGGAAGTGTGGATAGCAACCTGAAAAGTTACACTTCCTCTAGGCTATTCCTGGTGGGTGGGCTTTCAAAGAGCACCACAGGGCCTGGTTAAGAGGACAGTGCCACCAGGAGAGTGTCTCAGGCCGCCTCTAACCCAAGGCTAGAAAGGTGCCTGGTGAAAACCACCCTGCTAATGGAAACCAGCTTGGGAGGGCAGCACAGTGCAACTGTCAGGGACACTGAGGCTGCACAAAGTTGTGAAGCCTTATTGGAAATGCAGCACATTGAAGAAAGTTGCATTTATCAGAAATGTATATACAGTACAGTTGGAACATTTAAAAGAAGTACTTTTTGCAGGCCGGGGACTTGGCTTAGTGGTTCTGCCACCTGCCTGCCAGAGTTCGATCACTGGTACCAAAAAAAGAATTACTCTTTGCTGTCGGTGTTTTCAAAGGAGGGCTGGTCTGGCCAGTTTCAGGGCTTTTGTTTCTGAATGAGTTGTACAGACGTGGAGCACAACGGAACTGCTCAAAGGGCAGAGGAAAAGCCTGTTGCTTTAACCAGTTGTCTTCCTCCTCTTTTCCCCAATGCACCACAGAAATACTGACAGGTATTTAAAGAAGGTCAGTTTGGACAGATGCTAAATTATTAGGCTTCCCAATAAGACCATCATGTCTTGGTCTGGCTTTGCTCCTGATACATTGACATTTAAAGCTCACTGGCCAACTTAGTTTGTGACCCTACATGGCCTGCTTTCTTCCACTTCACTGTTGCTTATATTTTCATGAGAATGGGGGAGAGAGAAAAAGAAGGGAATCTAAAAACAGTCAGGTGTTTTCTTTTTGGACAACTTTAATTTTTAAAAGAAGGGTGAAAACAGTAAAGGGATTGGGAATTGGGGCTTCAAATAAAACTTAAAAGTTGTCCATATCTAGCTTTAAAAATAGGCTGGGGATTTAGCTCAGTGGTTCTGCTGTCCACCTCTAGATTATCTGAGAAACTCTGGAGGTGAGAAGCCTGCTGTCCAAGTGGACTCCCACAGGTCAGGCTGACCTGTGCATATTATAATACTTAAAAAGAGATCACATCGAGGCATAAGAAACAGAGTGCCAAGACTGAAAGGGCTTGAAAGAAGAGTCTCTCGGGTCATCGTTTCTTTGCATTCTTTCCTGTTCACCTAGTGAGAGACGAGGGAAGTGCCCGCAGGATTATTCATGGAAATAGTGCGCCAGCTAGATTATGTTGTTGACTAATATTTACATGGCAATTCGACTTTAACCCACCTGAGGGCTATGACAACACCAGGATGCAGGTGCTGTTGTCACTTCCATCTTGCAGATGGGGAGACCAAGACACACCACTAGCCCGGCATGGTGCGGAGGCCCTCCGACAGCCCGATTTAGGGTGTGTGCTGCTGACCTGAGATGGCCTGGGCTCTGGGTCTTGCTCCGTGAGTGTCTCCACGGCTTCCCTTATAATCCCCTGTCTGCCTAAACCCATGGGCACACAGAGGTCTGAGAGGTGGAGAGCAGAGCTTGCTGGTTGGGAGGAAGTCTCCGGAAGGACCCATCGGTGCAGGAACAGAGCCCCATAAAGACACCCAGAGGTTTTCCGGGTTTCACAAAAACATCAACTTTGTCAGGAGCAGAGGGAAGCAGGCAGAGGAGCCAGAGGCTGAGAATGCTGGCCTTGTATGATTGCATCCAGGGTGCTCATGTGTGTAGTGCAAGGAAGTCTGTGACCATGTGGAATGCTCACGCATTTATTTTTTCATGCCCACTCTGTGCACGTGAGTGTGTGTACACACACCAGGGCTTCTTAACGCACGCGAATACCAGAATAAACATCTAATGAGACATAGGCTCTGCGGGCTTAGTGTGCTCAAATGCACATCTGAGAACTCTAACACCAACATTTCCCCCGGAAAGGGCCATTATTAGCTCAGAAGTGCACAGGATGAGCAGTCCACCTGGCACGGTTCCTCTGCTCCTTAATGAAGCTGGGGTGCAGCTGGAGGGACTGCAGGGCTCCCCGTACTGGACGTAGGGGTGCTGTCTGAGCCACGGCCCACCCCGGGGGCGGGCAGCAACCACCCTGTTCACAAGTATTAACCTTGGCGCTCTGAGGCAGGGACCTGGGGGGTGCTGAAGAGCCTACCCAAGGCCAGCCATGGGGTCCACAGGCATACTGTTCATGCAAGCGCTTCTCAGGGCTCTGGGGCGGAGCTTTAGCACACTCCCTGGCATCCTGGGCCTGCATAAGGGCCAGGCGCAGCCGGAAGGTGAGTGACTGCTAAGGAGGCCTGGAGCGGGCGGAGATGCCGGCAGGGGGCGCTCGCGGCGCTGCGCAGGCCGGCAGGG
>NW_022900943.1:4019588-4148185 GCF_012274545.1 Fukomys damarensis | reverse complement strand
TCCCCACCTCGCTGTCTTCTTCCCATCTCCAGCCCCCACCCTCCCCACCTAGGCAGGTCACCCCAGGGAGGCTCAAGTCTAGTAACCGAGTGTTAATTATGTCTGAGTGGATTCTAGAGAAAAAGAAAACCGTGCGCTGTATCAGCAGAGAGATGGTTTCACTATGAGGAAACTAATGATGCTTTTATCAGGAACAATATAAAGATTGCTTTTTTACTAGTGTGCGTCCCATAGGGTGCAGAGCTATGAGATATTTCTGTATCTGGCTTTAGGTTCCTCCGAGCTTTTACATAATCAAATCAATATAGCCATGATTCACCCTCTGGCAACAACTGCTCCCTGCGAGTTTGCTGTTGCTTCTTTAGTGGCTAAAGAGAAAATAAATAAATATATAGAAAGGAACTTATTATGAATCTGTAAACATTGATTTGCTCGGTGTTCAGTCTTCCTTTCTAATTGCTCTGCATAGGCACGCACACACCGGCTCACACACATGCACGGTGTGAGCAGCGTGTGAGTTCACGGCCGGTCAGAGAGGAAGGTGGCCGAGCAGAGCCCGGGGGCTGCCGTCGGGCCTTTGGAGGAGACAGACCGGTTTCCCGGTTCAGAGAGAGCAGAACCAGAGTCGGAGGCCCACCATCCTCCAGCGTTCTTTTCATACATTTTATTCATTTTCTTCCCCATCCTTGTGAATTCCCCACGTTCCAGGCATGCTTTTGGTTCTTGCTTTTCTTTTGTGTCATCTTTGTTTCTATCAGGAGTTTCCCTCCTCTCCCCAGGCGGAAGCATCTGCCTGGGTCCCCATCTGTACCCAGGGTTGTTTCAAGGCCTCGGCCTTGCTCCCCTCACCCTGAGGACGGCCAGTCCGAAGCCCAAAGAGAGCAGAGCACCGGGAGAATGGGAAGCGGAAGCAGCACACGCAGCCTTCCATGGGAGCAGACCCAGGGCGCTCCCGTGGGGGACCCACCCTCCTGTCCCCCCACCCTCCTGTCTGGGCCTTGCCCTGAAGTTCACACTCCACTGAAGGACAGCAGCAGGAACAAGTCCTGAGATCGGACAGAGCACATCCGCTTTGCCACCTACCTCGGTCCCTCCTTGTTCTCAGAGGGAACCGACACCCTTCAACTAAGCTGTGGGTGCGGAATCAATGTCTGCCTTCTGTGTCATCTGCTTTGCACAGACAGACTGGATGCCACAAGATCAAGCGCTGCCAGTGTCCCTCTCTGCTTTGAGTCACCAAAGCTAACTGATACAATAGGTACGTGCAGCAGGGTTTGGAGAAATGAAGCTGGGGCCTTCCCTGCACTGTGCTGGTCATGGGGAGGACAAGGCTAGTGTGGGATTTTCTACTCTAGTCCTCGGTTTAGAGGCCTTGTTCATGGATGTGCTCCATTTTGCCTGGCCCTAGAAGAAGAAAAGCATTCAAAGAAATAACAGAGGAAAGGCAGGAAAGGAAATCCACTTAGTTAATCAGGTGCACGGAGCCCTGGGGATGGCAGTATCACAAAAATGAAAGGCTCCCCAATTTGGAGAGTTTTCTGACAGACACGGTTTCCGGATAGCCCCCACCCCCGCCTTTGGGAGGAGAATGAGAGCAGAATTCTGCAAGGATCTCCCTTCTTGGGAAAACACTGGCCCCTGAGGAGCGTGCCCCTGCAGTGCTCTCAGCCCTGTTTCCAGGCATCAGCTGAGGCTTTGGGAAGGCGAGGGACTTTCGGATGGGCTGGAGCATCCAGACACCAGCACACAGCAGTGGCCCTTCCTATAACACCCACCACGTACCGAGGACTTCCAGGAGCTCTGTGCATTGTGGCTGCATAGGTCAGCAAAGAAGGTCTTGGGATTCCCATTTTGTAGAAAATGAAATGAGCCTCCAACAGTTACATACATTACTTAAGGACACACAACTGGCACATGACTGAGGGCCCGAGGGGTCCTTCTGACCCCCAAGGCACCACTCTTCCTGCCATGTCAGCACCACAGCAAGTACACAAAACCTGCTAAGGTGATGTGGGGGCCTCCAGGACGAACGTAAAAACATTATATCACTGTGCACTTCATTAAAGCAAATATGCAAAATTGATGGTTATCACATTAATTACACTATTTTATGGCTATTATTCTTAGAAAGGGGCTGATTTTTTGGTCTAAAAGAAAGGAAAGCAATGTAAATCAAGTTGAGTAAAATACATAAGGTGGTACAGAGCACCATGTGGTGAGAGCCATGCAGGGAGCAATGACCCGAGGGCGAAGGTGCCACCCGGCCATGCTGGGCGAGAGCAGGACAGTGAGGACATTTGTGGCTGCCAGAATGTCCTGCTGAGGCTTCTGGGTCCCCTGTGGTCTATGGTGGTGCCCTCCCTGGGGCACTGGGAGGATTGGGGCCATGGGGGGAACAGCAGCCGGGGACATCTCCTCGCTCTCTTTGATCAGGCCCCGCAGCATTCTTTCCCAGAGCCAAAAAGGCCAGAGACATTACCAGAGCTGTTCACAGCCTTCCACTCAGGGATTCTACAACCATTGTCTCTTCCTAAGAGGTCCAAACATTTACCTGCATCCTCAGTCAATAGATTGTGTCTTGGATGGGAGTCATGATTATGCATAATTTCACCCAGTTTAGATAATTTCCAGTGGAAAGGCAGACCTGAATTACAACCCTTCCTTAATCCATGTGTGATCAGAGGAGGAGGAAATGAGTGTATTCTTTTTCATTTTTGAAATTCCTTCCTCTGTAGTGCTGTTGAGATAAATGACATAAAACACCAATTGTGAACTTTTCTGTTCAATAAATAGTCCCTAATATTCTATCATTCCTTTATCCATACAACAGACCCTGTTAAAACCTTCTGGGTGCATCAAAGCTTTAACCAGTGAGGTTTTCACTACAACGAAACGGCAGGCGGTTCATTTCCACACTCACTTGGGAGGTGCGGCTGTGCTGAGGCCTCCGTGCTTTGGCACACAGCCTGGGTCCCCACCGAAAAGCAGGCCACAGGCTCTGACCACACACTCTCACCAGAAAAATCAGAAAATAAACTCAGAAAAATCTAATAATACTTACTAGAGGTTTTTAAACTCCTTGGGGGTAGATAGATACAAGGCAGTAAACCAGCATAGGGAAAGAAAAACAGTTTAAAAAAAAACTAATAAAAAATCCCATAGGAAGGAAATGGAAACCCCCCACCCCCAAAACGGAGCTAAATTGTGTGGTTGCTGTAGCCGCTTTCCTGGAAAGGAGGCCAGAAGTGGAAAGCGCGGAACACGGAGACTGGAATTGTTTTCTAAACAGATTTTCTTAGCGTGTCTTTTTCACATATTTTAACCTTTCTCAAAACACCCTGGCCAAAAGCAGTAAAAATGCTGTACTCTTAAATTAGGGCCTGTGTCTGCCGAGGGACCCAGCTGGGTTTCTTCTGGCAGCAGGGAAAGGGAGGGAAGAAAGCCACTGCCTGCTTCGCCCTCAGGTGTGGGCTGGGAGCCCTGGGGAAGCTCAGCCGAACTTGCTCCCAGCTAATGACAGCGGGCTGGGGAGCTGGGAGAGAAATCTTTACAATTAACGAAGGGACATATGTATGTTGAGAAGTGGGAAAAAAACACATCTGCTTGTTTTCAGAACCAGCAAGCGAGGTTCTGATTACAGCTTCATTTTGCGCTTCCAGTTTAAAAGGGGTGCTAGGAGGTAGGGCACAGAGGGGATGGAAGTGACCCGTTTTATTCAAAACAGTAGGAGTTACTGAAGGCAGCTGGGCACAACAGACACATTCACAAGTCATCACCATTTGTGGCCAAGGAGAGCCACTTTCCATGGCCCTTAGGGACCAAATGGACAGCTTTCGGGTGTTGCCTTCTCCTCCCCACACAAACTCAGGGTGCAGGATAAAGGCTCGGTGGCACCTGGAGTCCCCTCCCACTATGAGAGTCCAACACAGCTGGACTAGGCCACGAGGCACCTGAAAACAGTTCTGTGTTCAGAGCTGAGTGGGTTTATCGATCTCATTGGAAAATGGGCATTTCAGCTTTTCTCCAAGGAATCAGCCTAGACGTGTCAGCAAAGAGTCCCTTTGGACACATCGACCCACGCTGAAAAATGTACTTACAACATTTCACGTCTCTGTGCTGCCGGCTGTAGACCTGACATCCATCCAGGAAGCAAGGGTGGGCGGGTTGCGTGTGTGTGACAGTCACTTCTCCCTGCAGACTGCTCTGGCCTGTGGCTGCAGTGGCCAGCCTCACCGAGAGGCCCTGGGAAGTTACGGGAGCTGTCGAGGGCCCCTCGAGCCTTGGCACAAAGATTGTTACTGTTGGGAAAGGGCTTGAGCTCACAGATGTTTTCTAGCACTCTGTGGAACATAAAAACCGTCTGCTGGTGCCACCCAGCCTTGCAGCAGGAATCCGAACTCGGGCTGCTACGACATGACCAAAGGAAACAAATGTTGGAGCAGACATCTGAGAACATCTGCTCGGTTTTGCTCGTGCGGATATAGCCTGCCTGACCTGAGGTGTCTGCTTTTGGCTTGGATGTGAAATGGAGGCAGTTTGAGAATATAGGCCAAGCCAAAGGGGCAAAGCCTACCTAGGTCGCTACTCGCTGGGTGTTCCTTAAATCCCTTGGCATATTGGGTGTTTTCGTGTTCTGAAATCAGAACTTGCAGGGGATAATCAGAGGGGACAAAAGCAGCTCTGGGCTTTGAACCCTTATTTGGATGCATTCCCACTCAGAACACAAGGCCCCAAGTCCTGCTTCCTAGAGCACACCATGGCCTCCTTCCTTCCTCACCCAGGACAGGAAATGCGGTCCTGAGGGGAAAGGTGTCTAACGGGCCTGTCTTGGAACCTCCTGGAGGGAAAAGAGAAAGGAAAGAAAGCCAAGGCGGTGTTTCCACCCTCTTTCTAAGAACGTCCAGACTCTGTCCAGCGGTGACTGCCGCCTGTTGGTGGCAGAAGTGATGCTTATTCTTAGTACAGTGCTCAGTGAGTAGAGCCTGAGAGACTTTAGAGGGGAAACAACAAAACAAACAGAATGAGGTTTCTTCTCCAGCCTTCTAGGGATATTTAAAGCCAGAACGAGAGAGCAGATGGGGCTGGGGAAGGGGCACTGTTGCACGTGGATGCCCTGGCCCCCCTTCGGCTCCCAAATCATGATTGTTTCATGCAGTTCCTTTTCCCTTTGGTGAGGAAAATGGGATGTGGTGTCAATTACTGGGAAAAATATACAAAGTCCTAATGGCTAATCTATTCTTCTAAGCAGGAGGAGGGCTACTACACCTAAGAGACTTAGTCTAATTGTACAATAAAACTCGAATCATTTCTAGCCGGCTCGGACATGCCAGTGGGTTACAGGGGCTCAGACTGCTGCCCTGGGCGGGGGCAGTGAACTGACCCTGGAAATGGCCTGTGGGAAAAATCTGAGGCTATGAAGGCAGCTGGGAACATGGCCTGGGGAGCAGCGAGGGCCGTGGAGACATTGAGCCGGAAATAGCAGCTTCTTGCTTTGGGTGTCTCTGTGATGGTAGTGGGTTCCTCAGCTAGGAGACTACGTCAAGAGCCTAACCTTGGAAGGAAACCTGCAGTACCGCTCCACGGCCTCCTCACCCCGCTTTCCCGGACTTGTCCCTTGTAGATTGTCCTTTTTAAAACTAACAGTGGCAAGCATTTTCACATTATCTATTTTGTTTACTTTTGTCACTCCGAACAACCATCTCAGGAAAATCCAGTTAAAATCCAAGCGAGACTAAGTTGCCCGAAGTTCCATTGCTAGGAAGAGGCTCACACCCAGACCCTCAGTGACACCCAGTCCTGCTCTTCTGGAGTTGTCCCCTGAGGTGCCGGCAGGACCTTTGCATAGCTCTGGTCTTGCGGAGAGGTCTTGATGGGGACAGAAGCTTGAGAGGAAAATCTGAGCAGGGGAAGCTGGTGGCAACACATACCCTAAAGTCAGATCTCTCCTTTCAATTCTTCTGATCTGATCTGATCTGATCTAAAAGCATGAACAGGCTTGCAACCCCTCGCACATAAACCCAACGACAGCTTCTAACACCACTACAAAAGGCAAAACCTCTGTTTATTTAAGCTTTGGGAATTTTTTTTTCTTAAAGAAAAATACATCTGGGAGTAGAAGTCACTGGGTTATAAATGAGCTCTCACCCCACCAAAAAAAAAAAATTATAATAAAAATAATGGCACCACATTCTCTGATAAACCAGCGCCAGAAAAGCTCTTGGGGATCAAGTTTTGTCAGTCCCCAGCTTTTACCAATTTAAATTCTTGGCAGAGTATTAAAAAAAAGTATAAGGTATTTGAAACTCCAGTCCCTCAGGTACTAAATCTAGTATTTCCTGGCAACAGATGAATGTTGCTGGAGTGAAAACCTAGCACCACAGGGCTGTATCTCCATGGCTGTTCGTATTTATACTTAACAGACAAATATGTCATTCTTTCAGGATCCCTTTACAGGGCCAATTTTTTTTTCTCACATGTTGCCCACCCCTTTCTGATAAAAATGAAAACTGCCCAAGCCCGGGACACAGACTTTGAATTAGCACCGTGTTCTCTGGTACCAGAAATCACGCTTCCCCAAAGCTGCCAATTTCCTAAGCCATAGATAAATGAAGCACTAAGAACTGGACCAAAAGCTCAAGACGGTGAGCTGGTGCAGACCAAGAAGGCCTGGTAACTTTCCTCCTGGGGGCACTTTGTAACTCTGGTTTTATCTGGAGCCACAGTGATCTGAGAGCACTGGCACTTGGTCATTCTGTCAATAGCTTTTCCAGAACTCAAGTCTTTCTGCACAGTTAGCAAAAGGATCCCTTTCAGTGTCAATGGCCCTACTCCACTTGTGAAGTATGGGCCTTTCCCATCCTTGGCTCCTGCAATTTTACTGTCAAGAGTTCGCTAGCCTCCTTCCAGAATATCTTTTGTACCCTACTGCCTTTAATTCAGTCCCGCCCCGCATCTGTGCTAGTGGAGTCTGGTCTAGCCTGGAAATATCTCCAATGCCTTACCTCCCTCTGTCTATAGGCCACAGTTTGGCCTTTGTTGCATAAGAGAAGAGAGCACATTTATCCACCATGTACTATTTTCTGGACACTGTCCTTATTCATTGTTAAACATGGAAGGTAGACCCAATAAACATCTCAGAGAACGGAATTATACTACCCTGGAAAGTGTTACATGAGATATTGCAATGTGACCCTTGCATTGCTTTGCCCGATGTAGAGTTTCATATTTTTGCAAGGGGAAAACACATCCTTTAACTTTCAGAAAAATGAGTTTTTAGTTGAAGTCTTAAGATATCACAACCCTCTGCACTTCATAAAATATTTACATCATAACCTGAGGGACACAGGGATGTCTCAGCAGGAGTGGAAAATAACTGGAGTGGGGATTTTCAGTAAGTTGCCACGGGAACTTTGCACATCTCCTGTGAGTACCACTTAAGATTTAGCCCGCACAGCGGGCTTTTGGTGGCCCACGTTGGATGTGCTACTCAGCTGGCTAAGGCCACCCGAGAACCCATCGTCTCCATGTGACAACCAGGATATTTACTTTGACTTTTCCTTCTCTGCTCCCAAAACAAGGCAGCCGCCCAAGGCAGCCCCTTGCTCTCTGTCCTTCCTTTCTATTCTCTTTCTAGAGTTCCTTGTTTATTCTCACAGTCTCAGCCATGATTTCTATGCTACTCTCTATGCCACACGCTGACCCCTCCTTAGGGTTTCAGTCCTGTGTGCCCAGCTCTGCCTGTTTAAATACAACGGCCCCACCACAAAGCAAACGCACCACCCACAAACTCCTTCTCTTCCAGAACGCCATGCTGTACGAATTGTCCCCAGTGACCCAAATACCCACACGTGAAATCCTTGAACAATTCTCATTCTCACATTTTTTCTGTTACTAAAAATGCTTGCTATTTATTAATCATAATAGATGCCTTTAATTGGATTCTGCCTTTGGGCCATGTGCTTTCCTTCTTCCTGGTTCAAAGTCTCATGGAGTTCTTGTCAAAATCCTATCACGGATATATTGTCATTATTCCCAGCAAATTGGGCAATGTTGGAACGTGGGACTATGAAGGTGGCTTTCAATTCAGAACTTGGTGTGTCCTTCTCCAGAGTCCACACACACAACCTCTCTGATCCCTGGCAATCAGGCAGAGTCTGATCCGTTCTTCCTGAGAAATATCTCCTGAAGTCATCAGCCCCGGGTGTCGGTTACTTCCAGGGCATCGGATGTCTTTGTCCGAGTTGCTCTGCAGTTAGTAGAGAGAAGGTACTGGATAGATGCTGCTGTAGTGACTGAGGCTATGCAGGCAGGACCCGGGGCATGAAGAACAGCATTCCTACATGCTCCGTCTCACGCTCATCCCACCTGGACGAGCCACCCCAGCTGGGCTTCCGCGTGGGCAGGTTGTTTAATTTCTGTGCCTATTCCCTCTCCGGGGCCAGGACTGTGTGCTGACTGGAGGGATGAGTGCAGTAATTCACGGAAGCTATCAGCACAGAGCTGGCGGTCCAAGAAATGGTAGAGTCCATTGCTGTTGCTGCTGTGTGAGGAATGGCTTTTCCCTAACCTCAAAGGGCTTGTGGTCAGCGGAGGAGATGGCAGCTCAGCGCTGTCATCATCAATAGGACCTCATGCCCACGCCCAAGGGAAACTGATCCTCCCAGGGACATGCTCAGTGCTCAGCACCCAAAGGAAATGATTCTTCCTCCATTCAACCCATGCCCGTCAGATCCCAGTTGGAATTCTGGCTTCCAATTTGCAAGTCATGTGATTCAGCTGCTCCCAATTTTTTCCCTGTTCTTTCTGGGTGCTGTTTCCATGCTTACGAAATGGTGCTAAAGATGTGAATTTCATAGGGCTGCTGCAAAGAGTAGATTATCCCTCATGAAAAGGCTTTCTAGAAAGTGGATGTATAAGACATTAGGTTCCCCATACCCTAACCTTCCCCTCCCCACCTGCACCTGGTCCAGCTTCCACAGTACACGGACTGAGGCAGTCACTCCTGAGCTGGAATTTCACTCTCCCTGTGTACATGAACGCCACGTCTCACCAAATTGTCCATCTGAGTTTTTGAGTTGCACAAATGACAAAGAAGACAAGAAATATCCATGGAGAGTTAGGTTGTTGCCGACTGCTAGCATGTGTAGACCCCTTCCTAAATCTGAAGTGAAGTCTATACCACTCACCAGAGTACTTGTGCTCACAGATTCTTTTTCAGGACGTCCAATAGGGGCTGAATTTTGCAACAAGGTTGGTGCAGGAAGAAGGAGGCGTGAGAAGGGGCAGGAACTGCAGGACAGAGGGACCATGCACCCTGGACTATAACGGCAGCATCTACAAAAGAAAGGATTTAGGGACATGTGACAAACAATAACAATAATGTCACAAACAACCTCCTAAGGCCTGTTATCATGGAACAGATAATCTCATGAGTAAAAACAAATATATAAACATCTAACTTCAATCCAAACATATATCTCAAACCAGTAATGGTGAAGTCATCAACTTTGGACCAGGAAATCAGAGACTTCACTGGCCTTAGAGGATGAAGTGAGTGAAGAAGAGAAAGCCTCACTTGAAGGAGTAAAAACACATCAGTGTTTAAAGAAGCAAGTTTGAGTGATATCATGAAGCTCAGATGGGGTCCAGACCATGAGAGGCCTTAAAAGTGTTCAGTGGAGGTGGGTCTTGTTACCTAGGTGACACTGATGATTTCTGAGGACACATGTGACATAATCTCACTGATATCTAATGAAAGATAGAAACAAAAGCGGCACATGAACTTAGATGCCAGTTAAGAAGAAAGTGCGGCAGCACATGTACACAATAGAGTACGATGGAGCCGGAGAGAAGAGTGAAGTCGTACCAAGTGCAGGAAAATGGATGGCACCAGAAGCTACCATGTCGTATCAGTTGCTTTGCTGTTGCTAGGATAAAAACATCAACAGCCACAGACTGAAGGAGGGGAGGTTTATTTGGCTCACAGCTTCAGTGGGTTCAGTCTGAAGTGGGCTGGCTCCAAGGCAGAAAGGCTTGGTGGAGGGGCCTTGCAGAGGAAGGCTGCTCATCCAATGGCAGCCAGGAAGGGGAGAGGGAGAGAGCGAGAGTGAGAGCGAGCGAGAGAAAGAGAGGAGGGGGAGGGGAGAGAGAGAGAGAGAGAGAGAGAGCGCGAGAGCGCACTGACACAAGAATGCACGCTTCCAGGCCACACCTCCAACCAGGCCCCACCTTCTCACAGCGCATTCAGCTCCTGAGCTCACCAGTGCTAAATCTCCTGATGCACACAGCTCCCCAGGATCCAGTCACCTCCCGACAACGTTAGACTTTGGGGGACTTTTATATCTAACTTATAACGCATAGTAGGTGAGATAGGCCACACTCGGAAAGTTAAATACCACAGGTTTTCTCTTATATGAGAGAACTAGAGCAGAAAGAAAGGAAAGAAGGAATGAAGGAAGGAGGAAGGAAGGAGAGAAGGTAGGAAGGGAGGGAGGAAGGAGAGATGACAGAAAACCGGGAGGTAGACTTTTGAAGACAAGAAGCGGGATAATGGGGTTGAAAATGAGCAAGGTGTGTTCAGTGCTCGCGTACACTAACTTCCCAAGACAAATCCCACCATTCTCTAGCATAAATAGGCACTAAAAAAGAAAAACAATAAGAAATGATAGAATGAGTGTAGGTTGCAGAGAGGCAAGGCATGGGTCAGGGCTCTAGGGACCCTTCTCAGCTAGCGGGCGGGTGGCTATCCAGGAGGAGGTGCCCGGCCGGCCCTGCACGCGTGTCCGACAGCAGCTTTGGCCATGACTGCCCCCTCACCCCATTCCACAATTTCTGGCACACTCACTGGGCAGCACCAGAGAGACAGGGAGGCGGTTACAGGTGGGCTGGTGCCATGGGCCGTGTGCGACGCGGTGCGTATTCATCAAGCCCATTTGCACGCGAGCCTCATCATGGGCTCCTGCTTAGCCTGCGCCTCCCCGGTAATTGACTCTCGCATATTGATTAAGACGTTGATGCTCCCAGGTTTCTCCACAGCGATGCAGCCGCGCCTCCCGGCAGGCCAGGCTGGAGGGCTCTCGCTGCAGAGCTGTCACCACGCTCCTTAATGGATAAAGCTGTCATCTGAGAGCTGAGTGTCTTGCAGGCACAGAGATGAAATTAACTGCTCAATAATGTATGGGACACGGAAAAAACTTTACCCAACAACTCGAATTGATTGCTCTAAGTGTTTTGACTGCACTTGCCTGCTTTGCATAAAGTCAGCGACTTTGGCTAGCCTGATTTTCACACACAGTCCTTTCTTGGCTTCTTTCAGAATAAGTTGAGAGGCTGGTGGCTGCCAGGAAGGAGCTGTCTGGGGAGAAGGGGGGTGGCACCGCCGACACCCCCCTCTCGGGATCTCTGAGTGACCTCTGTCTTTGCAGCACTGTGCTCCTGGCAGTGCACTGGGACCTTGCTGAAACGATTGTCTTGGTGGTTGGCTGCAGCAGAGGCTTTGGAATTCCTGCAGCCCCTTCTCTCCCTCTGTGTTAAGTCGGCCTTCTGCCGAGCAGCTGTCCATCGAGACTCCGGGAAGACCGGGTCCCTGGGTCACACACATGGCACCAGTTTGAGACACAATCTCCCTGTCATTTCAGTCGGGCCTTGTTCATTACTCGGGACTTGGTTCGACATGTGCCTCTGTCCCGCAGGTACTAGAAACTACTAGGTTCCTTCTGCCGCCTTCCCCCTCTTTAACCTGGGAAATGGGGAAAATATCAAGGTAGCAAACCTATACTCTACATCTTTTCTGCCAAGCTCAGACTTTTAAAAACATAACAAGATCCTTTGAACACAGCTCTGTTTTATCACAGGATCTTTATTGAAGTTTTAATCAACACAACCAGCTGACAAAATAAGAGATTGCAGATTCGGCTGTACATTATGTATCCTCCTCATGAGTCTGAAAAAAGGATAACATTAAAGGGAGAGAAAATAAACAGGCTGGTTTAAAAACAAATGAATCCCACCAAACGAAGGAAATCCTCTTGCACCCAGAGGAAAGCCTGCCGCGTGGCGTGCCGGCTGTGGCTCTGAGTTTGGAGTCTGGTGGAGATCATTACCATAAAACAAATAACCAGCCTGTGTTGGTCACCCACTAGGAGTGAACTCAAAGCCTCAGGCCCACATCCAGAGATTCCGTCTCTGCAGCCAGCCAGCCCTGCCTCGGGCTGACACTCACCTGGGAGGGAAGGAGGCACTGACGGAAGGGTCCACATCGGACCCTTTGGGGCTGGCACGGCAGTTCCATTCTTAGAATGGCAGATGGAAGCTACTGGACAGAAGAACACTGCCGTCTGCACCCCACTGGCAAGACTCTCGCTCTTCTGGATGAGGCCACCTCTCTCGTCACAGATAGGAAGCAAATTCGGAAGCCAGGAGGCCCTGCCCCTCTATGCACCTCAGAGGGGAGCACTGGGGGGTTGTGACCGAGATCTGGGGTCTCCGGTTGGTTGCTGAGACCTAAGTTAGAGTCTCAGCTCTGCCTCTTAGTATGTGTGGGCCTAGCACCTGGGAGGAGGTGGCTGAAAACACATGGACAAAAGGAATGGGTGAGGGGAGGAGGTGGTGAGGATGTGGTACAGATGGGGCACCCAGGCAAGGACAGCGCACAGAGTGCCAGTGAGCAGTGGGGCTGTGGTTCCTTAGGAAAGCTTCTTAAAACAATACTTTAACTGGGTTCTGAAATAGCAGGCACAGAAACGTAGAGACCTGAGGTCAGACCAAGCGAAATATGCCGAGAGGGTCCTCTGGCCTGGAGAGGAGGAAGGGCCACAGTCAATGGCACACAGCTTAAAGACCAGATGGAGTCCGGGAGTGGGCGTCTGATCCTTGAGCACAGGTGGGGTCTGTCCTTTGGGCCCAGCTTGGCACACGATCTGTCCGGGAAGGCTACCTGATGTAGGGTAACAAGGGTCAGAGCAAAAGCTCCGAGTAACAGAAGAAGAGATGACACCACCTTGGCAGATCTTGCAGGAAGAAAGGCTATCAGAGCTTTATATCAGAGATTCCACTTGGGCATAAAGACTTTCCAAGAAGCCCCTGAAGTTCTGTTTCTTGACATTTTATTGATTTGTAACTAGACCCAGGTATCCGAACCATCAAGTCAGGATGTTCGCTTGTCATGCTTTATCCTCTCTTGCTTCCTTTCCAAGGGTGTTCTGGCAGATGGCAGATTACAAAGATGGAAAGTGCCAAATCCTTCTTCTCAGGTATTCTTGGCCTGCAAGGGGCAGAGTTTGATACACGGACATAACCAAAGTGCTGAAAAGGCCAAGAGAACAAGGTAACTAACTGAAATGAATGCGGCACAGCCCACGCAGCCTGCCATTCTCGGATGGTCAAGGGCATGGAGGAACTTGGTTCCTATAACAGAGTAAGAGAGGCTTTAAGCTTTCTTCATTGTTCTGGAGCTAAGAGAAAGACTGGAGAAAGTGGGATGAATACACAGAGGGCACGGTTTTCTCTCAGTCCACGGAGAATGCTGTAACAAAATATCTTAGACTGGTAACTTACAAATACTAGGATCTTACTTTGTACAATTGCAAAGACTGAGGACTCCAAAATCAAGGTCCAAGTGGGATTGGTGTCAAGCAAGGCTTACTCTCTCCTTAAAAGATGGTGCCTTGTGCTGTCTTCACATGGTAGAGGGTGCAGAAGGAAGGGGTCCTGCCCCACCCTCCAGCCTTTTGTAAGGGCTCCAGTCTAATTCATGAGCAGGGCGCCTTTGTGGCTAACCACTAAGGTCTCTCTTCTTAATACTACTGCATTGGAATTAAATTTGCCCACGAGTGTTGAAGGGATACCAACTTGAAGACCACAGCAGATCTGACCAGGCACTTGATTTGGTGGAAAAGCCAAGTGGTCATTTTCACAGCAGCAGATGTGACCATCTGGGCTGGCGAGGACCACTTCAGAGTCAGTGCCACAGGACAGAGGCGGCAGGTTCTTGGAAAGACTTCACAATTACCCTGGTCACTTTTAACGTCTAGACTTCTCCGGGACGCAGAGAGTACTTGTCCCCACTCAGCCATAGGGAAGAGTTGTAAATTAGGTCAAAACTGCAGTTTATTCTTACAGGTAACTGAGGGGAATTATCCCAGATCTTGGGTGGCCAAAATTCAACTCCCCCAGCCTTTCTTGGGGCAATTACATTAAGAGATTCGGAGTGGTGAGCACTGGAATGTTTTCTTCCAAGAACTCTCTGTCAGTACTGCTGCTAAATCATTTGCATTTGCTTATGGGACATGAGTGTGCTAGACATTCCCAAATGACATTCCGTTGCTGCAGGCCTCTGTGCCATTTCCACAACTGGTTATTTCAGGTGACAATTAACAGGAAATGATAGTAACGGCCCCAGGGTGGTCACTTTTCTGGGGGACTCGGGTATTAAGTTTCAATTCCTTATAAGTCTCCCGTTTAGGTCCCTGAAAAGGAAATGAGCCACTTCTTTACTTGTCGCAGAAAATCAGTTTCTTCTCTTTTCTCCCCCCTCCTTCCTGTTCTCTGTTTTGCCAGTCAAATTTCAGGAAGTTAAACTAAGAGTTAGACCAAAGGCTCCCTGGGGTCTCATCTGTAAGAAATATATCTATTTCTTCTACAATCCAAACTGTAAAAGAAAAAGTTGGAAGTGGAAAGCATAAGAAGTCAATAATAAAGCAAATGACATTGCACTTGTGTGGCTCTTTCTCTGCAAGGCACTATCCACGTTACAGAAGCGCTCCACGCGGTCCCCAGGAGGGCGCGGTGTCCCCAGGATTTCTTGCCAGGGTAGTCTGCACGCTCGCGCATTCTCCTGAGAAGCCTCCCTTCCGGCCCGCAGCGTGGCAGCTTGGTCTGTAGGGCGAGGTGCCCAGGGCTGCCGCGCAGCTGGGCAGAGTGGGCAGTGGTTGCTGTTGACCGTGGCTGCTGTGGCGCCTTTCTGCTGCTTCTGCTAAGACAGCGAGCAGGCTCTGTTTGATGTCTGGTCTTTGGGAAGGAGACCCAAGAGAACATGAACTGGGCTTGTCTGGATATCAAAGTCCAAATTAAAAATTTATTTCAGTGTTTGAAAAACTCCTGGCGAAAACCTTCATATGGATTTAAAAAAAAAAAATACAAACTCCCTGGTTTCTTCACTGTCTCCAGCTGAGGACTCGAGGATTTATTTTGAAAAAGCAAAAATAAAAGCAAGGCCAAATATTTCTATAAATGGACTCAGGTCAGGCAGGTTCTTAGCTAAATCTGTAAAGAAAGTAATCTGTTACAATACTGTGGGCAACTGTGAAGTGCTTGTTTTAGTTATCGTTTTCCAATCTTCTTTTCTTCCCCTTTCCTAGTGCATGTTGGAGCACCCGGCTCTTTGCAAGAAAGAGCTTCTCCTACTCCACGCCTTCACTCCTCCGTTATGCGCAGAAAAGTAGAGGACTTTTTCTTTTAAGTTGTGGATTGGGGATGGAAAAAAGGTGGCAAAGCAAGTAATCGAATACAAATTATGAAATCACTCACAAAAACATAAAATTCATGAGACAGTGAGAGGAAAAGATTACGGGAGTGAAAATTCAAACAATAAAATTAAACCAAGATCGTTGACAAAATTTTCAGAATAAGTAGAGCTAACCTGCTGTGAAGCAGTTTGAGCAAAATACTGAAATGAAAGTTGAGAATGAGAAATCATCTCCAAGGGAGAGACAACAGAGTAAGATGAGGATCAGTGTATGGAGTTCAGATTGAAAGCAAAGGGTAGAACAGAACCAAGGGGCAGAGCCATCCCAGCAGACAGAGCCACGGGAGCTAGGAGCAAAGACAGCGCCAGAACGACAGAGACAAAGCAGCCTGCAAAACATGAGTTTAAACTGCAGGTGGATTTGCGCAGGTCCTCTCCTCCAGGGTTTTTGTTATTGTTCTTGCTTTGGCCAGCTTTGTATGTTGAAGTATAAACTGTACGCTTATCATCTGGTGGACTTTTTGATCCCCCCACCCATGTGACTGTCATTTGTGTCTGGCCAAGAATAGTGCCACTACTCCTACTCTCCAAGAGGGACCCCTTCAGGCATCCAGCAGAGATGAGCTTTCCTGTTTTAGCAGGCTACACACAGTCACACAGTATTGTTGTTACTTTTTATTTTTCTCTTTTTATTCAGTATTACACTTGGGATTCTTCATAAGTGTGAAGCAGTAACCTCCTCACTCCCGTTTACATAGGCCATGTTATTGTGCACGTGCTGTAACTTAAATCATTTTATTGTTCCATGGGCATTTGGGTCGCTTCACCTGCGGCTTGGGAAAACAGCACCCTGGGCCGTCCTTACACTCATCTTCTAGTGTCCTCACACACGCACCCCTGGGGGTATTTGTCAAGAGAGTGGTTGAGTTCTTCATGCATTGGATACATACACTGGCTTTAGTAGACCCACTAAAAACAGTTCGCTGAAGCAGCTGCATCTGACCACACGTGGGTCCTTCTGTTACCTGCCTTCCTCACCAGCACTCAGAGCTGTGCATTTATCTTCAGTTTACATTCTCGTGGATCAGAGGTTGATACTGAATTGTGACTTAAATATTTCATGCCTGGTTTTGCATCTTCCCTAATTTTGTTGCCAACAACTTTGTTGTTCTCTTTTGTGAAGAAACTGTTACTTTGTTTTTGTTCATTTTAATGTAATATATGTCATTATGATCTTACCCTAGAAATCTTTAAATATTCTTGATACAGAGTCTTTGATTTATTTGATGAAACATCTTTTATGCTATGACTTGCCTTTGAATGCTGTTAACCATATGGCTGTATTTTTTCTTATCTTTCACAAGAAGAAATTCATAATTTCAAAAAGGCTAATTTATCAGTTTTTTTTTTTTTTTTTTTTTTTGCTTTTTGGTTGGTGAATGTTATGTCTTGTTGAGACTTACCTGTCATGAATTTGTTCTCCTGTGTCTAATTTTGGAAGCTTTATTGTTAACTTTCTGACATTCAGGTTTACAACCTATCTGTAATTAATTCACTCTTGTGTTAGGTGTAAAATAGGGGCCAAAGTGATTTTTTTTTTCTTTTGGAAATCAAATTGGCTCAACCGCTTCTGTACTTCACCGTATCTGTGGTGCTTGAGTTGAATCCAGGGCCTCTTACATGACAGGAAAGCACTTTACCGCTAAACCGCATCCCCAGTGCTTCAACTAGTTAATTAAGGGACCTTTCTTTACAGATTGCATTGCAGTGTTGCCTGCTTTCGAACCAAGTGATTTATCTGGGGCTTTGTTTCTGGCCTTTCCAAGTCTGTTCCATGGATCTGTTTCTGTCCATACCTTATAATTACTTTTGGTATTGAGTAATACAAGTCCTTCAACTTTCTTCTTCAATTTTTGACTATTTTTAACCTTTGTATTTCCATATAAACTTTAGAACTAGTTTACCAATTTTCATAAAAAAGAAAAGGGCGGGCTGGGGATTTGGCTCAGCGGTTCTGTGGCCCGCTTTGCAAGCGCAAGGACCCAAGTTCAATCCCCAGTACCAAAAACAAAACAAAACAAAACAAAACAAAAAAAGAAAAGGGAAGCAGAAAGGCAGAGAGGTGGGGGATCTGTTAGGATTTCTACTGGCAATAGGTCAATTTAGAAAGCATTAACTTTTTTACAGCATGAGTTTTTCAACCTGATTTGAATGGTATAGCCCTTCATATATTTAAATCTTTAAAATATATTCTCTGCAGTGTTTTGCATTTTTTATGCATTGGTCAGGTGCACAAATTTTGCTAAATCTATTCCTATCAGGTGCTTGATTTTTAAAAATGGTATTATAAATTATACATAAATGCAATACTATTTCCTAATATTTGTTATTAGTATACAGTGGCTTTGAATTATGAACAAGTTCTGAGATTTATCAAATGCTTTCTCTTCATCTTTTGAGATGTTCATATGAGTTTTCTTCCTTATTTTGTTACTGTGATAAATTATATTCCATGTTTTGTGTATGCATGTGTTAAACCAACCTTGCATTTCTGAAATAAATTTGTTGTGTCATGGTGTTTGATCCTTTCAATATATGTATATATTTGATTTGCTAATATTTTGCTTAGGACACTTAGACCCGAAGTTCTAGCACTTACCAGATGGCTTCACAACTCCTCAACTTCCTACGCGGCTCAGACCACTCCCCCAGTGCCCGCCCATCTTCAGGAGACAGTGAAATCAGCCAGAAAGCAAAAGACTGCCACTAATCAAATAGAAGGGGAAAGTTTGGAGTTTGAGGCAAAGTTCCTTCAAAAGAGCAAGGGGAAAATGAATCTACCAGGATTGCACTATAATGCTTGGAGATTATGAAGGGTGATATGATTAATTGTAATTATCATTTATAATGTATACTCATAATCATATTGCTTCCAGAATATCTTCATTATCTTTCACTTTTGAAATGCTTGGATTTCCCAAAAGACTTGAGAAGCAGCTTTTATTAGGCCCAGATCATCAATCCAAACCTTTTAAGGTGAGGGTGTTGCTACCTCAGAAGCCAAGAGACATTTTCCAGCCAGAGAGCAGCACTAAAGAGTCATTAGCGCCCCCACCTGCGAGCCAGCCCGCCTGTCACTGAGGTCAGGCGCGCCTGGGAGTTACACTGTTCCTCTGCTCACGCGTGTTGTCATTCCACAGACTGTGCTCTGGAGTAGCCTTGGGAGAGCCTTGTTTCACACCAAAGCTAAGTTCCCAGGGGAAAACATACCTAAATCGAATTTGGCTTCTTCCGTCTTATTCGTAATGAATCCGGTACTTAAAGAAAGCCACACTCAATTCTTTCTAAAGCAAATGTATGTCGTGGTCTGAGCTGATTGGTTCCAGAAGTCCTCGTTTAGGGAGCTTTGGCATCCTTTGTTTACTGCCGTGGCAGCAGCATGATCAGCATGGGTCCTCCTGGCCCTCTGGGCTCCCTTGGCTGGAGGAAGGATGCCCTTGGCAACACTGCTCCCCGCCTGCTCCATGGAGGCTCTGCTCAGTGTTCCGTCTCTGCTTCCTCCTGCTCCCCTCTAGAGCTTCCCAGGTCTCCTTGGGCTCGCCTTGAGTGGGCTTCTCTGTGGAAACCATGCGCTTGACGGTGGCGGCTGGCCCGTGCACCTTGACCTGTGTGGTTAAGACCCTTCGGAATCTGCAGGGACAGCTCCCCAGTCACCGGGCAGAGCAGCTGTATCAACTCCGCTCAGGGAAGCTCAAGTATCCAGTGATCTTGGCCGTGCAGAGTTTGAAATTAAGCCCAACGCATTACTCACAGCAAAGCCCAGGGCCAGCCAAGTTAAATAGGAGCACTCCCCGAAATATTCACGGACTGATTAGAGAAGGAAGCTCTGATTTGAAGAGCAGCTATTTTGTGACTGCTTTTTGTTTTTTTAAACAGTATGCTCTCTGCAAGTGAGATGGGAAAAGTAGAAACCTCAAAGAGTGATATTTATTAATTTCAAAGCTTAGGCCTCAGAACATATGCCAGGTCTCTTTAATTTCATAACAATGGCCACAATTTAATTGAGCTCTTCCTTTGTCCGGGAACAGTGCTAAGTGCTTTGTAACCATTGTCTTATTTCATCTTCATGCAAACACTGTGCTGTAGGTACCACTGCTCTTCCTCTTCACAGGTGGGCAAGTGGAAGGCCAGAGGCCACGGGTGTGCTGCCATGTGATTCAAAACCCCGCAGCCCACCTTGCATTCTTATCTCTGCTCCTTTTGTTTTAAGTTCTGAGGAGCGATCCCAGAGTCTTCAGCATAGTGAGTAAGCACTCTACCACTGAGCAACATCCCACCCCCGGCCTGCTCTTCAACAAATCCTAGTACCCAGGAACTTTCACCAAGGAGGCACCTCAAGAGAAAGGCATTCCCATGGGTCTGGGCCTGGAAGCTGGTTTTCGTTTGGGAGGATTCTGAGAGCCAGGGGTTCAATAAGGCAGAACACCCCACTGAACCAAGCAGGGCTTTTGAATTTGCAGATTATTTTCCAATCAGAAGTTCATTGCCTTGGAGGAAGAAAGGGAATCGTTCAATGGACTTACAGACAATATTTGTGTTTTCGCTTTTGTTTCTCCTCACAGAACATCTGAACTCTTCCCAGGCCATGGTTCATTCCTTCCATTGGCCTTTCTGCCTGGGATTGTTTTGTTTTGAGAGGCCTGAAGCTGCGGCCCTGCGGCCCCACTGGCCGGGCCTGCCCCCGTGTTTGGTCCGCGTGCCCACCCTGTCCTTTGTGCTGGGTGTCCATCTGGACGTGTTCATTGAAGCACCGAGAATCTTGCTTCTCAGAAAGCCCCGGGAATTAGATTGTTTTACACACCGAGAGTTTTCATTTGAAAAATAACCCTCTTTGTTTACCTAATGAAAAGGAGGGGTGCCGCTTGTTTCTCAGGCTGGGTAAGAATTCCACGGGCAGTAATTCTATTTCTCAGTGGAAAATGTTTCGGCTTCTTAATGTTGTTTTGCAGACTGGTCCCTGCCGGCCCTTGCTCCAAGGACCACACATGCACTCATGTGCACACTCACCCTTGCACAGTGCAGCATTTTCCGCCCTTCCCTGTTGAGGGTTGGGATGGCTATATCCTCTTTCCAACACCTGCAGAACAAAATTGAGGTGGGTTGGTGGCTGTCACCCAGCCAGAGGCATCCCTGCTTGCTCGGAACAGAATGCCTTCCCAGGCCACACTTCCAGCCCCAGAGGTTGGGTGGGCCACAGAGGAAGGAAACTGAACTCCAGACTTCTCCTCTTTCTGTGCACCTCCCTGTCAAGACCCTCTCACACCAAGTGGGGCAAGGGTCTGTAACGCTCCCTCCTTTTCTGTTAGTATGGATGTGGGAACATCGTGCTGTTGTCACTGGGGCTGCAGCATGGCCAGATCAGTGGGGAGTGATCTACACTGCACACATCAAAGCCAAATATGGCCCAGAAGGCCACTCAGCGGGAGGAGAAAAAGCAAGGAGGCTCATATGAGACAGACCTGCTCTGTCACCTGAGCAGTTCAGCCCCCAGCAAGTGACGCTGACCACACTAAGCCTCAGTATTGGACAAAGAAGGTCACTCACCTACCAGGGATGTGCAGTGAAATGGCACAGCTTGTCTCCTGCAAGGATTCTCTTCTTCCCTCTCCTCCGTTCTCTACAAACCACCATCTATCTGCTTAGCCCCATTCCACAAAACAAGCCACCAGCAACTGAATGCTGTCTTGGCAGAGCTGAGCACAGAGCCAGGTGTCCTTGCTGAGTCCACTGCAGAGTAGGTGTGAGTTGATAAGCAGGCAGTGGGTGTCCTAGGGTCACGGGCTCTGTCACTAGTGGGAATGGTAACGTTGGCCATGCAGGAATATGAAGGATTCCTACCCTCCAGATGCCGTGTGTGAGGAAAATTCATCTGCCCTAAGTGGCTCAAACACTTGCTCTGTGAGCAAGAGGAATGGGCAAGATGACTGCTGTATCAAAGGGACTTTAGAAGACCCATCAATGTACAGAGGAGATCAGCGGCTGGCATCAGGGAAAGAGCAGCTTTGAAAGTACAGGTGGATGGTATAAAACATCAGTTAGACTGCTTTTGGTTTTAAGCGAAGGAAACCCTCTTCTATATTAACTTAACCAGATAAACAAATCAGGAATTTATTGGTTCATATAATCAAGATACAGTAGGTTAGAGCTTCAGCTGGGGGTGAGTACACAGTCAAATTATGCTGTTGAGGCTGGCTTGTTTATAAGCTCTTTCTCTGTCCCTACCTGTCATCTTATTTGATGGCCTAATTTTCTCTCCTTTCTGATCAGCTTCTTACTCAAAGCTTAGCAGCTCAAAAGAGAGAAAGGACCTCTCTCTCTCTCTCTCTCTCTCTCTCTCTCTCTCTCCTTCTGAATACCAAGCCAGGAAAGAGTCTAACTGATCCAACCCTGAGTCTATCATTGGCTGCAGGATAAAGTGCCAGGCAGTACTTTCTTTCCTTGTTACGTGCCTGCCTTATCAGACAATGCTCTGGCCCCTGGGGACACTGCAGTTAACAGGACAGCTGATTTCCTACGCTCTGGAGCTTACAGTCTCGTGGAAGGCCAACATTTTAGTTGAATCCTGCTGCCTCCTGTAACTCTATGTTGAGACCCAAACAGAAGTATGGCATCCTTGGTTCCCAAAGACACCGATTTCTTTGCAGAATTAACAGAAAGTCACCAAATGTAATTGCATAAGCTGAACAGTCCCATGCAGAAGGCGGGCGTACACATTTTCATCACATTCTGAGAGCAGCCCAGCTTCAAAGCCCTCTTGAAAGGCCCCCCCTGGAGGAGTGCAGCGGGCAGCATTGCCAACTAAATGCACAGGCCTCTGGAGAGACCCTGTGCTCTGGCCCCTTGTGGAAAACTCATAACTGTCTGACACACAGGAAGGGAAAGTGTTTCTGACCTAGGTCAGGGCGAGCTGGATAACCCTGCAGCTCTTGGCTTCTGCCCTTCTCCTGGCTGCAGGAGACAAACACTGTGCAGTTCCTACTGAGCTGTCAGTTACTCCAGAGAAACCCACGGAGATCACATAACCCAAGAGCTCCTTTCAGAGGGAAAACACAAATGCAAATCCTTTATATGTTACTTATCTATATATTTATTTTGATATCAGTTTTGTAGATATGAATTTCCCCAAGTTCTGTATTTGGAGCCGCCAGCAGACTTGTGTATCTCAATGACTTGGACGTGTGTTGAGGTAGGAGGGAGGTAATTTATTCAGTATTTCCGGAGTGCCCTCTCTGTGCCCATCTGAAGGCCTTAGAGAGACAGATACCACGACCTCTCTGCCCCCTGGACAGAGTGGCTGGGATCCGCACGGAGCCATTACTGGACAGTAGGTGTGCGAGCGAGGGAGGTGTGCATGGAGTGCTACACACCGCGGGTTTCTCTTCCTTTCAGAATGGCCCCCTCGAACACAGGCATGAAGCCTTAGGTGGAAACCGGAGGCTGCAGAGCAAGACGAGGACAGGCTTTACCACCCAGACCGAGCTGCAGGGGCTGTTGCTTGTCTGGCCTGCCTAACCTGCGCAGGCCCGAGAGCTGTGGGACAGCATGCCCGGGGCTCCCCGATGAGCTGATCATTAGTTTTTATTACGCCTCTTCCCGGCAGGTGCTCCGAAGTCCACACCGACTGACCCCGCGATTTCAGGTGGTCCCAGAAGAGAGAGCGAAGGATCCGTGATGAGCACAGCGGGGAGGGCCCTGGCTGCCCATCTCAAAAGGGCATCTCCATAATCGCGGGGCTGGGAGCGCATGCAGAGGAAGCGTGGGGAGGAGCTGGCCAGAGGATGCAGAAGCCAGGGCCCTCCCTGTAGCCCTCTCACTCACTGAGCTGCGCCTTTAAAATACGTGATGGGCGGCCAGTCTCTCTCGGAGCCTGCAGGCCCCTCCCGCAGCAGCCACCTTTGTTGCTACCCCACCAAACCCACTGGGTCTCCCGACTGCCTGCCGGCTGCCTCCATATTTCATGCGGAGCGTGCAGCCTCCCGGGAGCCCCAGGCCGGCCCTGCATTCCGACACCAGCCTACTCTGGAGCAGGCCTAATGAGCAGGCCCACACGGAGCGGGCCGGGGAGTCAGGCCAGGCCGCAGGGCAGGGCCTGCTGCTGATGTGGGGCAAGGTGACCCAGGGAGAGCGACAGGAGCACCTATCACCAGACTCCACAGACATGAGTCGGGATCAACCACACTACGAAGGCATCAGTGCTTCGGATAAAGAGCAGCCTGGATCAAGGTGCATCCTTGGAAAAAGCCACACGGTAAAAGGGGAAGGAGAAGCCCTGAAGGCTAAGAGAGTCTGCAGCTCTGAATCGTTCCTGTTTCAGGGGCAGGGCTGCTGCCCGTTGCAGTATTTCTTTCAGTGGAGAGCGTCTCAAGTTTCCTTAGAGACCACTTCATTACCTAAAGGATCCTGCTGAACACAAGTTTTTCCTTTCCTTAAAGCCTCATCTACCTTAATTTTATGCATTATTCCTCATTTTGACTGGCTCTATCAGGATAAATTGACCTTTCCGTCCCCAGGTACGTGGGCCCTCATACGTGGAGGCAGGGGAAGCTGTGCACAGGCTGCAGAGCATGCACGTCTGTGGCCTAGCTAGCCTTTCCCCAGTGCAGCTCCCTCTGGTCATCCACCAGCTCCACGGCCATCAGGCTACTTCCATTTTACAGGTGTGGAAACCAAGAGTGAGAGATTTGCCCAAGACCAAGGTCTCAGTCTCGGGCTGTCCCTCAGGACTTAGGTGAGCCACACCCCCATGCATGAACGGAAATCCCCCATTCCACTTCAGCATATGTAAGATGAGGTAGTCAATCATGATTTCCCAATTTAAAAACTTAGACAGTTTAGCTATCAAATGCCACTCAAAGGCCCTATTTGAGGGCTTGGTCCCCAGCCTGTGGCACTATTGGGAGGTGGTGGAACCTTTAAGAGGTGGGGCCTATTGGGAGGAAGTTAGGTCATTGGGACACGCCTTGAAGGTGATACTATTGGAACCCCAGCCACCCATAAGACTGTGAGCAGCCTTCCTCTGCCCCACATTCCCACTATGAAGTATATGCCACCATGGGTCCAAAACAATCAAGCAACCATGGGCTGAGACTTCTGAACCCATGAAACAAATAAACCTTTCTTCCTTGATTTC
The DNA here is from genome assembly GCF_012274545.1 of Fukomys damarensis. Classification (NCBI taxonomy): domain Eukaryota; kingdom Metazoa; phylum Chordata; class Mammalia; order Rodentia; family Bathyergidae; genus Fukomys; species Fukomys damarensis. The sequence continues at coordinate 4,123,532 of NW_022900943.1, read as the reverse complement.
CTCAGGCGTTTGGTCACAGTGATGAAAATCTGACTAAAACAATATGCTACCAGTGTTAGCAAATGAAGGTTTACAGTTACATATGAAATGCATTATGTATAATATGGAATCTAGCAAAGAATTTTCTTTTAAAACTTGGGGATTTTTGTCATCCCTGTTTACACACACCACCATGGTGTGTGTGTGTGTGTGTGTGTGTGTTTGTGTAAGGGCCAAAATTTCTGATAAGAATAGTGACCCACTATTAAAGTCTTACCATGTGCCTCATGCTTTTTCATTAATCATCTCACATCTTCCTTCTGACACAGAGCCAGAAAATGCCACCCCACTCTTCAGATAAGGAAACTCTTGCTCACAGTAGCCACATAGACAGGGCAAGGAAACAGCCTGATTTGAAACTGCAAGCTTTGACTCCTACAAGATGGTGTTTGTACTAACCCACCCTCACCATACTGATACATCTTTAACCTAATTTAGTGCCCCCGTACCTTCTAGCATTGCTGTGATTTGTGTGTTATCTGTTGGATTTTAAAATATTTCCATCACAGATACCTGTATTTTTCTCCCAAATTGAAATCAGGTCTCAAAGAGTTCTCTGTATTTCCATGTTCACTGCAGCACTACTCACAATTGCCAAGGCATGGAAGCAAAGTAAGTGTCTATCAGCAGATGAATACACAAAGAAAATCATATGTACATGCAATCGGAATACTTTTCAGCCTTTAAAAAGAAGGTAATCCTGTGGTTCTGCAACCTGCTTTGCAAGCATAAGGTCCCGAGTTCAATCCCTGGCACCAAAAAAGAGAAGGAATAGGAGGAGGAGAGGGAGGAGGAGGACGAGGAGGAGGAGGAGGAGGAGGAGAAGGAAATCCTGCCATTTGTGACAACACGAATGGAACTGGAGGATATTAAGTGAAATAAGCCAGTCACAGAAAGACAAATACTGCACAACATTGTGTACATAAAAACTCTGTGGTGGTTAATTGACTAATTGGTCAACATGAGTAAGGAATGCCCCTCTGAAAGGAGTCCACAGGGTTCTGGGTAAGGAAGACCCACTTTTAAGTCCATGGTAAGGACTGTTGTCAGAATAGTACAAAAGGAGAACGGGAAGGGAGGATTCCGGCTGGTTTTCCTTGGAAGCGCTTCAGCTGTTCTCCTCACGGGAGCTCTGGTCTCCACCTTGGGCATCTCCTGGCTTTCAGAGTAGATTCTTCACCTTCCAGTCCAGCCTCTTCACAGACTTCAGCTGCTAGTGCTGACCCTTCGGCCTCCGTGGCTGTGGGCTCCAGGCTTTGGCTGGCTCCTTCAGATCTCTACTGCATGGACAGGAGCCTTGCTCTCTTCTACATCTGACTCTGTGCACGGCCACTGCAGGCCGACCTTATAAACGTCTGTGCCCTGTGTTACATCTGGTTCAGAGCGGTGCTGCCTTTTCAGGAGCCCCGCCCCAGCCTGCACACTCTCATGAGCCCTGACGAACACAAACTCTAACATGCTCAAAGTTAGAGCAGCAGAAAATAGAATTGGTAGTTTCCTTGATCTGGGGAAAGAGGAAAACAGGGAGATGTTGGTGAAAGTGTGTGCATGAAACCTCAGCCATGCCTCATGGGCTGATCTGGGGGAAGGGTCCGGCATGGTGCCTACAGCCAGTGACACTGCATTATCTATAAGAATTCGCTACGGAGTTAGACATCATGATGAGTGTAAAAAATACCAATTCCTGCCTTCTTGTTATGTGGAGTTCTGTTTCACTGACTTTTTTCTTTATATTTCTTTAAATTCTGTCCTTTCAGAGAAAATTTTTAAGTTTTAGGTGATTTTTTTGTTATTATTGAATACTTTTGGAGCTAGAATCATAGACTTTACATTTGGAGAAAATCCTGCAAGATCCCTTCTTCCTGGGACAGACAGTATCTGTAGTCTCCCCAGCAGGCAATCACCCTGTCTGCACTCGAAAGCCCTCAGGTCTGGGGGGCAGGCACGGCCCCAAGGCCAGCTTGGCCCGCTCCCCTCCGGGACAGTCTGCACGATGAGTTGTCTGGGGGGCATAAACAACAGAAATGTGTCACCTCATTTTCTGGGGGCCAGAGGGAGAATCGAAGTGTCAGCAGGGCCGGGCCCCTCTAAGGGCTGTGAGGGAGATCTGTGCCTCCTCCTTCCTCTTAGCTGCGGTGGTTCGCTGGCTCACTGGTGTTTCTTGGTTGTAGATCTTTGCCCTCTTCTTTGCTGGTCATGCTCCTGTGTGCAAGTCTGTCTCTGAAACTCCTCTTTCTGCAAGGACGAATCATTGCATCCAGACCCTCCCTGCTCTAATAGGACTTCATCTTCACCAATTTTACATCACAATGACTCCATTTCTACTGAAGTCATCTTCTGAGGGACTGGGGAGTGGAACTGTGGTATATAATTCTGAGAGGGTCACAGTTCAATTCACTGCAGACCCTTGTCTGCCAGTCAGCCCTTTAAACATATGAAGACATCCCTGATACTTCTTTTTCTTCTTTGTTTTCTGTCTCAACAACCTCTGGCGTTCTGCCAGGCTCCTGTCCTGAGTGTCCCTTCTGAACACTCTTCCCTCTGGCAGTGCGTGAGAGAGGTGGCGCCCTGCCCACGGGGCTCTGAGGATGCCACTGCTCTGCGTCAGCTCCAGTGCAGTTCACACCAGTGGCTTTGGTGTGCACAGAGTGGCTCTCCCCCATACTGGACTCGGCCAATCCCTCCAAGTCTGGCACTTGGACTGTTCTTAACCTGGGCCTTCCTGCCCACTACCCTACATTTGATTCTCTTTCTAGAACAGCAACCAAACAGCGGTGCCTAGAGAAAGACCCTTCCTGACCTTGGCCAGAAACCTCCTGTCCTGGTTTGAGGCAGAGGTATGTCTTTGTGGGCCTTCTAGCCATTTTGAGTCCCACCAAGGCAAACTATGTTTCAGTCTTCACATCAAATCCATCACCAAAATGAAGATATATGAAGTGGTCTGAAACTACCTCACTTGCTAACCCTGAAACCGCAGCACTCACAAAGATCAGGCTGGGGAGTTCAGCCTCACACACACGCTGTGCTAACCTCTCATCATCCTGTTGTGCAGATACTCACTGATCCTGTCTCTCTGAAGATTTGTTCCATTTTCTTGCAAAATATTGAAATTCCCAGTTCTATGTTTTCCCTGGATAATTTCCAGGGAAATAATGCTTTCCCAGTCTGTAAATCAGTACCACATGTCTTCTTATAATACTTCTGATAAATCTCCTGATTGTGATTCATATTTTCAGTTCTTTAATAAGTGGTCTTCTTAAGATATTATTTTGATCAGTTTCTCCTTTGGAAGTTGGGAAAGGTGATTCTTTCAAATCTACCATCTATATTCTTTCCAAGAGCACCCTTTCTTGGCAAGGTTTTCCATTACTTGAGACTAGGTGATATCTAAAGAACAGAAGTTTATTCAGCTTACAGTTTTCGGAGATTCAAGAGTGTGGCACTGGCTTCTGCCCAGGTCTGATTAGAGTCCCATGGTGAATGCCGACGCAGTTACATGGCAAGAGAGGGAAGGAGACCTCTGGGAGGAGGGAGGTCAAGCATACCTGTTTTTTTGTTTTTAGTGAATTGGGAGCTGACAGGGTCCCACAAGAGCTCCCAGTAACCTAAACACCTCCCATGGGGCCCTACTTCTCAAAGGTTCCACCACCTCTCACCTCCCCACCCTGAAGGTCAGCTCCCAACACATACCTCCTTGGGGACAGACACACCTAAACCATAGTAATCTCAAAGACCTGAAACAGGGCGGAAAAAAAAAAAAAAAGGCAACTGGAAAAAGGGTAAAACCAGCAGCAGGCTCAAAAGTTAAAAAAAATAGTCAATGCTGTTTTCTAAAATTCTTTTTGAATTTATAAGTCACAGGGGGATTACAGAGGGCCCAGGATGGAGAAAGGTAGGGGGAAAATGGGATTACAAGGGGACCTGCTTTGCCTTGTATGTGAAAATAAGATAACTCTACCAACCCAAGCGAGATCCAGGTCATGGATTCAGGCCCTAATTCTTCCACAACTGGAATCCACAGAAGGCAGGGGTTTGGTTTGTGTTTTATAGACAGTAGGGCCTTAATACCCCTGCTCCACACCCAAACCACAACACTAATTTTTAGGAATCAACACCTGGATCCAATAATTATTATTTGTCTGGTATTCAGTCTGTAATAATTTAAAAAGACTAAATCTCAACTTTAAAGATACTATTAAAGGCAGCAATATAGTTCATGTGTGCAATAAAATTTACATTTACAACAAAAATATTATATCTTCATTTGTATTCTCTCACTATCTTGAATTTCAACACAGATTAAACTACAAGAGGCCAAGTAAAATGACAAAGTTGCTATAATACAAGGTTTGTTTCCTCATCTTCACAATCTTGTACTATTACTTTTTAAAAAAGATATTGGTTAAGTGTAGGGAGCTTTTCTATTATATTTGAAGATACTAACAGTTGCTAAAGTGCACTCCAATGATTCCTAACTCTGAAAGGGAGGAGTATTTGTGTCTGTCTATATTGGAGGCTGTATGCATGAAAATATATTAATTGATTATTAATTACCAGCAATTTTATGAGAATTTCTAATTCCAAATAAAATACAAAATGTATTAATGACCTGAAGTAAGAATGTGTGCGTGTGTGTGTGCTGTTGCTTGGATCTGAATATCCTCTGAAGGCCCATGTCCTAAAGGGTTGGTCACCAGCCGTGGCACTGTTGGGAGGAGGTGGGGTCTTAGGCGAGGCCAAGTGGAAGGCAGATCACTGAGGGAGTGCCCTCAGAGGCCATTGGGACGCCTGTCTCTCTCTTTGCTTCCCTGGGGCCTTGAGATGAGCTGTTTCTTCTGTTACATACTCCTACCATGATGTGCTCTGTCACCACAGGTCCGAAAGCAAGACAGCCAAGCAACCATGGACCTCAATCTCTGAAACTGTAAGCCTCCTTCTAAGTTGTTGTTGTTGTTTTTTCTTTTTTTCCTCATTGAGTTTATTGGCACATTTTAGGTACACAGTACAGTTACATTCATCATTGGAATCTTGTACCTTTACATGACAGGTCTTGGTTCTCATTTTTTTCCCCTTGTCCTTGCCCTCTCTTCACCCCCTCCTCCCTTCCCTATTTATAAAAACTTTGTTTCCATTTTTTCATGTTTTTTTCTTTTCCCTTATTTCCTTTCCCCTACCCTTCCCACTTTCCCTACACCTTTAGCCCTTTTCTTCCTATTTCACATTGTCAATTATACCATTTGGATCTTATTTACACTTTCAGTTTTTTACACTAGAGAAACTTTGATATTTACACGTGTCTTATTTATTTCACTTAAGAGTATGGCCTCAATACGCATCCATTTTCCTATGAATGACTCTAGTTTCTCATTCTTCGTGGCTGAGTAGTATTCCATTTTATAGAAAAACACCACATCTTCTTTATCCAGTGTCCAACTGATGGGCACTTGCACTGTTTCCAAGTTTTAGCTATTACAAACTGTGCTGCTATAAACATGGGTGAGCATATATCACTGTACAATGATTCTTCTAGTTCTTTTGGAAAGATGCCCAGTAGAGGGATGGCTGGGTCAAATGGAACCTCTAATCCTAGTTCTTTGAGGTATCTCCATATTGATTTCCATAGTGGTTGCACCAGTCTGCACTCCCACCAACAATGGAGAAAGGTTCCTTTCTCCCCACAACCCCGCCAACATTTGTTGTTGGTTGATTTCTTGATAGCAGCCATTCTTTCTGGGGTGAGGTGGAATCTCAGTGTTGTTTTCATGTGCATCTCTCGAATGACCAGTGATGTGGAACATTTTTTTCATATATTTATTTACTGCTTTTACTTCTTTGTCTGAGAAATGCCTGTTCATTTCAGATGCCCATTTTTGAATTGGGTCTTTATATTTGGAGGGCCTTATTTTTTTGAGTTCTCTATATATTCTAGATAATAGTCCTTCTAAGTTGTTTATCTCTGATATTTTCTCATAGTGATTTAAAGTTGAGTAACGTGTGTGTATGTAAAATTAAAACTCAAAGGCAATTGCAATGATTGCTTAACATATACCAATAAATATTGGGGGGAGTCAAAGACCTATTTTATCACTGATATTTTTTAAAGAATCATCAATGGCCAATAAAAATTGGCCAAGCATAAACAAGTCCTGGGAACTTCTGCTTTTGCAGCTCTACCCCTAGTGGCCACAGCTAGGAAGTGCTTCAGGATTGGAAGCAAGATACAATGCTCAAATGTGCAGAGAAGACTGTGGCTGGCAAGGAGTTGGACCTCTGAAATAAGGGCCCAGGTATTGTTTGTGTGGCTAAATTATGAGTGGTTATTTCATTTCACAAATGCATGCCTTGTCTATGGTCCTCAGGTATTTCAGGGTGCTGCCATGTTGAGCTATTTGTTTCTCTGTATTGCCCCCTCCTGCCCTGTCCCCCTGGATAGAGACACTGCCTGACACCCCCACCCCCCCCGTCCTCAGCACATGACTACTAATAGATTTCTCAGCATCTTGGACAGCTCCAAAGCAGTTCGCTCTCTGTGCTCGTTGAACCTGTGAGTTGCACCCTCCCCTTGCATTTATTATCCGCACCAGTGGGCTAGTTTTTCCCTAAGAAGTTACATAAGACTTGATTCTCTGCACCCCTATTAACTCATCTCCACTCCTTGACTTCCACAGCCTCGGAAGACCATCACAGTGCAAAGGAGCAACAAAAGCAGGAAACAGACAGAAGAGTCCCAAAGATTTAAGTGCACTGCACTCACCTGGGGGGTAAGCCTTGGGGTGACCCAGGCCTGGACTTCCCATTCTTAATGACCTAGAAGTGATGCATGCATGAAGGCATTGTGGGGGCCAGGTGGGAGAGCTTTGGTGAGCCATAAGACGTACCCATTAGGAAATTTCCTGGCCCTTGTCTGCCTTCCTCGGGGAGAAATTCAGCTCTGCGAGTATGAACAATTCCTCCTGCCCACCTTCAGGCCCTGCAGTTTAGTTCTTCATTAAAAGAAGGTCCATTGAGGGGCTTAAAAACAAAACTCCCTATAATGGTGAATACTCAGAATTACTTTCCACCTGATACTGCTTCATTTAATTGGACTAAAGCAGGCTCCCCTGGCTCCAGATTCCCTTGAAATCCTGCCCAAATTTGCCTGGCTCCTCCATGGGCCTGAGTAAATATTCGGCAGGTGCACCGAGGGTTGCAGGCTGGGCTCCCATGAACTGTAATGGTTGCTGCATGACTGATTCCCCAGCCCTCCACCCTCCCATGAAATCCCAGGACCATCCCTGCTTATGCAAAGACCAGGCTCCCCAGTGCCATCTTGTGAAGAAGTGTTGGAGCAATTTCATTTAATATTGCTAGTGCTTCCATTAACCTGAGTCTATTGCTCTCCATCCTCAATTTAAGACTCCCTCTTTCTCTTGATTATCGCTGTATTTCAGAGCACCTGAATGTCCTCCCCCGCTCTCTCGGCCAGCCTGGAATAAGATGATCAAAAGCTACAGTTCCTCAAGATTTCTGGCTTCAGAGTAATGCAGCCTTCGTGTGCCCCACTGGAGCCTTAGAAACCAGCTGGGGTTCTCAACTTTGCTCTGACCCGGGCTCCCTCTAGATGACTCTGGTGCTGTCTGCACTCGCTCTATCCTTTATTCCCTCTTTCCTCCCTCCCTCTTTCCTCCGCTCTTTGTGCTTTTGAGATTTGTGGGGAAATAACACATTTTGGGGTTTTGAGTGGGGTGTAGGTGGACAGCTGTCTGTTACAGACTACAGGTGCGCCTCAATTTCTGAAGCATGGACACCCATAAACCCATCACAAGCTGAAAACACAGTAACCTGAAATGCATCGAGTACACCTAACCCCTCAGACATGGTGGCATAAAGCAGCACTGCACAGCATCCAGGGATGGCGAACCTTTGGAGACCAAGTGCCCAAACACCGAGTGTCGGTACTGCGACCTACATACTGAGGTTTCACTTCAGAATAAATAACTCACACGCTAAAAGAAAAACACAGAGAGCTTTCAGTGACACAGCCCACCATGGCATGAGTGCTATAGGTTCTACCCATTGGCAGAGCCTGTTGGAAACATGCTCAGGATGTTTACATTAGACTACAGCTGCATCTAACACAACCTAGTGTGTAACAAAATACTGACTACTACATGCAGCCTACCCAATATTGCACTGAAAGCGAAAAACAGAATGGTTTTATGTGAAAGCTTTCACACCATCATAAATTAAAAGAGTTGTCCAACTCTCTTAACTCAGGAATGATCTGTATTTTGAGTGTGCTTGGTTAATGCTTGCATGTGTCTGGGACACTTGACAACTGATTGGTTGATTCATCAATTTCACAAACTTGTATTAAGTGCCTACTGTGTGCAGGACACACTTATTGGTGCTGGGGACAAGGTATATTTTAACTCACTCTGGTAAAAGTTTTGCACTCATGAAGCTTAAATTCCAGTAACAGGACACACAAGTGCAGGTAAAGGATGATAAATGTTGTGCAGACATTTAGGAGCAGGTGGCCCCGGCCGAGCCCAAGCTTCTCTCTGGAGGGCTTAGTCTGACTGTGGAAAGCAAACACTGACACATCCTGCTCCTCTCTGTGTTGGCCTCAGAACCCGGCCCTCTGCCACTGCTCTCACCATGCTCTGGGAGGCCATGGCCCTCTCCCCACCTCATCCCAAGCCCAGGACTGAGTGAGTCCGCCTTTTACACCCTGTGATAACTGTGCTGATGCCCTGCAGCTAAGCCCGGCCCCCCAGTCCAATGCCTTCAGGGAGTGGCCCTGGGTGGCCTGGCCCAAGAGAACCACGGCCCCAGGCCTTGGCAGAATAGGAGAAACCCAGACCAAATGCTCAGAAAACAGAGGACCAGACATTTCTCTAAGGCAGAAACCAGGTCCAGGGTGGGGCAGACGGTGCTGAACAAGTCCAGGTTTCCCCAAGGAAGGGTTTCTTGGCCTCTTTATGCAGCTACACAGGGAGAGCAGGGAAGCTGTAGAGCTGATCAGATTTGGGATCAGCCTCGACTCCAGAAGTTGCCAGTTGCCCGGACGGGGCTGTTACAAAGCCTATGAGAGTCGTAGTGTGTGAGCTGGTAAGACGGGGCAATCGTATCTCCTTCACAGGCCTGTGAGGATTAGAGGCAAAGTGTAAAGAACAGTGCTAGGCACAGAGCAAGAGCTGGGTGCTGAGATGATGATCATAGATGAGATTTCCCAGAACTGTGTGTTAGCAAGAAGATGCCTCTATGTTTTGAAAATGTGTGCTAAAGAACTTAGGAGTGAAATATCATGTCTATAATTTAAAACATTCCAGAAATGTTGTGAAGTAAATATGGCCCCTTTTCCTTCCCTGGAAAACCTCTAACCAACACAATACTTACCTTTCTCCAAAATCTAGGTAACATCATTCATTGTCATGGTTTTAAAAACTGTCTACTTGTCAACAACTCCAAATTGATATCTCCACGTCGGGCTGCTCTAAGGAACTCCAGACTGATACATTCAGCTGCCAGATATTCAACTCTCAAAGCTAACGCGGCCTAAATGGAATGCTTTTCCCCGGCACCGCCCACCCTAACCCAACACCCCAGCTCCCTGCTCCACCCGACCATCTTCTGTCCTGGCAATCGCATCACCCAGACTGCGAGCTGGAAGCCCACGGGACTGCCCTGACCCCTTCCTTGCCTTCCCTTCCTCAGCCCATGCCCAGTGCAGGGGGGTCTTTTACTGGCCTGACCTACAGACTTCCCCAGCTCCCCTACCACTGGTGCCCACTGGGCAGCGATAACAGCTCTGCAAACTCACATCCTTGCTTCCTCTCTTGCCATCTGTCCCCTGCCCAGCCAATGCAATCTTTTTAACGCAAAAACCAAGTCATTTCTCTTGCCTGCTCAAACACCAGCAAGTTCCTTGATGACTCCGTTAAATCTGGGCGTCTCCGCTCCGCCTAGAGGACCGGGCAGGCTGCCCATGTCCTTCCTCGCATCTCCTTCCTCCTCCCACCTCGCTGCCTCCTTCCCTTTGACAGCCGGTCAGTCTCCAATCACCTGTTTCCTGTTCCTTGCATTCTCTCTCCCTTTCTTTCAGTTTCCAGCTTCTTCCCATCCTTCAGATCTGACTCACAATTCACTTCTTTGAATGCCCTCCCTCCACACCTTAAATTTCAAATGGGCCCCTCTGTCATTAGGGAAGGGTCCTCTATTTACCAATATAAATCCAGTGCTGGACATGGTTCCTATTAAATATCTCTTCTGTGAATGAATTGAATTAATCAATTTTAAAAATTCCACTGTCCTTATTTCAAACCCACTGAGCACTCCATTCTCAGTCCACAGCCTTCAGTCACGCCCTGGCCAGTGCCCCCTCAGCTCCTGGGGGCGCGGTGGCCTTGTGCTCATCTGCGCATGCATTGGCTTACACGTTTCCCGAACAATCTTACATTTCTCCTGCAGCAACTCCTGCCTCTAGGTTGCCAATGCAGCAACTCCTGCAAAATAGCAGACACCCCCCGCCCCACGCGGGGCCCATCGGGGACTTTGCCTGCCCTCTCTGGGGCGGTTGGGTGCCTGTGAGCCAGCTTTGAGTGTGATGCTTATCCCAGCCCAGGGTGAGTCTGGCTTTCCTAACAGACTCTGCGCTAACGAGAAGTGAACGCGCAGTCTCCGGCTCACCCTGAGGTCGCAATTACGTAAGGGTTATTAATGAAGCAACAATGTCAAAATTGTGTGAAATCAAACTCAGATTTAAGTACTTAAAATAAACAGATATAAAATAACAGATGTCCCTTTTCGTTCTCAGATGATTTCATCCCTTGTTAAAAATAAATGTCTGGCTTGAAAGGGGAAAAAATAAAAGGGACTTTACTTCGACGTTAAAAATTAATTGAATCCAGAGGTTGGTAAAGCAACTAAATGGTGTGGGTTTTTTTTTTTCTTAAGGCAAAGATATATTTGTGTTGATTTTTATTTCAGCAAGTAATGAATTCACTGCATAGCCCCAACTTTGATGGGCCAATCTTCCATCCTTTGAAACCCAAAGGGAAAATTTTGCCAAAATTATTATGTAGATAAGAAGGAGCCCTGTGTATCCATCTGAGGAGAATTCAGTTCCCTGCTAAACCCCGAAGGATGCAACAGCAGAGGCTTTGAAAATCAGGAGTCCTGATTGTCATTTTCCACAGCCAGATTCCCGTAGAGGAGCTCTTGCCTTGGAATTTCGGTATGGAATTCCCAGAGAAGCACCCTACTGAAATTAGTAATGGGAAGGCAAATTAGGTCATCTTGTCCGTCCCCCTGCCAGCTTTCTACACTGTGGTGAATTTTCTCCTCCTTTGATCAGATACATTTTAATTCAGATTTAGAAATCACACCCCTGGTGTCCCTCCAGAGCCCCGCACCAGCTGGAGTTATGGGACTGCGTTTTCCGCCTGTGAGACTCAGGGAGCTTTCCAAGAGTGGAAGGTTGTTTATGGGTGAGAAACTACCTTTACTTCCCCCAAATTTCACCAAATTATTCTAGTTAGAGCCCATTTCATAGGGATTAGGAAACCAGAGGAAATGTTCATCTGCCCCAGATCATGAAATAGCCTTGGGAATACTCAAAGGAAATAATTTATTTGTAGAAACTGAGAGCGAATGTGGGAGACTGATACTGATATTCCTGAATAAAAGCTGGGGCAGCTCACAACCTTGACACAGCTCTGTGCAAGAGAGCTAGCTGTGTGCAATGGCATTAATGGGAGGGGATATATCCAGATAGGAAACTGCATGATTTCAGGAAGGGTATGCATGTGCTTCTAAGGTGCTCCACACTTGGAAAGCAAAGTACTTTGCATTTGAATGAATTAAAAATGTCATCGCCTTTATTCCAAGTCCCATTTCTCTGAACTCCATACCAATGGGAAGTAAACGATGGGAGAGGGGTGACTGCCAGCCACGCTGGTGAATGTTCACTGCATCTCCCACGAAGAGGACCGCAGAGGTGGAGACGAAGGTGTCCTCATCGTCCGAGTGCAGCGGGGGCCTGGTGCAACAGGGAGGACTGGTGGCAGCGGGAGAAAGTGTGGTCTCGCACCTTCCCCTCCAGGAGAGCAGCCCTGCAGGTGGGGGCGGCAGGTGGACACACGCCGGTGCCGGTTCGGTTCACACAGCACCTGCCCCTCACTCCTCTGCACTTCACAGCCTGCAGCACCCCATTCGTCCCTCTTTCCACTTACCAGCACATCCTCCATTTCAGTTTGAAAGTCACCATGTCCCACTGTTTGAAATCAGTAACATGTACAGCTCCCTTCCCTGGCCTCCCTTGCTCTGGGGTTGGCACATGAGTCCCTTCTGGCCCATGTGATGCTCACAGGAGTCCCAGTAGAGCTGTTTCCTCTCTGTGCCCCTTGCCTTCCACCAACCTTGGTGCTCCTTTGTGACCACGACATTGGAAGGAGCAGGTGCACCTTGCTGTTGTGCGATTGTGGGGATGACACAGGAAGGAGGAGGCCGGGCCTCGGAGACGTCACACACAGAAATCTCAGACAAACCCCAGTGGGACCAATCAATACCTCTTGTGCACATACGCTGGAACAGATCAGCACCTTTATTTGTTTAAGCCACCTGAGTGTGGCTTTCTGTAACGGCCAAATACAGTCCTAGAGGGCATATACTCTGTCATGTCAATGAAAGTTCTACATTACTCACTCCTTTTGAATGAAGTGTTGAAGGCCAGTGTTAAAATACAGACCCTTTTTGGAAGGGGAACATTTTACGATATAATAAGCTATTGATATCTTAGTTCAAGATAGTTCATCCAAATAGCTCTGCGTTCCAATCAAGGCACAGGCGGGACTGGATGGTTTTGGTGTAAGGAAGGGATGCTGTCGGCAAAGTCCTGAGGTCCGAGGAGCTTCCCACTGACCCGCTGAAGTGGCTGCTTCTGGGCTGGGAGCAGAGGAGGTGTACAGAACTCACAGATAGATGGAGAAAACCGAGGAGGGTGTAGGGAAGGCCTTAGAGTCTTCCCTGCAGAGAGTGTCGCCCCTGAACTGTGCCTGCTGGTCCACCAGGTACAGACGTCGGCAAGGAAGCAGGAGGGTTCCACGAAATCTGTCTTGGGAGTTTAGAGATTAGTCTGCTGATCCCTCTGACTGCAGGGTCTGCTGCCGGTCATGTGCTCCCCTCATTGCCTTACTCAGGTGCCATCTGCTGAGTGCTCAGTGTGCCTGGCACCGTTCAAAGCTGTTTCCTAGAACCAGTTCCCCCATGATCCTCTGTCCCCACTCAACCTCGTCCCTGCCAGGGCCAGATCCCACGGCGCTGTCCTGAGATTTAGGGGCTGCCATCAGCGGTGCTGTCACCCTGAGCCCATCCTTCCTTCCTTTTCTTCCTCCAAACCATCGCTGGAGATAACCTCCCTGCTTTTTCTGCCATCAGAGCCGTTTTAACTTCTGCTATTAAAAGAAATATCAGTCTCTTTAAGGTTAACAAACAAACAAAGCAAATGACTTTATGATGAAGCTCGGGTAGAGAGGCAAGAAAGCGCAGGCCCTAAAGAAAGTGTTCTGGAGAACAGAGCAAGCTGCAGTACCACACGGGAGGACCCTAAGGACCCGGATGACCCGGCCCAGGTGGGGGATAAGGCACTCGTGAGGGGCGGAGTCTCCGATTCACTGACTTAAGCGATTGGCTACAGATGTTCGGAAGGGTTTTGGGAGTGAAAGAAGGAGGGTTACCCAGAGATGAGTGACTACGGACAGACCTCGCTGTGCTGGAGAATGCCAAAGGGAAAGAGAGTTTCCAGGGCCCACAAGCTCTGCCCAGGAGGCCGCGCCGGGGCCACCGTGCTGCCCCCAGAGTGCCCGAGCAGGCGGCAGGGCTCACGCCCTCGCAGAGGCTGTGCTGCCCAGTGCCCAACTCCATAGGCACGGTCCCAGAGCGATTATCCAGGTAAAGTATACAAATCATGACTTCTTCCCTGCCCCCATGTTCCAGTCTGCTGTGAGTGTGGTGGAAACCACTGGCTGAACCTGAGCAGAGCTAGCAGGGATGTTTGGGAAACGCAGTTTTCAGGTTTCCAAATCTTGGAGGAGAAAACAGAAGAGCAGTAGGAGGTTGAGAACGTCCAGCAAACCACTGACACAGGCGGCTCACGTGATTCCTGGCACGCAGTGTTTGATGGTGTTAACAGCCATTGCCATTGCTGTCCTTATTTTTATTTCTGGAACTGACAAGCAGAGGGACTCTAATCAAGTTATTTCACCCATCCAGTCTTTAATTCATCTACCTTTAAAGTGAAGCGGGTGGGCTGGACGAATATTCATGTCCCTCCTAACAAATTATTTTCTTCCTGCCTCATTTATCCAATCAACAAACGTTTGCTCAGCACCCTATACGAGCCAGGCACTGAGCAGATGACCACAGCTATAAGATCAACAAGACCAGAGTGTTGTCACTGGCTAGTGACAAACACAAACAGATGCCTCATTGTGCTACTTCATGATCTTGAGCTCACCCTGCTATTAGGAGGAAACAGATTGGCAGTCCACTGTCTTTACAGCTCTCTCATTACCTCCCCGGGTATTCAAGCAAAGCCCACAACCAGGGAAGATATTTCCTCTGGGCCTTAGGTGTGCACATAACCAATGGTCCCGTTCTTCAGTAAGTGCATTTTCCCACTGTCCATCACTGCCGCCCCGATATTGACTCCTCGGTGATGTAAGAGGCGGGTGTGCTGCTGAGGGGGACCGTGGTCTGTCCCGGCCAGCCCTGCACAGCAATCAGGGTAATAAGGAATGTAAAAATATGAATGCTCTGGGCCTTCATGATTTCCCCGTCTGCCCAATTCGTCACTCTGCTACCCACGGATTCCCCACTGTCCCTCATGACCCTAATGTGGAATGGGAGACCCTGTGTATTCCATCTCCTCTTCCAGCTCCCTCTGAATGCATTTCAAATATTGCTGTGGAAACATCAATTCCCCAAGCCAGGAAGACCCCTGTTTCCCAGAAGCTACTTCTACAGACTCTAGCATACAGATGAGCCTGGCCCCATCACACAGTCCGCCTGGGCCCAGCGGATTCACAGCACACCTGCATTGGAGGTAATCGATTGGCACTTCTTAATCCTGGCTACTGCCAGGCAGGTTCTCTCCTACTCATTGAAGCTTAGGAGCAACATGCCCTTCACTGTAAAGAGAATTTTTTGTCCTCTCACTTGGGACGAAAGGTCAAAGTTTAAATCTATATTTAATGCCATTTTCTGAAAACTGGATTTGTGATTCCCTTTATGTTGGTATTACATATCTTAAGGGATTTCAGGGGGGGAATCTGGGAAGCCCAGTTTCTGAGAATGACCTTTACTTTAAATGTGTAAATAGGACAGAGCTTGTGTTTCTGGTTTTAAAACCTTCTAATTGTGCTTCTAAAGACAGATCTAGAGAGCAAGGGCTGCGGTGAGTGGCTACACAGAAGCCACTGAGAAAAGAAGAGACTTTGCTTTTGGTCCAACACAGATGAAAGGGCTGAAGGTTAATGACTCACGCTCTTTTGGCCTGCGAGGGACAGTTTCTTCTAAAGCTTTGTACCTTGAGCTTTAGTGATCCCACATTAGAATATGCAAATAGTATAGCCTTTAACTGTCTCCGAAAAGGGAAAGTTCAAATTTACTTAATTCTATTTTTCCCTCTGAATTTTATAAAACATTATTGAAGTGGCATCAGAATATCATTCAGAATGTCAGTTTTAAAATATTTCAAATATTTACCTAAAGGTTTTCAAACGGCAGCTTCCACTGACTAAATGTGGTACTAAAAGCAGATATAAAATTGACTTTCTTCACACTTCATAAGCTCAAACTTGCATATTTAAAAGACAGGATTAGGGGTTTTTCAGTTTGCCAACCAATATTCCCAACCAGTGCACATAGATGATAGATAACAGATACAAAAAGTGAGAGACTGGCAGATAGTTGAAGACAGATAAATAATTGCAATAATTAATATATGCTGTGATACATGGCTTTAAAAAGCAAGTATTATTATTGCATAATCCAAAACTCTCAGAACCCTAAAATCTGACAGGCCTTATTTGGAAACCCGATACACTTTGTTCTCTGGCTGTATAGAAGGAGGGATGACTGTGACATTTCATGTTCCATGACTCAGCCTCATTAGAAATTCTGCTGTCTGGGACCCCGGGCTGACCTGCTGTCACCTTCCCGGGTTCCCAAGGCCAAGGCCAGACCCTCCCCACTGGCCAGCCACTGTCCAGGATGATGGCCTATGCCGGTCGCTTTCCTGCAGATGAGGACACCACGGCCAGGAAGGATTATTGTTGGCCCAGGCTCTGCTCGAAAGTAGCGGGGCCAGGTGGCAACTCCAGGCCTCTCTGGAACCACGGGCCACCCTGGATTGCACTCAGCTCCACATCAAGCTCCTGGACACCCCCTGGAAGGAATGAATCTACGAAGCCAGCCGCGGCTGAAGCATTTGTTTTTCACTCTCATCCACATACATCCGTGGAATGCCTGCCCCAGCAGAAGGCAGATGTGGGAACAGGTTGAGGCAGGGAATGGCTGGTGTTCGCAGCTGCTTTAAAGGACCAAATCTGGTCTCTCTGTGCCAGCACTAAGCTGGTCAGATGGACCAACACTGAGTAAATCGGGGGCAAATTTATTCAGTCACAGTGAACTTCAGTTTTCAGAGAGGTATCTAGAGATCTACTTATGAATTGCCCTGAACAGTCTTCTTAGGACACAGCTTCCAGCCCCTAAAAACCCCTTCGTGATGCATCAGTTCTTTCTATCCCGTCACTGTTTTCCTGCTTGGTTTTTGTTTCTTTTTTCTCCCAAGCAGGGCTCCTCCCCCTGCCTTCCCATCTTTGTCCCTTTGCCCCCAAACAGCTGTCACAGAAGCCCCTGCCTTCCCTGGACATCCTTTATTTAACTGTGGGCTGCCTTGGGCGAAGATGATTGAACTAGCCTCTTCCACTGCCTTGCTTTCTTCCCCAGGCTTTGTGCTACCTCCGGCTTTCTTCTTACCTCTCCTGTGATCTTTTACCTTCTGTTCTACGCGCTGCCTTCAATTCTCCCTGCACACTTTGTTTCTATGTGACCTCTTCTATTCCTGTACTTTTAACTATTTAACTGTGGGCTGCCTTGGGCGAAGATGATTGAACTAGCCTCTTCCACTGCCTTGCTTTCTTCCCCAGGCTTTGTGCTACCTCCGGCTTTCTTCTTACCTCTCCTGTGATCTTTTACCTTCTGTTCTACGCGCTGCCTTCAATTCTCCCTGCACACTTTGTTTCTATGTGACCTCTTCTATTCCTGTACTTTTAACTAGCATTAGCAGACTCGAGGGAATGCCTTACACACACACACACACACACACACACACACACACACACCTGAACACACTGTCTTCCTCCCCTTTACTACCATGTCTCTCCCAGCTCCTCCTTTCTTTTTTAAGGTTGGTCTCCACCTTGTCAAACTAAAATCTAGTTTCATTGTCTTTGCCTGAGGCTGTTTCCTATCTCATTCCCAAGTCCTGATCTGGAAACCTGAGGTGCTCATGTGATTTGTCATATTGAGACTTTCTTTTCCTTTTTCCAAAGATTTCCCAAAGTCATTTTCTATACCATTCTCAGCAAAAATGTCTTAATTTGGGGTCCTAGTCTCTTCCACCCAGGGTAATGAAATATTTGATTTTTCATGATAGAGTCCAAACAAAAATCCAAGCTGGCCAGATGTAGTGGCAGACGCATGTAGACCCAGCACTCTAGGAAGCTGAAGCAGGAAGATCACAAGTTCAAAACCTAACTGAGCAACTTTGTGACTTAGAAGGTCCTTTTTCAAACTAAAAAAATAAAAGGAGTTGGATATATAGCTCAGTAGAAAGAAGGAAAGAAAGAAAGAAAGAAAGAAAGAAAGAAAGAAAGAAAGAAAGAAAGAAAGAAAAAGAAAGGCTTTCATGTTTGAGGTTTGAGGCAGACTTGAATTGCTCATATATTCGTACAATACATTAGAGACATCTCATTTACTGCAGGCATTTAATAAATATAAGTGTGGCACAGAAATTGTTAAGAATGTGGTCCCTGGAGTCAGGCAGACCAGGATTCAAATTCTGTCAAAATCTCTGACAGTCTCTGGGACCATGAGAAGTGTTGAACTTTTTCTGAGCCTTATTTCTTCTTCTGTGAAAAATAAGTTACAACTGAAGTGTCTTTCAATGGTTTTGTTGTAAAGTTAATCTTTACTTAATGTAAAATAATGTGCAGGAAGGCTTAGCCCAATGGCTAGCAAAGTATTAGCTCAAAACTATTTTATTATATTAATAGTATTCAATACACAAGATACAAACTCTGTAAGTCAGAATCATAGCTTCTTACAGCTTAACTTCTTATTCTAATTTTTGTGTGAAAATCTGCTCATTCTGGAGTTATTTGGCTAAATGGCTACCCTTACTGCGAAGGCCAATTTCTAGTTTCTTGCCTGTGATGTACATATGGGGTATGAACAGTTTGGTACAAATCAGGCAGCCTTCCAGCTTTGTGCAACAATCCTTCAATTTACCTCTTTGCTTTCTGCTGGCATTCATCATCTGAGAGCTTTGAGGTATCTAGGACCACCTTGGGGAGCAAGGGTAGGCCTTAGGGAAGAATTCTTTTTGACTCAATCAATCCCCCAACCTAGCTCTATGCATTAGACATAGTTAAGCTGCACATGCACACACTATTTCCATACAAGTGCCACCACCAGTTCAACCCATTTTATTAAATTGGCCAGTATGTTCAATAGCATTTTAAACAATCAATTCAATCAAAGAAAGAAGGAATCCTACGCAATCATAGGCTTAGCTTTGTCTTTCCATTTCCTGCTTGTGGATGGGCCACCACCACAACTGAGACTGCACAGTTTGATCTGGACTACACCAGCTTTCTAAAAGCATTGTCAAGGATGTTTCCTTGACCAGAAGGCTAAGAAGCAAGTGTTCCCTACCTTCTCTGAAAATTTTTTCATCAGTCCTATAAAATGAGAGTCTGAAGCTGAAATGTTAGCTGCTGTTTCCATGAGAAGAAAGGAGACTGGCTTTGCTGCCAGGGACATAACTGGAAGCTGATAATTGACAATGTGAAATAGGAAGAAAGAGGCTAAAGGTGTAAGGAAAGTGGGAAGGGTAGGGGAAAGGAAATAAGGGAAAAGAAAAAAAATATGAGAAAGTGTAGAAGCAGAAATGAAGTGTTTGTAAAGGGGGAGGGAGGAGGGTTGAAGGGAGGGCAGGGACAAAGGGAAAAAGACCTGTCATATAAAGGTACAAAATCCCAATAATGAATGTAACTGTATTGTATACCTGAAATGTACCAATACTCAATGAGGAAAAAAAAAAAAAGAACTGGAAGCCAGGACACTTGGAGCTCGCTGTTCTATTTCATGATCATACTCCTCGAAGACATTTAGTTTTCTCTTCCCCAACCTCCACGTCTGTGAAATAGGAGTCCATGGTAACCCGGAACGACCAGAGGTTAATGGGCAGGGACAGCACTGAGAAGGTGTCCTATGAAACACCCAATGAAAGTCTTGGATGTAGAATTGTTAACCACTACACAGTGACAAACCCACGTGCACAGTTAGCATATCTGTTGTGTTACGCATACTAAAAGTTAAGCAAAAAGCACAAATTTTATTTTGTGAAAAGACTTCACACAAAGCTGGTTTAGAGCTGCTCTCTGAGATCCTGGCTTCATTCTAGTTTCCTTTTTTGACCCAAACGCTAATCATGGGTGTGATTGCCCTGACTCTGAAGTCCCCTGGGTCACCCGTGTCACACCCGCCCCTCCTCCTCCAGCTTTGTGCTATGGTTTCCAATCCTATTTCACAATAAAGATCACAAAGCTTCCTTTTGTTGCTACGACTCAAGTAGGCCCTGACATTAACTCTCAGAGGATACAGAGTAGTGTCACGTTTCTCCATTCTGTTCCAATGTTCACACTTGTGCGTTGTCCACATGGCAAGAATATACACTCCCTTCCCCTCCCCACAAGGCTCTGGAGAGCCACTTCTCTTTGAAGGAAGCGTCCCTAGATATGCTGGTGGGTAATGTTTTTTCCTAAACTGACCTTCTCAAAGTTGGGAAGCACCCTCTGCCCTCCGGTTATTCCTCCCAGGGAGCCCAACCGCAGAGACAGCCCTTCCCAGCAGCCCAGCACACTCCAACCCTGACTGCAGACAAACGGAGGTGCACTCTGGCCTTTGGGAAATGACAAGGAGAGATGTGCCCCGTCCCTCGCAGAAAGGACTTGGCCTCCTGCTCCCTCAGCTTCCTTCTTCTCCTTGATGCTCTTCTTTTTCCTGTTTCTTCAGTAAATCAACTTGGTGCATGAGGAAAGTGATCTCCAGGGGCAGCATGCTCTCACCCGTGCCTCTATCCACTTGGGGGACAACAGAGTCATTATGCCCCCAACTCCCTTTGTGGAACCAGGGCAGCAGTCAGACAGACGGCTTGCGATGCCCCAGGATGGAGATCCTCACAGCTATCTAATTTTGAACCCCACGAGTCCTCCGGGCTGTGACTCACCGTCCACACAGGGAGCCCACAGAGCTTTGAAGGGGCCCTTCTCGGAGGTCTGGTCACATGGCTGACGTGGGTGCCAGCCCAGCCCACTGCCCCTGGGGCGTCACGGGCTGGGAGCATTACATCGTTCTCTGCATCCCTCTGTGCCTGGACCATGCCTGCCGCTTTGAAAGCCTTCGCTAACTGTCTGTCAGATAAAATATCAGTTGACAATTCACCCACTTCAAAGGATGCAGAACTCTATTTCTGGAAAGTGTATTGAAGTAATTGGTCCACGGCTTAAATAGCTGAAGCTCTTACTGGACCAACGAGTGAGCGACTTTCTTGGCACACTTCATAGTGACACATCTTTGATTAGTCTCCAGGAATGTGACTTTATCCGTCAAGTATGTATTGAGACCCATCTACATCCCAGGACTAGCCCAGTGCTCTGGGGGAGGAAGAGACAATGGAGTTATGAGTCCTGTGCCCTAACCCGGAGAATCTTAACACTGATGAGAGGAATAAATTCAGAAAGCCCATGGTAGAACCCTTGTGACACCCCAGCTGTTCCTGGATCTCACACACATTTGCTGGGATGTGGACACAGCTCGGCCAGCCAAACTGGTTCTGGTCACAGTGTCTGGAGACCACATCATGTCACAAGGCAGGATGGTCACATCATTAAAACATCCAGACATGCATTCAAGCCGTATGCAGCCAAACCGGTGTCTGTGGGGAGATGAATGGTTCCAGTGAAATCACACAAGTCCGGGAACAGAAAGCCACATCAGCAGACACACCAACTGGACAGTGGTGGGGGCATGCTGACCTCTTCCATCACAGCCATTGTCTCTTTCTATCTGCCCAGCTTTCCTAACGAAAGTATAGTAAGCACATTTCAAAAACAACTACACATATTTCCAATGTCTTGTCCTTTACTTCCTGCTCTAGAGCGGCAAAAAATTGACATATGACTCTTCTCATCCTCAACTTTTGATCTCTAAAGCCAACAAGATGGAAGCTAAGCCTGTGGGGGCTTCCAGGAAGGCCTCAACTTTCCCAGTAGCACCCTAGCAAGCCCTCTTCTATCTTGGACACAGCTATGATGCCTCAGGTTGTGAGGACCCTCGTGAGAGTGTGAGAGTTCAAGGTAAAAACGAAAATATCAGTGCCTGACATCACTGATCCACCAAGGCTGCCTTCGGACTTGCTATGGGAGAAAAATCCAATTTTGCTTGAACCCTTGATGTCACGAGCAGCTAAATGTACTTCTGTGTTGGGTAAGAGTTAAAAACTTCATTTACGTGAGGAATGATCAAGGATATATCAACAGTAAATGAGCCACAGGAAAGAAAGAAGTGGTGGGTAGTTCTAGTTGAGGTTTTATTGTTTAAAACACTATCTAGTGTTAATTAAAATATGAAAAATGCTTGGAATTATGCCTTACATATTCTATGGTAGAATGTGTGCCATGATCACTATTTTTAAAATTTTATTTATTTTTCATCATTCAAGCCTGTTTTGTTTTGTTTTGTTTTTTTTGTCACAAAAAAACATTCTTCATACCAGGCTATCGATAAATTTGCTTGGAACTTTTCATAATTTTTGATATGGAGTTTATTACCTTTTCCTTGTGTCTCCCCTACCAAAATTGGCACCTATTATGGGCTTAGTCACCTGTAGATACAGTAGAAACTTGGAGCACAGCCAAGTACCACCCAGGCCCACCAGCTACCTACACACACTATGAAAAGCAGTGATTTTGAACTCCACATATGCTCCTACAGAGAATCTCAAAGTGCCCCTCCTTTTTATTCTGGAAGTCCAGAAAAGAAACTTGATGAGCTAGAGGTCGTCCGTCAACTTCAGTGGGTGTCCACATGTCCCTGCCACCTGTCCCGGCTCCCTGAGTGTGGCCCCATCACCTCCTGCTGCCCCTGAGAATTTGACTCCTACAGCATCAGCTCCAGTCCAACTTCAGCCTGCCGTGTGCCCTGGGCAGGGCTATGGACCCCTACAGAAATAGGAAGACACACTCCCCATTGTGCTGTCACCAGGGCCACCCCAGAATCTCACAGATGCTGTCAGGAGAATCATTTTCTAGCGCTCTGGCTCTCATTCCTCTCTTCGTAGGCTCACACCTTGCCCACAGACCAGATTCACAATAGTTCTGCCATTCTCTCTGCTATCCTCCTTTCTCTGCCTCTTTCCCCTATCAGTTGAAAAATTTTTTTTGTTTAATTCCCTGTGGATTCAATCTCTGGAACAACAACAACAACAAATCCCCAGCTTGCCAGCAAAGTGCTCTACCTGATGCAGACAGGGAACATGGCCTTCACGCTGAGAGCACAGCTCTGCGAAGGTACCTCTGTTAGGGATCAGGCAACACTAGTTCATTCACTAGTCATCACCTGATCCCAGTATGCCTGGCACAGGGCCAGCACTGGGTACCATGATGAATAAGCACAGAACTGGCCAAATCATGGTTTCCAGGGAGGAGACACAAGGAGGGATTCAAGCATACTTTCTTTCCCTTTGAAACATCAACAATGTGCTACCACATTTGGGTGAACAAGACCCACTTCCAGCCTGGCTCCTTCAATCCCCTCCATGGAGAATAGAAAGATAAACATTCTTTGATATTCAGTTGATGTGGTTTTATTTTCATGAACTAGGAGTGGCCTTAATAGACAACAGGCCCACTCTCCAATTGCTGCCAGAAAGAAGAGCTACAGACCATCTACTTTGAAACCACACCCCAAACTTTTATTTGTTTATTTATTTTTTGGTACTGGGGATTGAACTCAGGAGCTTGTGCTTGAGAGGCAGGTGGTGGCACCACTGAGCCAAATCCTGGCCCCCAAACTTTTAATTGACTCACAAACCTGTATAGCTGCTACCTTTGGGTGTGCAACAGAATCAAATGTATTGGATACTTTCTAGTCTAAAACTTCACATTAAGACTAGTTCCGAGGTGGTCATCCTAGAATATTCCACTAGGATAAAAAAAAAAAAAAAAAAAAACCTTTTGGGGAGGGTTTGTTAATTTTTTAAAAAAAAAAAAAAAAGTTGAAAAAAAAAAAAAAAAAAAGCCTTTTGGGACAGGTTATGTAATTTGTCTAAAAAACAGAAAAAAAAAATTTCTGGAAGAATTTCAGCAAGAGTGATGGTGTTTTTTGTTTTATTTTGTTTTGTTTTTTGTACTGGGGATCGGACTCAGGACCTTGACCTTGACAGGCAGGCTCTGTGCCAATTGATGAGCTACATCCACAGCCCAAGAGATGGAGTTATAAAATGGAGAGGTAAGCCAGGTCTGGCAGCCTGTGCTTGTCACCCCAGCTACTCAGGAGACAAGGGAGGAAAATCGGTTGAACCACGAGTTCAATAGCAGGGTGGGCAGCATAGTGAATCCTATTTTAAACAAAACAGAACCAACTTTTCATTAACCCAAATATCTTCCCCTTCTAAGAGTTCTGGTCAACAGAAGTGTTATTATATCTCTCAAGCTGTTGATAACCCATTCAAAATACTGCCCCAGCAAGTCCTTAGGGGGCCTGCTCCACTGATGAATGGTGCATATTTCTACAACCAGATAGATACGTCAAAAATTGAAAATGGGGACTGGAGTGGATATTTGTGCACAGCCCACGATAAGATGCTCAACATCACTAAACATGAGAGAAATGCAAATCCAAGCCATGTCAATATCACACCCCACACCCATTAGTGCAGCTGTTAGCAACAACAATACACAGCAGGAGGAAAGTGTTGGTGAGGACGTGGAGAAACTGCAATCCTTGTGCACAGTTGTTTGGTATGAAAAATGTTGCAAGCTCTATAGAAAACAGCACGAATTCTACCCCCAAAATTAGAAATAGAATTACCAGCCAATCCAGCAATAAATTTCACTTCTTGACATAAATCCAAAAAAATTGAGAGTGCAGTGGAGAGACATTAACATATCCACATCCACAGTGGTCTAATTCACAACCAGAGCATTCGTGGATAAATGGACTATAATATGCACCTACAACAAAATATGATGCAACCTCAGAAAGAACAGAACTCTGATGCACATTCCAATGTGGATGAACCCTGCAGACAGTATGCTAAGTGAAATCAGCCAGACACAAAGGGGCAGACACTGGATCAGGTATCCGGAGTAGCGAGATTCGCACAGCAGAACAAAGGTTACCCGAGGCAGGAGGGAGGCCGGAAGCAGGAAGTGGGAGGGGTTCAAAGGGTGCAGAGACTCGGAATGGGAAGGAGACGCATAGGAGATACATGGTGGCGACGGCGACACGGCAGTGAGGAGGCGCTCACCATCATTGGGTTGTACGCCCAAAAGGATTAAAATGATACACTTTAGGTTCTGTGTATTTTGCTGCAGAAATTTAAAAAAATGCATAGGTGTGCTAGAACCCCACTTGTATGCACATGAGAAACGCTCACCAGCCTTACCCTCTTCGGACCTCCAGACCTCCCCCTGCCGGGTCTCGTCAGGTCACCGCCCCATCTCGGTCCCGCCCGGGGGCTGTGTGATGAGGGGCCCCACAGCACCCAGGAGACTGACGAAACGCGTCCCTCACACCGCAGTGCGGTGCGGTCTGCAGCTGCAGAAGGTTCCAGCTAGCCTCCCTCTAAAGATAAAAGAAAACCCAACATTTGTAAGGTCTTTCTAATCTTTTGTTGTTTCAAGCGAATGCTTCTTCAGAAGGACGATTTCGGTATTCCTGGGCTATATTAAGAAGAACATGGTGAATGTTACAGACCCAGCCAAGTTAAAAAGAGAGAAAAGAAAATATTGCCGACTTGCAGAAATCCCAGCTACCCGTGTATACCAAAGAAGTCCTGTCTTCATCCCGTAATAAATGCAAACTCGGAAAGGCTCGTGGGCCTCCTCCGCTAATGACAGCCTCAATTACGGGGCCTGATCCTGCATTCCTGACACTCCCCTCATCCCTGCAGAACTTCCTGGGGAGTCAGAGGGCCTCTGCCCCGGCCTGGGCGGAGAGTTAGTTCCGCAGGAGCAGCGCCTGGGGCGTGCTGGCAAATTTAAGGGTCTGTTCATATAACCACATGCGCTTGGACGCCTTAAATCCTCACACTTTGACTCTTCACCTTATAATGAAATAAAAAGCCACAGTTACTCCATTAAAAAATGTAAAATTCCTCCACAGGAAATGACTACTAGTTTGCTTCTAATTTGTGTTGGTTTTAGGTTTTTCCTTCGCCACCCCCTTTTTACTTTTCCTATTAGTGTCCAATTCTATAGAAAATATTTTCTATTAGGGGAAAAAAAGAAACACACACATCATGCTGAGCCTTTGCATTTTATTTACTAAAATGGGAAAAACATCTTTGATTTGCTGCCTCTCACTCCGCGGTAAATCAGTGGGAATTTCTCGCAAATTCACCCATAGGCTGTTCTCTCTAAGCCACCCTAGGAGGACGCCTAATGACCTCTAGCTTATTGAGCAGTGGCCTTGTTTTATATAAACTAATCATCCAGCCAGCTATATTAATAACGAGGCCATAACTCATTTTCATCCTAGGCATACACTGTGCATTATCAGTCTCCTAATTAATCCCAGGCATTCCGGGGGCAGGTAGGTATTATTAGTTCTAATTTTCTTCACTGTTCCTCCAGCCAGAGACTGGGCAAACAGAAGGTCACGTTCCGCCCGTCTGTCCATCCCCTGAGCCTGCTCCGGTGGTCGCACCTCCCCCTGGCCTGGGAAGCCCGGGAACCAGCACACCTCTCCCGCTCCCCAGGCAGCAGTGCCTCCTCCGGGAGAAAGAACCTGGGGTCAGCAGACATCCGGCAGCTGAGTAACGGATAGAGTCAACAGCAGCCCCTCCAGAGGCAGAAAGCAAACTCCAAGCCTTGGTACACTGAGTGTGGCCGGCCTTTGTTAGGGCAGCAGAACTTTCGCCTCT
This sequence comes from Fukomys damarensis, assembly GCF_012274545.1. NCBI lineage: Eukaryota > Metazoa > Chordata > Mammalia > Rodentia > Bathyergidae > Fukomys > Fukomys damarensis. Next base: position 4,097,017 of record NW_022900943.1, on the reverse strand, counting down.
GAGCCCCGGCTCCTTCCTTTGTCTCCTGGGGTGCAGGGAGGTGGCTCTGGGACCCCACCAGGCTGCTGGCTATTCTAAGTTCAAGTCTTGGGTTCAGTGCACACACACACACACACACACACACACACACACACACACACACACACACACACATGTGCGAGCAATCTCAGGGCCTTTGACAATATAGTCTCCAAAGTAAGAGACTTGGGTTTACTAACAAAGGGGCTCCTTTTCCTCCTCTTGCTGCCCTGGTTCTTGAAATTTGGCAAGGCAAGTGTCAGCTATAAGCATGACTTCCTACAACCCCCTTCAAAAGAGAGCAGAGTTCCCTGAGTAGTGGCACCCTGGAGCACTGGCCCCTCCATCCCTGTGGCACAGGAAGGAATACACAGCTGAGCACCAGGAGAATTGGGTTCAACTCTCACCTGGCAATTAACCGGGTGGGTAATATAACCTTCCCACGCCCAATGTGCCTGCTGGCTCTGGGTCTCACTAGGGTTCTATGCCTCACCCCACCAGCTCGTTCTGTGTTTTTAGCTACCTGCCAGATGTTGAGAAATAGGAACAGGAAGAGCAGCTGCTCTTAGGAAAAGCCTGGCATTTTGTACCCCCCAGTGGGGTTCCTGGGCCTTGGGTGGGGCAATTGTAAAACACAGTTTATTCCCAAGTCCCCCTTGCAAATCACGCCTTCCACTGGACTCCTCCTGAGGCCGCACTTCGCTGAGTCTCTCCTCCTTCCCTGCTCTCCCCTCCAGCCCCCTAGTCCCCTACCAGGTTCCCCTGGGAACACAACATCGCTTAGCATCACGTACACGACCCCTTTGTTTAAGTGTTTCCAGAGACTTCCACCAGAAGTAGCACTTGAGGTTGCAGCCACACTTCTCCCAGCTCCGGACCCATGTATTTAATTGCTCCTTGATAATACTTGTATTTCTCCAAGCCAGTCCCGAGGTCTGCATGCCCACAGCAGGACTCGGGCTCCTCCCACTGTCCCAGTGCTGTCCAGTGTTCCCAGCTCAGCGAAATCCACTCACTCTCCACTCGCATTCAGCTCCCCAGGAAGAAAGCCAGGATTCTCTCAGCCTGCTTCTCCCTGCACTCCTCACCACACACATACACCGTCTTGCCCCTGACAGCTTCCAAGCCTTGTTAAAACTCCTATGATTCTGTCTTCTAAGCAGCCCTAAACTCTGTGAAACTCCCTCATTGCCTTCTGTCACCCCTCTGTCCAAGCCACCACCCTCTTTTCAGGGTGCTCTAAGTGGTTTATTTACCTCTCTTCCAGTTTCTAACATTGGAGATTGTTCCGCACACCAGTCAAATCCCATCATTCCCTGCACAGATCTCCGCTGTGGATCTTCAGTGACCCCCAGAGAAGCGCAGAGCCCCTCAGTGTATCCCTCGCCTCTCTCCAGCCTCAGGCGTGTGCCTCCTTGTGTCCTCCTTTGGAGCTACATTTCCTCCCTCCTCACCTTGGGCACTCTTACTGGGCCTTCTCCTCAGCTCCAGCATTGCTTGCTCGGATCTCCTTGCCTAGGAAAATTCCGTTTCAGCCTTTGGAACACTGAGCTCTTCTCCTTCTAAGACCTGTGTGGAAATGGCTTTCAGGGAAGTGATTGCCTCCGAGCGTATCTGTGGTGTTGCATGACCCAGCCACTCCAGTTCTGGTCCACGTGGCCAGAAGCTGTGCCTGTTACCCCAGTAGCACATGGCAGGCACACAGTGAATGCCATCACGATGAAGCTAAGAGACTTAGAAACTCCAGAACCAAGTGGGAAGGCTTTGGGAGGCGTGTCTCCTCAGTACCGGCAGGAGCCCTGTGCCTCCATCCCTGGGATCTCACTGCTGCTGCTGTGCCTGGGGTTGGCAGGACCTGGGAAATCCTAGGATTCTGCTGAAGATAGGGAGCCAGCTTCTCCTGAGAGAGGAACACATGAGACACCTTAGGTGTCTGTTTAAAACATCAAACTGGCCTATCCTTGCTTTCAAAAGGAACGGGAGTCTGCTGCAGGCCTGGACAGCTTAGTGAGATCCCACATCAAAATTTAAACACTTTTAACAAGCACTGAAGATGGAGGTCAGTAGTAGAGGGCTTGCCTAGCAGGGCTTCAACTCTCAGAGACACAAAAGGAGGGGAGGAGGAAGAGGAGAAGGAAAAAGGGGACAAAACAAATGCCTCTTTAAATCCTTTAAATCGCTGGACCATTTGGTGTCTCAGTTATGAGGGGGAAGGGGCGGCTGTGAAGTAGGAAGTGTGTGTAGTAGCCAAGCTCTCCTTTTATTAGTACAGCACCTCCGTGAGGTAAGTACGGCTAACCTCATGTGACAGACGAGGAGAAGGAGGAACAAGTATCTCGTCTAGCGTGATACAGCTTGTATGTAGTGAGCTAGGCCTTTAATCCAGGCCTGCCTGACCAAAGAGCCCAATTTCTTGCTTGGTGCAATTCCATTTAAGGTCCCGCTTGCTCTTCCTGACAAATATCTGAAGGTTCATTTCCTGGAAAAAATGTACATCTGTGAATGCCTAATATTCCCAAATGAACTATAATTGCTTCTGCTTTATTTCTTCATGAAAACCACCATACAGTTTTTCTCTTGATCTAGGAGATTTTGTATTTTGAAATAGTGTGATTCAGAGTAAGGATCATAAGGACAAAGACCAGAGAGCATTTATTTTGCTTATGCTCTGAAACCGGTAGGTGCTCAATAAGAATTTGTGAGAGGAAATGTGATCTCTGTACTGTTTATGCTAAGACACTGCTCCGTTAGAAGTTTCGGTTTCCACTTACTTTCCTCTCTCAGCGTTCCAGTTGTTTTCAAAATCAATAACTTGTCTTATAAAAATGAAGTACATACTTGGAGGCATAATAGAGGAGCTTCACTTTACTTTATCAGAGTTTGGGAATGGAAAGGAGTACATTTCAGACGGGTTGATGCTTTTGACCAGAGAAGCAAATCCACACACCTTTGCTTTTCACTCCACCTGCCCCACAGAACCCACGCCACCTGAGGTAGGAGCTCATCGGAAGCCGACTCTGCATGAGCCTCGTGGCCCCCCATGGCAAGGACCACGGCCTCAGATCCCCTGTGACCAGGGCACCCACCTCTGAAGGAAAGAGACTGCTCGGTGGCTCCGTGTCTGTGCAAATGTGGCTTGCTTTGTCCTTACTCCACCAGCACGGCCTTGCTGAAGTCTGCAGACTGGGCAGTTCCTTCTGGGCCTGGAACAGAAAACCAAACTCAGCTCTGGGAAAGGCTCTTGACAACCCCGCTCAGGGCTGGCATTTCAACAATGCTGCATGTCTTATACTGTGCTTTTTACATTAACTTCGGGACTGAAGCCCGCTGTTCTCTTTCCACAGCATACTGGCCCCAGACCTTCCTCCTCCTGGTTCAGATCCTCACCACTGACACGAACTTGCCTTTGTACAGCTGTGCATTTTTTCCAACGCAATCATCACTCTCTGAAGTGATTTAATTCATTCTGTTTGCTATCTCCCTGCCCTCACTAGAATGTCAGCCCTACAAGGGCAGGAACCAGTCTTTATTACTGTCTCCTGGGGCCTAAAACAGTGCCTGGCACATTAAAAACACTGCAGTGGTGAGTGAGTAAATGACTTCTTTTGAATGTCTCAGTTCTATAAGGGCCTCACGTTTCAGAAATGAAGCCCTGTCCCGTCTTGTGATGGTAAGCCACTAGCTGGAAGCCACATGGCCAGTTTGTGGCAGTCTCACAACTCGAGCCCAGGTTTTCTGCCCCCTGGTCTGGAGTCTTCCTGGAGAAAGGAAAGTGAACTCCTCCCCAAAGCTCGGTTAAGCTGGGTACTCTTGAGAACAAGCACCCTGTCAAGGATCACTAAATGCCAACCCTTTGGGGCGTACAGTCTTACAGAACTCGGAATCCTTTCCCTATATCAGACCCCAAAACTCACCTACAGGATGCATTTAAAGCCTAGCCGGAGACTGCTTCCTGCATCAGCTCCTCTGGGCCGCCGCTCCTCTGCTCTGCAAGTTAGGACCCGCTCGTCCCTCCCTTCCCCCGGCTTCAGGCCTTGCTGGCCCCTGGGTCCCTCCTGCCAGGAGGCTCTGGCCTGGCTCTGGACTTCGGCAGTTCCTCTGACATCCTAATTTCTTGATCACCTGTGCTGGCACGCTCCTGATTTCCTTCAATATGTCTTCTTTTCACTCCTGGGAAATTTATGTCTGCTCTGGCATATGTCCCCATCTTCCTTTGTGAAAAGAGAGGCAAGGAGCGGGGGAAAGCCTTTTAATATTTTTTTAGCTATGTCTTCATGTTCTGTCAATAAATTACCTCTGCCAGCTTTTAGAGGCCCCATTGGCCCTTTTCCTGACCTCTTGTTCCTTCTGTACTAGAAAAATGCCTTATTATTTATCTTAGCTGTGCTCACAATCTTCTTTTCATCCCTCACCTTTGCTTTCCTTATCATGTTTTTGCACTTTCCTAACTTTGTACTATAATTTCTCTAGCTGAATCACTTTCTTTTTTTTTTCATACTTTCTCGCTTTCCTAGTTTTGATTATTTCTCCTACCACTGCCACATCCCTTTTAAAGCTATTTGTTTGGCCTATTTTCTACACCTTGTGAATGTGTTGCTGGGTAGCACGTATTTTCTTTGGGCATTTTTGTTCACTTCTCTCTGATTATGTCCTTCCATCAGTGGCTGTTCTTTCCCATCTCTAAGTGCCCCTGGATTTTCTTGGTGGGGCTACTTTTGTTACCCTAGGTGATGAACATCTCTCACATGTACTTCTAAGAGGGTCCTGATGCCTGCTGAGCCTCACTGGGATGTACATTAGTTTGCTAGGATTGCCACAGCAAAAAATGCCATGGACGGGCGGCCTGAAGAACAGAAATCCACCGTCTCACAGTCTGGACATTGACAGGCCTAGATCAGTGCACATGGGATTAGTTTCCTCTGGGACCCTCCTCCCTGACTTGTAGATGGCCATGCTCTTGCCGCTTTTTCAGTCTTTCTCTGTGTGAGTGCATCCCTCCTGTTTCTCATAAGGACACCAATCACATTGGATTAATGTCCACCCCTAGAAGTCTCATTTTTAATTTAATTGCATCTTTAAAGGCCCTATTCCCAAAGAACAGTAACTATATCAATTGTTTTCTGTTGCTTGGACAAAATACATGACATACACAAAGTAAAGTGTGAAGAATTTAAGGCTGGGGATTTAGCTCAGTGGTGCCACCACCTGCCTCACAAGCACAAGGACCCGAGTTCAATACCCCGTACAAAAAAAAAAAAAAGAATGAAGAATTTATTTTGGTTCATGGATTCTGAAGGTTAAGTTCACGGATGATGGGTTCCAAGGCAGAAGCATCATGGTGGGAGGGCATGGCAAACGAAAATTGCTCACCTCATGGCATCCAGGAAGGAGAGAGATAAAAAAAAAAAAGAGAATGAAGAATTTATTTTGGTTCATGGATTCTGAAGGTTAAGTTCACGGATGATGGGTTCCAAGGCAGAAGCATCATGGTGGGAGGGCATGGCAAACGAAAATTGCTCACCTCATGGCATCCAGGAAGGAGAGAGAGAGAGAGAGAGAGCAAGATCTCCCCTTCAAAGGCATACCCTCAGTGACCCACTGCCTTCGACTGGGCCCCACTGCCTAGTAGCCCATTCAAGCCTGCATACTTAAACTATGACAGTAACATTCTCGGGTACAAAGAGTTAGAGTTGAAACATATTAATTTGGCAAGAATGGAAGGAAGATGGGACACAATTCAGCCCATAACAGGATGAGCGGTAAACCCCGACCCTGGACCACAGACCAAGAGGGAGCCAGGTGCCCCAGTTTACTTGTCCCCAAGACCCCCCCAAGTCAGGCTGCCTGTGGGTAGAAGTTGGGTCATTGGCAGTCCTGAAGCCTGCACAGTATTCTGAGGTAGTTCAGTGAATCCCAAGGGTAACTCCTACGTGCCCACTAGTAAAACCAGTCAAGTATAAAGGGTGTCCTGCTGGGCTGTTTAGCCGACGTCTATCTTCTGGACGCCTCTGCACGCACTGAGCAGGTTGCCAAGGCAGGCTCTGCAGCCCCCTTTCTTGGGTATTATCAGAGAATGGATCCTCTACCCAGCTGCTGCAGACACCTGCCCCACCATGGCCCAGACTGAAGCTCTCACTATCTAAAAGCTACCGTGGAATGCCACGTTATGCCATGGCCTTGGTGCCATGGTAGTGCTGCCTTGTGCCATGATGCTTTACAGAGCTTTCAGTGAGGCAGAGTGTGTCCCTCTGACTCCATGATCCCCTTCACGAGTTCTCCCGCAGGAGTCTCTGTGGCTTGGGCCAGGTATACTCAGGTGTTCTTTGCTACTGAAGGAACATACCTCTGCCTATCCCATCTTCCCTTCTGCAGGGGCTCCTGAACAGCGCCTGCAAACAAGCTTCAAATGAACACACCTAAGCACGTTTACCTACTTGAGAGCAAATGTTTCTGCCCCACCCCACTCCCAGGAAACCCCATCAAATTCAATAGTGAAGTGATGGTTACTAAGATCGTGTGGGCAGAGACCTCATGAATGGGATTAGTGACTTTGTGAAGAGACTAGAGAGCTTGCCTGTTCTCCGTGTGCTCGCCTGCATGAGAGGATTAAATGACAAGACGGTCATTGGCAAACCAGGAAGTGGGCCCCCCAACACAGGCTCTGCCAGGACCTTGATTCCTCCAAAATCTGAGAAAAAAGTTTTTGTGGTCCAAGCCATCCGGCTGGCGCCTGCCCAAACTAAGACACTATACCATAATGATCTCAGTTTAGAATCCCCATGGCTACATAGAGATTTTGGACACAGGGAGGGCCCGGTTCTGACCCTGGTAGAACCTCTAGTCTCGGTTGTCAACTCAACAGCTCCCTGAGTGTATCTCTTTTCTGCCGTAGGAAGCTGAGGAAACTATGGGGAATGGAGGGGACAGCAGACTCAGCAATGTTTTGTTATTTTCTAGAACCGCAATGATAAATACGATGCAGAATGATTTTATAGTAGTTACCCTTATTTTAGGACTTAAATTCTGACGAAAGATCCACATGAAGACGTATTTTGTAATTGTGGTATTTCTGCTGATTCACTCTGTTTCAATGCTCCTCCTGGATGTGGCAAATTGCTGCTCAGACTCCTTTGTCCCCCTGCTGTGACCCTGCAGGACCCTGCACCATCGGTGTGTTGTGGTGGACTTTAGCTGCTCTACACACTTCCCTCTCCAGACCACGGGGTCCTCCAAGGCGGATCCCTGGCACCCAAAGTGCACTCGCGAACATGAGCTGGCTGGGTGGCTCCGTGGGGCTGTGGAAGCGGCCTGCCAGCTGGCACACCACGCTGTCTCCCGCTCAATCTTCCCGCCACTTGAGGGGCTCCGGGTTTGTGCTGACTGTGAAACTCACACTTTTCTTCTCAATCCTGTCTTTTCCCAGTCCTCCTGGTGTCCGGATCGCCTGCCTGCTGGGTTTCCCTGCTTCGTGCAAACTTCACTACCTTCGGATCAGTGACAATTCCAAGGCGATCCCCCCCGGGGCAGGGCACGTGCTATTTCCTGGGGTTCTAGAATTCTTTGCTGAGTTTTGACTCCTCTTAATGGCTCCGCGTGGCTGCCCGGGGTCTGGGCTACCTGTGTGTCTGCTCACGGCAGCAGCCCCACCCGATCCAGCCATCTGTTTGTCTTGGCTGCATCTCCTTCTTTATGTTCCCTCTTCTCGGGGGGAGAGAGAGGCAGCTACTCCCTTCAGTCAGCAAGAAGCCCTCGCTACCTTGTCCACTGCAGAAAAACTGTCTCTGCATCTGCAGCAGCTTTTGTGTGGGGGACAGAACATCAGAGCTCATTTGCTCAGGAGAAACAATAAAAACAAAAACAACCTTCTTTCTGCTTTTCCTTTATGGATTGCAGTGTCCCTACACTAACCCTCCAGGCTTTCCTGCCAACCGCTGGTGCTATATCCAAGCTGCTGTTCCACCCCGTCAGCCCAGGGGAGGGGTGGCTATGGGAGAGCCCCACAGTCTCAGGGATTTATTGACTTTACTTTCCATTCGTATATGCAGAGGTTTCTGCCGGTACATCGAATGCGCCACCCTCAGTACTGATACATGTGGAACACCCGGCCAGCCCCATGGGTTAAATCCACCAGGACTGTGACACCTTTGCCCCTCACCTGCGATCTTTCTAACCTCTACTTTCAGAGGAAAAAGCGAGGCTCAGAGAGCCTCAAGAATCCCATAGCAGACTCTCTTGCCTCTGCCTGAAGCCCACCTCTTGTGGCTAGCATTGGCTTTTTGTAAACTCCTCAGCCTTTATGTTGCTTGGTCTGGACAGGGAATCAGAACTGGCTAAAACGTGACCTCTGGTTTCATGTGCCCAGCCTGTGTCTGGTCCGGTCCCCACATGGTGGACACCGGATGCCCGGCTGGGCGGAAGGCCGCTTGGGATGGGCACCCCCTGGAAGGGCTCGTCCTCCCTTGAGACTGAAGAAGAGCTTCTACACTGGACACTGCCTCACACAGGGCCTTTGGCTTCTTTCTGTGGGGCAGGGATAGGATGAGAAACGAAGACAGCCTGCAGCCAGGTCCAAGAGCTCGATGAGTAGGGCAGGGCATGGTGCCCACCTTGACCTCTCTGTGGCTTGCTTCTTTCTTCATTAGGAGACTTCAGCACATCAAAACATTTGATAAGGTGATTCTTTAATCTAGAGACAAAATGATGCCTATTTAATCCAATTTATCAGTAGAGACAGGTAGAAGGTGTTTGCATCTGACCATCAGCAATCCCCAAAGCTGTTCTAAAATGAGTATTTGATTTTGTGATGTGGAGAAGCCTATAAGTTTGTGTAAAAAAAGAGAAAGAGCACTTAGCAAAGAGTTGGGAGCCTCTGTTTCTAATGCTAGACTCATTTCTAATGATGCCACTTTGGGCAAATCATTCTATTTCTCTGGCTTCATTAGTGACCTCAGTGGGAGCAGTTTTAGTAGAAAAACTGACATCCTAATTGCCAAATCCATAGGCTAATTTTCATTCCTCATCCTCCTTGACAACTCCATCCATTTGGCACTCTTGGCTGCTCTTCCTTCTCAAAACTGTCTCTGCTCCCTGCCCCAGAGCCCAGCCTCTCGGATCCTCTCACTCCTTGCTGATGGTCCCCATTCTTCTCCAGCCCCTCCTGCTCCCCCATTCTGCCCCCCAGAATCCTCCTAGACTCCTCTTCTCTTCATGCATCCAGTAGCCAGGTGATCCCAACTGATCCTGTGGCTCCAGCCCCTGCCTCTTTGCCGGTAACTTCATCTCCTCTGTGGAGCTCTGTCTTTTCTCTCCTGGAAGATGGCCTGCCTCTCAGGGACCCCCAGGATGCCTCATTCCCTTACATGTGGAGTGTCAGGTAAAAGAGCTGAAAACCAAAACCAGACCAGAACCACAACAAGCTTTTATTGTAGAGACAATCTGCTGGGCTGCCTCTGAACAGAAGAGAGACAGCAATATGGCCGGGACAGGGAGAGCTTCTTATAGGAGCTGGGGTGGGGTTGAGTGATGTAGTAGCTAGGGATTGGAGGAGCCTGTGACATCACTAGTTGCTAGGAGGTAGCAAGTATCAGGTTACTCTTTTGGCATGAAAAAGGGGCATGTTGGGGAGAAGAAGGTTGTCTTTTGGCAGGTGAAGCCATATTTTAAAGTGGGGAGCAGGACATTATGGGAAGGAAAAGGCTGTTATTTTATGCCTCAGCCATCTTAAGGTGAGGAAATCTAACATGGAGCATCTCAAACTGTGCCCTGTGTTCTCAAGCATCTTCTGCCCACCCCTTCGACCCAAATCCTCCTGCATTTCACTTCTTAGGAGCTGAACTGGCTTCAGTGTTTTTCTGTCCCTAAAAAGATGCTGCTACCAGCTGTGCCTGAGAGACCTTCCTCATATCTTCATACCATTGCTGTTGCTATGGCTCATGTCATCACGGTCCTCTTGGGTCTGGACCAGTACACTAGGTGTTGAGGATGGGTTTAGCTGACATAACATAAAGCGAATTTGCTGCGGCTTATCCAGAGTTTTGTGTTTTTCATACATAATAGAAATTCAGATGCGGAGGATCCAGTCCCACCATCCCTCCAGGGACCCCTCCTTCCATCTTTCCAATGAGCCATCCTTGACATATGGTAACAGGTTGTGATCAAAATACATATGGCGAATGTCTGAATTTTAAAAATTTATTACAGTAAGACTCACATTGCCATTAAACCCCTTCAAAACACTCCCCGCTGCTTGGAACACACTCATCCCATCGTACTTGCCACTTTCCGAAGCAGTTCTGGAAGTCTTCTCTCCTGAATGTCTTTACAAGGTGTGATAAAAACTGCAGCATGCTCCTGCTAAGTGCTATGTAACAGAAAGGCAGGCTTGTAAAAGAATTACAGTGTGTCCTTTATTGACCAGATCTGGCATGGTGCAACTTTTGGCTCTTCCCCAAAGTCTAAATGGCCATGAAAGGTAAATATTTTGAATCCATTCAGGGCATCAAGGCAGCCACGATAGTGCAACTAAAGACACTCATGAAATAGGACACGTTTTGGGAGCAAGGGAAAATATTTTGGGGTAGGGACAATAGCAACGTGTCCTTTACTGTAATAATTTTTTAAAATAAACATCCACTGTGTCTTTGATGGAATCTCACATCATCTGTGTGCTTGTTGCCTCGTGGTTTCTAAATGGCTGCTCATCCACTTCTGTACTCTGGGCAAGAGGAAGGGCAAAGAGCCAAAGCAAAAGCCCTCTGAATCTGATCCCTCCCAAGGAAGTCCGACGTAGCATCCAGGGGGAATGCCACTTGTACTCTCTGCAAGACCGGGAGCAATAGAGTGTTTGATTTCTTTCTTAAGGAAGTCCGTGGTCTCTGTGAATAAAACTGAGCTTTTATTAGATCAGCGGCAGGGATTCCGGTACTTGGGAAGCTACGAGGCAGGAAGTCCGAAAATTCAAATCCTGTCTGGGTACCTTAGCAAGAGCCTGTCTCAAAATTTAAAAGAAACAATAAAATAAATGAGGGCTAGAGATGTAGCTCAGTGCAAAGGCCCTGTGTTCAACCTTCAGCACTGAAAAAAAGAAAGGAAGAAAAGGAAAACAAGAAGAAAGCAAAGGGAAAGGTGAATTGGTACAGTACCATATACGCAAACAACCAAGAGTGCCACAGCCTGGGCTGGGCTTAGAAGGCCTGTGTGGTTTCCTGGGCCCTGCTGCCTTGGGGCAGGTGGTCCTTGACTGGAGGGTGAGGCCTGTGGGCTGAACAGAGCACAGACCCCTGCTAGAGCACATGTGACTTCCTGCTCTCTCTAGGAGCCCGGGATGCCCGTCCTCATCACTTCCCAGTGGCCCCCCACCAATGCGCCCTCAGGCAGAGTGTCCGCCACCTGGTCAGCAGCCTGGGGACTCGCTCCTCCCTGCCCTCCGCCCTGTTCCTGCAGCTTTGCCCTTGCTCCAGGAAGCTGACTCAGGGCCTTCTCAACAGACTTGGAAGACTCTTTTCATAAGGGTCCCAAGACTGCTGTCTGTGGAAGGTGGGGTGCCCAGGCCTGGGGTTTGCGTGCTTATGAGGTTTACGAGAATTTTGCACTATAGGAAGGAATACTTCCCAGGCTTCTGATAAAAGCAGTGTGCTATTTTCATAAGGTCAGTAATTCTTGTGCCCAGTTGTGGTGTGCTGACAAGAGCCTAACACCCAGCTCTCTGGAGATGAGGATGGCTAGGGGAGGGAAGTTCTGGCTCGTAGCATCTGACAGTTTCTGTGGTATAAATTCTCCCACCATGTCCAGCAGGATTTGGCTGAACATTGGGCAGGAAAAAATTAGCCACAGCTGGCTCATGCAGCCCCTGCACAACAGCAAGAGGGCAGATATATGGTCACATCTCAGCTCTGAACCACACACACAGCTTAGCAGCTTCTGCCTCAGCGGTGTGTGCACTGAACCTTCCCCCCTATCAAAACAGTCTCCCTGTGTCAGCCAGCCTTCTATCACTGTGATAAAATTCCTGCTTACGGTTTTTGAGGCTTCTGTAGGGTCACCTGGCTTCATTGTTGTTGGGCGTATGGCGACGAGCAGGTTTAGGGTAGGTTTCCGTGATCTCACACTAACTCCATCCCATTTTACACCACGAATGGGTGACCCAGTGCTGGCACTGGAGCCCTCCTGACCCAGTCACTTTCCAGGGGCCCAGCTCTGAACACATGAGCCTTTGGGGGACATTTTAGATCCAACCATATCGCCCCTTTCCCCGAGTTCACGCTTCTCTTTTTTAACCTTTTCTGTCACAGAGATGTTTTTCAAAAATCTTGTTTTGGGCAAGCAAGTTCACCGCGCACAGTACAGGACTGGCTCAATCATGAGCCCTGATGCCCAGCTAAAGCCTCTCCTCATGGAAAAGGATGCCATTCCTGCATTCACCACCAGGAGGCGCTCTCCAGAATCAGGAGCAAACACGCAGCCCTACATAACAGCCTTCTGCGCATAGTAGGGCCAAGCGCCTGTGAGATGCAGAGAGGCGAGAAAAATGATGTCTTCTCGACCCAGAACCTAATTCCACAACTGACTATCCCTTATCGTTCAGAACTCAATTTAAATGTCATCTCCCTTAGGAATCCATGCTGGGATCTTCGGAACCCCTCGGCCAACAGCAAATTCGGCCAGACGCTCCTTCTCTGAGGTCTCAAAAGCCTTTGTAACCTACAGAGTGGACCCCTACGTGCCTACAATTCAGAGGGGTTTGCGTTTTGTTTCTGCAAGACCGCCTGTTAGACGAGGTCCCGCGTCGGGTCTGCAGGCGGTGCCTTGTCCTCCGCCATCCACGGGAGGGTTCCGCAGAGGAGAGCCTGACAGACGTGACCATGCGTAGCTGAGCAAACTGGAGGACTTCACTCCGTGGGGAGGCTTAGTTCAGTTTCTTTTTCTCTTTGTTGCTCTTGTTACTATGTTTTACCACAAAATTCCTATTTTCTATGTTATAGGAGAGAGACAGAGACAGAGAGATACACAGAGAGAGACAGAGAGAAAAAGAGAGAGACAGGGGGAGGGGGAGAGAGAAAGAGCGAGGGAGGAGCGAGGAGAGAGGGAGAGGGAGAGGTGGGAGCGAGGCGTCGGTAAATCGCAGCTTCCAGCTGGGTGTCATTATTTACATTTTGGCTTTATCTTGTAGGCAACTGAAGCCTGTGATTTAAGCTATCGCCCGCCAGCCGAGGGAGGAGTCCAGCGCCCGCCCAACACTCCTGTGTCCAGAACGCACTCTGCTGTGTCACTGCACATTACTTGTCCCACTGCCACGCGTCGGAGGGGAGGTCTGAGCTCTGCTGTCGGACTGTGGTCGTGCGTTGAATCTCACGGCCCTCACAGGGCAGGCAGGAGATGACCTGCCGGACAGACCAGGAGGGGAGGAGCGAAGGCAACACTCCTTCCTCTTGTTTTCTTGCCACGCCAGGCCTTCCAGTCTACCCGTGTGCTAAAACACGGCGGGCTGCTTCCCCCAGGAGCCGGGACCGGGGTGAGTGGGTCGTCCCGTCACTGGTGACTTAGTTGGCATCGGATGCCCACGCAAAGGTGTGACCAAGCAAGGCAGGTAGGTGTGGCTCCTCTACAGGCTCCTGCCGAGAGAAACGGTGGAAATATCAATAGACTCACGGAAATACGTCCCCTTGTGGGCGTGAGCTACACCACCACGAAGGCTGCAGCCATTGTTTGCTGGTAGTGCTGATCTTGAGTTTTCTTTTTCTCTTTCAGCTCTACCTTGGCTAGGAGGGGAAAAAAAACCCACAAACAAAATTCCACCGAATAAATGAGTACTAGTTGTTCCGTGTTAAAGAGGAAACTGGCGCAAGTCAGTCTTGCCCTGGGTCACACCCGCACCCTCGAAGTCTTTCCTAGAAAGGCAGCTGAGGTGCGGCTGAGTGGGCTGACACACGCGGGGCATTTGTACAGCGCCCTCCGAACCCTCGACGGCGGGTCTCTGCTGTGACAGCAGCGTGCCACCATCGCAGAGTACCGTTAGTCACGAATGTAAATCGTGGTCACCGCACATGGGCGTGTGTGCCCTGTGGGCATTTGAACACTGTGTGCTGCTGTCCTCTCCGCAGGACTAATAAGCATTAGCCATAATGAGGTCAGGCAGGCAGGCATTACCAGGGGATTTAATTGGGACATGGGTCTTCGCTGAAGTGAAAATTAATAACTTTTGTCAATGTTCTGGTGAAATGTTCTGTCTTATTAAACTATGAGGGTCAATTAGAAAGCATTATGTAATAAAGTCCCCAGCAGCAGAACTCAAATTGAGTTATACCACAGTCATTATTCCAGAGCGGGTGTATTTCAGAATGGAAAACCGGAGCGCCATATGGAGGATTTGGGTCAGATTTACAAGCATCGCATGCTAAGGCTTTGACAAGAAGGAAACAATTAACCATAATACTGAAATAAATCAGTGTGCGGGCCGTGCGGGGCTGGAGCTGTGCTCTGCGGCGAGGTGGCTGCCACCAGGTCAGCTGTAGGGGCTGCACCGGGCAGTGCGGCCCTCGGTCTGACCACTTGCGGTGCTCAAAATCTGGGGTGCACCTGGAAGGCACAGGCCTGCACAGTGACTCATATAAATAACTCTTTATTGTATGGCTATTAAGGTGAGAGATTGCTTTTATTAAAGTGCAAGTTATTGTGGTACAGCAAATTAAAGAATTTTAAAGCATACTAAACAGCCGCTGATATTCCCCATTCGGTCATGTTTTACAGTACTTTAAACCGGCAGTGTATTGTTAGGGAGATATAAAGTGTGTGCCAAGGTTGGGATCCAACAGAGCCACTCAGGCCGGCCCTAGGCAGCGAGCATGGGAGAACAGCGGTGGGGACTGGGCCCAGGCTGGGCCGGAGGCGCACAGGGACGGGGCCGGGCCTGGACGCCCTCTCCTCTGAAGTCCAGGGAGGTGGGTCCTGTCTGGTCCTCTCTGACACAGATGGACATCTTCAAACTGGCAGTTCCAGAGAAGATCTTAAGATAAAACAGAAAACAGAAAGGAGGAGAGAGGGGAAGGAGGAAAGGAGGGAGAAAAGCAGGAGAGAACGCGATGCAGAAAGTATTTGTGGTGCTCATTGCTGAAAGGCTGCAACTTTCTTAGTGGACCACCCCAGTTTTCTCTGACTTTCTCTTCTCCGGGGAAGTGAGCTGGGGTCTGATTTCCCCTATTTATCCCTAATGCTGAATCCACTCTTGTTAAAAATGGAGGACAGCAATAGGAGCAATGCACCTTTCCTCTCCCACAGCCATCTGCTCTAGTCCATGTCCCGTGCCCTTGCAGACTCCGAAGTCCCTGATCCCACTCTAGTCCCCTCCTGAACGCTCTCTTCACGTGGGCTAGAAATCCTTAAGAAAACCCCTATCTGACGGTGCTGCTCCTCTGCTTACAAACCCTTCAACCCCTTCCTTTCCTCTGCAAGAAGAATGAACTCCAGTCCCTGCCCGGCCCACAGAGCCGCTCCCACTCCTGGTGTGTCCAGCGCAGACCTGAGCCAGGCTTCCTGCTCAGCCAGTTCCGCCAGGTTCCCAGGTTCTCCTTCAGGAAGTTCCTGTTCCCTGAGGGTTCTGCTCACACAGCTCACTTGGTTAGAATTCCCTCCCTCCTGTGTGTGGCCAGCTCCTCACCAGTCCCTTCTCTGAACATCCCATCTAGCGTGGACTCATCCAGAACTCTGCCTTTAGCCTATGTGTGTTTCTACCATTGTCATAGTTTGCAATTTTAAGCAACAGACACAAAAAACGGACCACAGCACCAGCACCTAAAAAGCAACTTGCGACCAAGTCCTTTCCCTCCAGCCCTTCCATGGGTTGAAAGTTCAGGACAGCAAAGCTGGGATCATTTCCTGCTGAATACTGCACTTGGTGGGCGGTGGGGTGGGCAGCAGCCTTCACTAGTTGTCAGAAGAGCAAACAACTTACTAAAATAAAAGGTTGCCTTAGAAGAAAACCCGAAGTTCATTCAACTAATTCCTTTTTAGACTTCAGAAGTGCTCCTAAGAATAGTGAAATCGTCTGTCCTTAGTGGAGTTCAGACCCCTGGAAGGGTGGGGACGAGGCCTGATTTGCTCTGAGAGTAAAAGTGTCTTCCTGATTTATTCTGCCCAGTCACCTGGTCCTACTCAGGGATGCCTCATCGTTACTCCATCAAAATAAACACCACCGTTGCAGGCTGAATGTGTATGACCCCCATTCACATTCTGCTGAACTTCTGGATCCGCAGTGTCTCCTAGAAGCTCCTGTGTTGCAGGCTTGGGCCCCAGCTGGTGGTGTTGTTGGGGTGACGGAAATTTCGGGAGGTGGCACCTACGATTTCCGGCTGCCGAGGCTGAGCAACTTTCCCTTACCTGCCTTTCCCCCAGGTTTGTGCCTTGCAGCCTGCTGACCACAGACTGAAACCACCGGAGTGAGAACAAACCTGCCCCCCTTGAATTTGTTGTTCTCAGGTGTTTTATCACAGCAACAGAAAGCTGACAGTGCTGAAACACGAACCCTCGGTGGGATGGCATTTTTAAGGGAAGCCTTTAAGGGGCGGTGAGGAGGGTGGGGCCCTCGTGAGCGAGACCCTGGAGTGGTTGCTCGCCTTCTTTATGCTGAGGGAGAATAAGGAGAGAAGACAGCGATCTGACCCCAGACTACAGCTCTGGAGCCCCAGGGACGCATGGCTGTCATGTCAGAGCACCCTAGCTGATGGTTTTGTTACAGGGAGACCACCGGCCTGAATCCTGTGGTGAAAACACGTTTAAAATCCATTTAAAAACTAACTCTCCTCCATCAAAAAGAGAATAGACAATTGAAGTCCAGCACGCGGTCTAGTGCTGTATTTCATAGAATGGAGTGGGAATGAATGAATCAAACCTGCAAGGATAAAAAACTGTCGAATCACAAATGCACAGCAATAAGTAAAAACAGCAAGTCACAAAAATACACACACATATGAGCATTTAATAAGGCTCAAAAGATAAGCAAACTAAGTAGTATGCGGTTAACATAGATAAGCAGTAAAACCATAACAAAAGCAGGAATGAGGAACACTGTCAGACAGTGAAGAGGCCGTGAGAGTGGTTATGTGGTTGGTCAGGTATTGAGGGAGGGGCCTGCATGAGGAAGAGCAGCCAGGTGGGGGTGCTGGTAATGTTCTTCATCTCTGCTTGTGTGGGAGTTTCATGAGGATCTACTTGTTTCTTACCCCTCATCATTTGTAAGTTTGTGTGTATAAAATAACTGCTAAGTTAAACAGAAAATCTAAGGCTGATGTGACTTCAACTTTGCAGAAAAATGCCCAACCTCAGAAAGCAGAGCTTCTTCTCATTTCTCTGGGCTAACTCAAGAGCCCCCCTGAACTGCTGAGTACCCCACTTTCCTACCTCTGCTAAAGGAAGCCCAATGTCATTGTCATCTTGAGGATACCAAAGAGAAACACCAGCATGGTGAGAGTGAGTGAGTGACGGCCTAGAGCAACATGCTAGGCCTTGGTGGCCCTTGTGCTCCTGCCGGTTAGCTCATGTAGCAGTCATTTCCTGTACATTCCGGTGCCCCTGTTCAGCTGTCGCACCTGTGTGTGGCTGTCAGACTGGACCGCATATGGCCCTGGTCTGAGCCTCATCAGTACACACGAAGCATATGCAGTAATCGGGTGAGTGGTTCAGACAGAGCTGGCCTTGGGGGCAGCGGGTATGGCCCTCATGAAAGTCACCTTTCCTGAAGGCAACCATTGGCAGGCTATTCTGTGCTATCTTCAAGAACTTTCTGCCTTTTAAGATTGGCTGTTGGACGGCAGACCCACCAGGAGCATCCACATCAAAAGCCAACCGTCAGTGGTCTTCCTTAGTGGGAGGAGAAGCAGACCCAGGAGAGCAAGCACCGGGCGTGAGCGGGCACCATAAAGGGGAGGACCGAGAGAGCGAGGGCAGGCCCTGTCCGCCCTGGGTTCCGGGGAGCGCTGTGTGTGTGGCCTTCCCACTCTGCCCCGTCCCTTCACAGCCTCACTTCTCACTCGAGCCCTGAACTTGTTATAGCACAGGCTGCCCTGAGGTGACCGGTCAGGGTGCCCAGATGCCACGCTGCCGCTCCCCCCGAAGCCATCCCTCTTCCTGATGGTAGTGCGGGGTTTCCCACCAGAAGGCTTTCTGCATCATTTGTGTTGCTGGGTCTCCCGGGGCCACACTTCTGTTTGGGGAGATAGTTTTGGCTTCAGGCTCCTCTGACATGTCAGGCTGAAAAGTGAATTTGAGCCAAGAAGTCTGTTGCTTCATTGGGGTTATTTATGAGAAGCTGGTATTTTCTGCTCACAAAGACAATGGGAAATTTTGAAAACTTCAACATTATCAAGACATCAGTGCAGTGGTGGGAAAGCAGAAATTATCAAGTATTTCTCAAGCAGTTTGAATAACTTGTGTTCAATGTATGTTTTCCCAAGAATAATAACAAATAAAAATGCCACTTGCCTTTTGCAATCTTTTTGCCAAAATGTATGAAGATTTTTCAGAGAGATTTTGGAGAGAGGACCCCATCCCCACACAGTGTTACAAGAAAATGCAATCTGCCTGGGCCTCCAGCTCAGGGCTAGGGAAGGAATGAGTGAACAAATAAACTAATGAACACTCAATCAGATACACATCTGACTTCTACATGGCAAAGGTCTTTTAGTCATACATTACTATCTTAGCTTGAGGCCTCATTATTTCTTTATCTAATGAATGTAGGGATTTATTTGATTGTTAATATAATATACAGGGGTACTTCAGTTCACGAACTTAATTTTTTTCCACGATTCTGGTCGCAAACCAAATTGAACAAGAACTGAATCAAATTCACCGGTTAGGTTCAATGTTGACCCTATGGGGAAATCTGATTCCATTCCTGTCCAGTTCGGTCTGTGACCAGAGTCATGGAGAGAATTAGTTTGTGAACCAGGCACCACTGTATGCTCATGAAAATGCTTCTCTTACGTCTGCCGGGGGGGGCCTCTGGGTGACCCCCCACCTCTGTTCCAGTCCTCACCCTCACTTCGGTGAAGAATGGGGGTGTCAAGCCTAGTATAGTGGGAAGCGAAAGCTTACTTAAAATGTGGCAAATGTAGACAAAGCAGAAGGGAAACTACCTCGGCAGCAGAGAGGTCCTACAAGAGAGGGGTCTCCCCACTCGGGATGGCTGGTGAGCACGAGATGTGCTTCATACTTTAGGGGTACGCTCATCTCTAAAAATAACGGTTTCCCTGGCTGGTGGTCTGCGCCCATCAGGGTAGGGGACAGGGTCAGCGTGAGTCAGTGTGATCCCACCTTTATAAGGGGGCTGTAGAGTACGTTTTCTTGAGTACACGGTACACAGGTAAGTGTGTGATGATTTTACAGTGTTAGTCCCTGGGTCTTGTCCTGTGTCTTTGCTATGTCCTTTGGTCCCGACACTTAAGCTACTCTTAAAACTTAGTGGTCCTTTCCTAGAAAGACCTTTGGGTTGAGATTTATATCGTACTGGTGTCTTTCTGAGCTCACATGTGTCGTGTGGCCGAGGTCTTGCTGTCTGTGCCATTGATGCCGGCATTACTCCGCCTTCTCAGGGGACTCCCGCCCCCCTGAGTGTGGACACATAGATCCTTGCAGAACACCTCCTCGACTTGGTGATGCTGTGTGGCACAGCTGACTGAAAGGAAGTAAGATTTCCCTGGGTAGGCGAGTCTTCCAAGGGGGAGGGATTGCAGGGGGACTGGACAGAGAGGTCCTCCCTTAGCTGCTTCGATGGCAGAGAGGGCCACGTAGCAAGAGATGCTAGAGGCTGCCAGCTGTCGAAAGCGACTCAACTGGGCACCTGGTGAGGCCCACGCCCTCGGAGATAGGATTCTCCAAGTCTAGGTGACCCTGAAAGAGGGCCTGGCTCACGAAGGGAATACAGCCTGGCCGGCACGGCACTGTTGGCCTCAGGAGACCCTGAGAAGAAAACACATCGAGCCTGAGTAATTTCTGACCTAAAGCCAGCGTGACAGTGACCGGGCACAGCGTTAAGCAGCTAAGCTCATGACAGTGGTAATAAAACCAATTAATAACAATTTTATACTTTTTCACTTGACATTACACTTAAATTTTCTCTCCTGCATTGCTCACAAACATTTTAATGCCCGTGTATGGACTGTGCATGGATCATAGCCAACATCGCCAGTCTGTTATGGGGTATCAAATGCTACCAACCTCAGTGTTAGGATTATTTAAAAATTAAACATTGTTGGGCCAGAGATTTAGCTCAGTGGTTCCACCGCCTGCTTCACAAGCACAAGGTCCCAAGTCAATCCCAGGTACAAAAAATACATAATAATAATAATAATAATAATAATAATAATAATAATAATAATAATAATTAAATGTTGTCTTCTTATTTTGTGGTCTTTGCTTGTTTGGGCTTCTGTGGTCACATGCAAGAAAGATGAAACATGTCTTCCCAGTGTGAGGTGAGGGCTGTCTTTCTCTTTAAAGGAGAGTATGGTCTAAGGGTGGCCGGTATTAAAGAAAGGCTGGGCTGACCCTAGCTAATGGTTCCCGTCGACGGGGAAAGAAAGTGAGATTTGAACTGTGACCTGTGGTGGAGAGCTGGACTCACGTGAGCTCGGCCATGTGGGAGGCCACGTTGGATGGGCCTGCTCCATGCATCTCTGCCTGTGGGACTGATACCACACATCATAGCTGAGGCAGCTCTGCCCAGGTCCCAAGCCCAGACTCGGGTGCAGGAGTCAGGAGCTCTTCTTGCCACCCTTGGCTAATACTGGCTCCAACCAGAATTCATTTCACTTTGAAAAATAAAGAAATACGACATTTCATACCTTCCCCTTTGCCATCAAAAGCACTGTGATAAACCCACATAAACATGTACCCAGACTTATTATTTTGTTTGACTAGGTTTCTAGAAATAAGTTCAAAGATACAAATATTTTAAGATCCTTCATATAAATAATCAACTGATAATGTGAAATAGGAAGAAAAGTATAAAGGAGTAGGAGAAGTGGGAAGAGTAGGGGAAAGGAAATATGGGGAAAAAAAGATTTGAGAAAAGAAAAAAATGGAAACAAAGTCTTCGTAAATAGGGGAGGGTGGAGGGGGTGAAGGGATGGCAGGGGTGAGGGGAAAACATGAGAACCAAGACCTGTCATGTAAAGGTACAGGATCCCAATGATGAATGTAACTGTACTATATACCCAAAATGTACCAATAAACTCAATTAAAAACAAAAAAAATTTAAATAAATTCATAAAAAATAATCAACTTAGCGGGGTTCTAGATCTTTTAAGTAAAAGTGTGTGTTGTGTTAGACTCTAGGTTCATAGCAACTCCCGCCTTGGGCTTGGGCCCCAAACCATCCCAACACCAACTCCAGAAGTGCAGGGCCCAGTAGGGCCTATGCACCTGCTGGCTTTGCACCTCCTCAGGGACAAAGGCAGAGTGTGGCTGACACTGCAGGTCAGCGGGCAGGCGCCGCCAATGCACACCACGGCCTCTGCTATGGTGGGCTACGTGGCCTCGCACACTCCTATCTGAAGTACAACAAACTGAGCGGCTTGAACAACTTGCCGGTGCTGACTTGTGACTTTAGCAGCTGGAACTGTAAAATCAAGGTGTCGGCGGATTGTTCTTACCAAGGGCTGTGGCGAAAGGGGAAAGTTTCTGTGCCCAGAGCCTCCTGGCATCTGCAGGCTGAAGAGTAATGATTGGCTCTCCCTAGCTTATGGTGGCCTCTGTGCTTCCACATGGACGTCCTTCTGCGTCCAGATGTCCCTTTTTTATAGGATTGCCGGTGATGTTGGCTTAGGACTCATCCTGACGACTTCATTTTAAGCTGATCATTCACAGAGACCTTTTTTCCAAGTGAGTTCATGCTCACAGGCAGCAGGTTTAGGGCTGCAGCACCGCTTGGAGGGGACATGATTTAACCCCGGACTCTTGGCCAGTCACCTACACTGTCCAAGCTCCACTTCTGGATCAGTTAAACAGGGCGCTACACTTTTCATAGTGAGCACTGCTCTAGACCACAGATAGGAAGATAAACAGATGATAGAAAAATTTCCCAGTGTTTGACATACATAGTAATTGCTAAAGGAAGAATGGTTCACTATTAACTAACACTTGTGCTATAAGAATTTCAATATACAAGCTTAACTTGGTAGATGCTGGTGTTCATGTGGTCATTCCCAGTGCCCATAGCGAGAGAATCAAGGGTCTTGTGGCTTTTTTATTGTAGCCTCCATGGACAGGTTGTTTGCCTGATACCAGCCCCCATTTTACGCAAAGCCGGCGCCTGCCTTCTGTTGCTAACTCCTTGTTTGAAAAGTGCTGATGCCTCTCTTGCCTCCCAGTGCCAGGACTCCGAGCCAAAGCTGCCGTACAGCAGGCTCTCCCTGCACACCAGGGATGCAGAAGGTGGACCTGGAGTCAACCAAGCATAGGAAGATTTGGCGTGCACCAAGCACACACATGCACACACACACACGCACACACACACAAACACACACACACCAGCCAGAGATCCCAACCAAAGAAACTTTTAAAAGGAATAAAAATTGCTCAATCTCTTTGATGCTATTCAAAAGGTCCTTTTTAATACACGAGAAAGCACATTCTAAATTCTGGACACATCTTGTGTCACCAGCTCTTCCCCTCGCTAAACCTTCTGAGTTCATGAATCCGAAGGCCTCAGGAGGCCGAAGGGGGTCCCGAGGCACAGCGGGTCTCCCGTGCACTTGAAGTCACATCGGAGGCCTTCGTCAGCTGGCGTGTTGTCCACTGAGCGCAGAGGAATGGCTCAGAAGGGAAGGAGCAAGGACAGTGCAGGCAGGGACCTGCTTGAGCAAGTGTTGGTGGGAAGGGTGAGCTGCCTGAGGGGGCACTTGCTACTCATCCCTGCAGGACGGGAGCACAATTTCTCTTGTGACTGGAGGTAATGTAATCTACAGGGAAATCAGTGTGGGCTGACAGGAGAAGCGCCCGTGATCTGCAGACCATGCACTCCAAAGCACAGCAGCTGAAGGCAGCCGGGCAGCTTTTGCTGCCGCTGAGGAGCAGTTTTGCAAAGCTCACATCCAGGTCCTCTGGCACCCAGCGAATGTACAGCCTTGTGGGGTGACTGGGGGGACTGAGGCAGGAAACAGAGCCTGAGACTGTAGGGAGTGGCGAGGGAGGCACGGACATACACACAGCGGCCTCAGTTCCTGTTACTTAACTACTTTTAAAATTTAAAATAGTCACTCTATTTACTCACAACCCCAAATACCCATGACCTGAGTAATCAGGAAAGAAAAGTCTGCAAAAATAAATAAAGCAAAGGGACTGAACAAAAAACTCTCACCACCCCCCAAAACATCTGCACATCTGCCGTCCCTCCCGCGTTCAGCTGACGTCAGCGCCTGCACCACGCAGCAACAGCGGGGAAGTTGGCAGGTGTCACCCCAGTATGGCTGCAAACGCCCCCCGAGATCCAGAGACGCACATCACAGTAGTTGGCCGTGCGCCTCCTGCCCCAGGCCCTGCTACCTAGGCCTCGGCATGGACAGGCTCTGGCCTCTGGGTGTTTGCTTAGGGCACGGGAAGTGCCATCCCTCAACTCGGGCTGGGGACTGTTTATGGGACTGTGAGGCCCTCCGTGCGGTCAAAACACCCACATAGTTTACTGCACGAGGCATGTGGACAGTTGCATTTGGAAAAGTCATTTAAGAACCGAAATCTAGACGCAGAGCTCTGGGCAGGGTGCAGGTGATGACCGTCCCGACCCCAGGCCAGGCGTGCTGTGAGCAGAGGTGCTTGGACTTACTCACCCGCCTCTGGGGATCACGAACAACCAAGTCACACACAGGCCGCCTCTTCCCACCTTTCCTTCTGTCTCAAGTGTGGACTGTGCGCCTCTCGCCCCACCTACCAGCTTCCCGGTTGTGGCTTCCTGCTTCACCTATTATGTTTCTGGCAGAAACTTCCAGGGCACTCGTTTTGAAGACTCAGAATTCTGAGCCTGCATTGGCTCCTTTTCCTTTCCCATGTACAGCGCCTGCTCTGCAGTGAGCCGACAAGGGCTCTGGACAGCGGGACAGAGGGATCCAATAAATCTGAGGCCTGTCTAGGTGCTTCATTTATCAAGAGGCCTAATTTACCCGGGCCCTTTAGACTAATTGCAGATTTGCAAAAACTGCTGAGAGTGTAGAACCGTGCATTGTGAGTGTCCCTCGCCATATTTCTGCTAATGTGTTTCATCTGGAGTACATAAAGAGGCAGGGATGCTGATTTTAGACACAGCACTTTGGGGCTAATCCAGCTAAATGATTAGCCCTAAAATTCTGCAGTGATGTCATTTTCCCTACAGTGCTCTGACAGTTGGGCCGTTTGCTTTATGGTGAGAAACATGTACAGTGATCCCAGACCCACTAGCTGTCCCTGCATCATGGCGGGTTGGGGGCAACGCCACCAGACTCCCCATGTTCTCCGAGCCTCCACTTAAGATGGCCAAGATTGCCAGCAGGAGAGCAATATGGGAAAATGCAATTCCCCTCAGGGATTCTCAGATACAGGCCACTTTCCTGTACCACCTTGAGCCTGCCTGTGGTGCTGTGTCCGGGGCAGCCATCCACTGAGTGAGGTGCAGGTCACAGTGTTGGAAGGGAGGTGATTCCCAGCTCTGTCCCAGGCTGTGTGGGCACGGATGGCTCCTCAACCTCGCTGAAACTCAATTTCCTCCTCTACACGAGAGACAGGAATGTCTGCTGGCTTCCCGTCTCAGACAGCTGGGAAGGGGTTTGCCATGGAGCTTTGAAGTAAGGCTGTTCAAGTCCCGGCTCCGGTGCTCCTGTGCTCTGGAACCCTGGCTACTTGTCCCTTCGGAGTCCGGGCTGACAAAAGGGACCCGCATCCAGCTCTGTACCCAGCTCTCCGTGGCAGTTCAGGACATAGTAACCCTGATTTGGACTTGTGCACTTCCCCAGCCCAAAAGATAAGCTCAGCTACATTTGATGAATTTTTGGTGGCTTTTTGCACCCTGGAAAGTTTTTTCCCCAGTAAATGTACAAAAGCACGCACTGGCAAACCTGAGTATAAAGATAGAAACTCCTGAGGTAGGTTAGATTTTCTAGACTTCTTTGGTATGTTGTGAAGAAGGGACAGCAGTATCTTCATCCACATGTGGCCGGAGCCTTTGCTGATTGCACTGTGCATCTCCTGCTTATTTCTAACAAGCACCTGGTGGGTGCTTCCTCTGTGCCAGGCACTGTACTACAGACATTTTACACAAAGCTGCCCATTCATTCTTAGCTACAGTGCACCAAAGCAACCTGTAGTACCTCCATCTTACGGATGAGAAGACAATCTGAGTCACAAGGTCGAACAAAATTCCTAAGGCACATGGTCGACATGGGGGAGAGCAGAAGCTCACACCTACCCGTGGCTGCCCGAGCTGCTCTTCTGAGCCAGATCACCACACAGAGGCAGAGCCACAGCAAAAGAAACCTGCAGACAGGGGACCCAGCCCAGCAAGGGTCTGCTGAGAGCTAAGCACGAGCCCAGGCACCGTGGACAGAGCAGCAGTGATCATCACAGCAGGCTGCAGAGTGAGGGTTTCTAGCGCTGGCTCCGGGTTACAGCACAGGAAACAGCGTGCTTCATTCCTACAGGCTGTTCACCTTGCAACTGAAGACACTGGGAGAGGGATTCGAGGCCAGCTGCCTCAGAAGCCTGCCTCGGTCTCTGTGCTGCCCTGAGAGGAGGAAGACCCTCAGAGGTGGGCTCATAAAGCCGATACCCACGATGGACTCCCTGGGCCCAGGACCTGCAGAAACTGGCTGTGGCTCGTTGTGCGCATGATCTTCATGACTCAGCCAGAATAAAAGAAGTTGTACCTTGGATACCTTCATCAAGGCCTCCACTTGCTGAACGAGTCCTGGACACCGTCCTGCAGTGTAGACAATGATTAAATAGCAGCCGGGGTACCTGAGAGCGATGCACTTCTCCGTGTTCAGAGAATCTGAGGGTCGAGTCTCCGCTCTCACCGGCCTGCCTAGGAGACTGTGTCTCAGAGCTGAGACCTAAGCACCCAAGCCGTGGAGCGACACTCGTCTTGCATCTCCCAGCCCTGCCTGAGAAGCTGGGGGCATGGGCAAATGGCATGATGGATTCCTCACACCTCGTTCCATAAATTCAACCCCAGGGCCGGCGCCGAGGGTCTCTCCTGTGTCAGCAGGCTCGCACGCAGCCTCAGAACCATAACGGAGTGTTCTAGGGGGAGGCTGAAATTAATGAAACTCGGCCTGACATTTTGAGCACGCACACACATATCTCAAGATTATCCCACAAGTATATTTCTTGGGGAGAGTAGTTTTTCCATATTAAAAGATGGCATTAACCTTCAATAGCCTGTCACTTGCTTTAATCCTTTCCACCTGTAAATATTTCAGATAAAAATATCCCATTGCCTGTGCCCGTGTCTTACAAGTGTGGCTTCTTTCCGGATGTAGGTGGAGATGAGAGGCTGTACTTTTTCACTGTCTAATATCTGTCAGAACTAGAGTCAGTGGGTGGTGATGGGAAGAGTATGGAATAGGGAGCCCGAGAGATCCGGGTTCAAGACTCAGCCTCTTGGTCACCAGCCAGGGACACTGGCAAAGTCACTTGGCTGTCAGCACTTAACCGTCATGGGGTTTCTGCTCTGCAAAAAAGGGAGGGGTCTTTCTGCTATCCACTGTCCAGAGGTTGGCTTTTGTGTAGTTCAACCTCCCGAAGGGTGTAGCTCTTGATATTTACAGCACAATAGCACCAGCTGCAGATCAGTTGGTCTCAGTCTCTCCAGGGCTTCCGGGTCTCATCCACAAAGCCAAGATCATTCCTTCTCGTCCAGCTCCTGGGCTGCAGAGATGTAGGTAGCTGCTCCAGCATTGCACTCTGGCCTTGGAAAGCAGGCCTGGTATGGTCCAGGGTTGCTGGTCGAGGCCCTGGAACCACAGCTGGAAGATGGCAGCCCCTGGGTTCCACATGTGTTCTGTTTGTCTTGCACAGGGATTTAAAACCTTTAAGCCAACTGTTTAAAAGTCAGTAGATTTTCTCATAGATAGCTGTTTTCCAGTCCCTTTGAATGAACAACTCTCCACACACTGGACAGTATTCCCACAGAGCAATAGTCGGCAGGACCTTCCTCCAGGGAAGGACGTGTCCTCAGGCAGCAATGTGGGGGCCTCCTTCTTCCAACCCTGCATCCCCCTAGCTTCTGCCTGAGGCTGCTGGACCTCACTTCTCAAAGGGGGATGGTCTGTGGAGTCACACAGGATCCTGGGCACTGGCCCTGACTTACTGGATCAAGATCCACGGTTTAATGAGACCCCAGGTGGTCAGTATGCACATTAGGGTCTGAGAAGCACTGATAAAGGATGGCGGGGTGAGCTGTGGCCGAACCCAGCCCGCTTCCTGCTTTAGTAAGTTAAATATTGTGTCTGTCTGTTTTATAGTACTGGAGGTTAAACTCAGGGCCTTTGCGTTGAGCTTATCCCAACTGCTTTTTACATTTTTTGTTTTGAGGCAGGGTCTTGCTAAGTCACGGAGTTGCCTGGGCTGGGCTCAAACTTTCAGTCCTCCGGCTTCAGCCTTCCAGAGCGTTGGGATTACAGGCCTGTGCCACCGTGCCCAGTGTGTAGATTTTTATCGGAATACAGCCAGAGCCCATTGTTTCTGTCCCAGAGCAGAAGGGCTGAAACAGGCTTTACTAAAACACTTGCTACCTGGCTCTTCATGGAAAGGGAGCTTACTGACCCCTGGTCTAGAAGAATGCTTTAAAAAGTGGTTTACAGTAGGTTCAAGTGCACATTTCACGTAGACACCACAAGGCGAGACGAGATTCCCAGACTCATATCCATTAGCTTTGCCTTCCCTACTTTCTTCTTTCTCCCCGCTTTGGTGCCAGGGGTTGGACTCAGGAACTTGTGCTTGCGAGGCAGGTGGTGGAACCACTGAGCTAAATCCCTGATCTCCTACTTTCTTCTTTACTTGGGTTCTTAGCTCTTAACCCTCAGAGCCACAGAGCTGAGGAGGTGAGCTGAGAGGCCTCTTCACATCCCCTTGGCCAGGTCTCCAAGATCCACCCCCTCTCAACTCTTCCCCGGCCTTCACATCCCCTCACTTCTTCCTCCTTCTTCCCCTTCCCCTCCCCTCCCCCACTTCCCTGTCTCGTAGACCTTCAGCCTGCTCCAGTTTCCTAGCAGATGTCTGGCCAAGTGCAAAGCTAGGAAGGACAGAAGGTGCAGCCGGGAGGGGCCTCCCAGGGTGGTCCTGCCGGAAAGCTGGCCTGTCCCCCTGCTCAGTCTCACAGAGCTTCATGGCACCAATGTTTTGCTAAGAGGATGTCTTTCTCCTCTGGCCTCCCAGACTTGTGTGTGCAGACCTCAGAACACAGGGAAAAGGAGGAAAGAAGCATCTTGAGACATAAGTAAATCACCCAACTATAGAAGTCTCCTAAAACGATAGTAGCTAGTATGTCTTTCTTACCTCAAGTGTCTTGTAATTCTTCACTTACCCTGAGGTAGAAAACCTTGAGAAGTAGTACAATGTGAAATCAGTTTTTGAGCCAGAAATGTGTCTATAGCCACACACAGTTTCCATATGTGGATTTGATGAATTTTCAGCTGACCAGTCAACAAAGACTCTCGTCTTCAAAGTGGAATCCAGCGTTTCGGAAGGCGTGCCAGCCGGCAAGGTGTTCACCACATGTGGCCTCTCGCACACTCCCCCATTGGAAGCTGGGGGTCCCAGGACCTGCGAATCCCTGGGGCACAGTCCCGAGCCGCCCCTCCAGAAGAGACTGGAGGTCCCGGAGGCCATGCAGGTGGTATAGGTTTTCACCCTGTCCTGCTTGTCACCCACGGACCTGAGGCCTCTCTCAGGGGAAGATGTCCAGGGACACCAGACAAATCTTGGCCTCTTTGAGCCAGGGAGAGGGGTTTCACAGCCTGTCCTGGAGCTCATGACTGGCTCTCTTGGGAGATGATCCCCAAGGGGAAGTGAAATCTCTCTTGCCACACTCTCTGCTTTCCGCTTGTTCTACCTTTTCCAAGGAAGCAGGAGCTGCCATTTCTTTCTAGTAATCTATCTGTCTCAGAGGGTGGTGCCTCACCCCTCGGTCTCCTCTCCAAGTAATAGCTGCCATTCTTTTCCTCCCATCCTGTTTTCCTACTCTTAAAATCATTACTCTTGAACCACTTCCCTGTGTTTTGGTCAACATCCTCATATCTTACAAATTATATAAAATATATAGTGAATAAACATGTGACTATTGTGGCCATGTAGGATTCAATAATCCTACCACATTATGAACTTGGATGAGATTTCTCCTGGGAGAAATGTTCAAAAACAGGAAAAGTCAGGACCCAGAGCGAGCATTTCCTGTTTGTTTGTTTGTTTTGTAGTTATAAGATGAGAAAAATAGTTGACAAAGACCCACTAAAAACTAATGATGGTGAAATTAGTTATGAAAAGAATGGTGCTGAGGTCTCAGGATGGGCCAAGGCTCTGGACTAAGTTTTCCATATATTATCTCACTCAGTCAACGTAACATGTAACCCTGGGACAAGTGACATTATGGTCATTTTGCAAACAAAGGTATCAGCCCACGGGAAGGTTAAGTAACACCCTCAGAGTCCTCCTCTGGTAACACCAGGGATGTCCCAAAATGTCTCCATCTTGCTACAGAAAGAAACAGAATTTTCTGTGGAAGCAATGGAGACCTTAAGAAGCCCATTCAAGGAAGGGATTTGTAAAAATTCCCCACTGGACTTCTAGCACCTAGCAAAGTATCTGTTGTAAAAAGGGCACTCAGTGGATGTTGTAGAATAAATAGATAAGTAAACTTCATTACCAGCTTTGAGCGTGAACGGCCAATGAGATCCCGTGATAAAGCTTACCTCACAAGAACATCACTGTGACTTAAGAAAGCTGCACGTTCTGAGCAACAGCACAGCTACCCAGCCAGCTTTGGAGAGGAGCAGCTTCTCCAGCGCCACCCCGGGCCTCCTGAGTTGGAATCTTCCCGGGCACCCAGAAACCTGCACTTGTTACCACAGGATGGTGATGTAGAAATGTGCCTGAGCGCCCCTTGCTTCCTCCCAGGGAATGGAAACTTTATCGACCATCCCTGCTTTCTGGCTCCGATTGGCTCAGCCATGATGAGGGAGATGAGGGTGTGGGAGGAAAGTTGGGTGTTTGTGCCCTGGTCCCCCACCACACGACAGGGTGGCCATGCCGGCTCTCCTCCCAGCGGACGCCGCACCTCAGCGGTCCTCTCGGCCCCCACACAACCCCACCCAACCCCACTCCTTCCCTGTCCCCGCACTCAGCTGACTGGCTCTCTGCTGTCCTTAGCCTGACGGCTTTCCTAGCGTCCTCTTGAGGTTTCCTTGGCCCTGCCTGCACTTCTGGAAACAGCCCCTTTAGGAACCTTTCCTCAGTCCCCCTGTTTGAAGGTGCTGCCCACTTCCTGCTGACCATGACTGACCTTTCATCTGAAAAGAGGCTGTAAAAACCCACAGGATGTGCATGAAGGAGCCCACTGTGGTCTCCTCTCATGGCAGTTTGCTAATGGGACCACCTGAACCTGCTTAGACCCAGCAGCTAGCACTGACAAGGTCTTTCTTGGGATCAGCTGAGCGTGGCAGCCCGGAAGTTACTTGTAACATTTTGCTTAGCATAAGAGGAGATTCCGTACCATTGGACTACAGAGCTGTGACCTCATGAGCTAGAATTTATGACCATATCACAACAAAGCCCTTCCTTCTTGAGGTTCCACATCCAAATTATTGAAAAGCCAACGTGAGAGAGATCGTTCACACACATCCTGCATCTTGGAAGGCTGGGATGTGGGTAAAAGAAATATACGAGGCCTGTGGGGACTCAGCCAGGGAGAGAGGACTAGAATTCCTGCCAAAGGTGAAACTTCCCCAAACCTCAAAGTGAGGCTTTGCCTGTTTTCTCCCAGAGCCCAGTAAATCAGCCCATTCACATATACCCAGCCCAGCCCTGCTCACAGACCCAGGCCCTAAGAACCGGGTGGAGTGAGAAAGTGCCTGGAAACTCAGGGTGGTGTGTGCGAACCTTGGCCAACCTCTCCCGAGCGAGCCAGTGCCTGGCCCAACACACAGCTCTGTGCCTGGTTTAGGGTTTCACAGTGGCAGTTCCAAAGCTGTCTCATTATTACCGATGACCGGGGATTGGGAGAGTAATAGTGTTTTATAGCCCACTGCCAGAGGGCCCCGGGAGCTGTGGGAGATTTGCTGCCTCTGAACTCCCACAAGGCACCCAGGTGTCGGGGAAGGGCGGAGGCCTTCTGCTTCCTGCGGATGGGAAGGTTGTAAAAAGCAGACGCAGCTCTACGTGTGCACCCGTTCGGCCAGGTGTGGCCTGTCCTGTCCGCCCCACTTGTGACTGTCTGACAGCCCCTGGAAGCTGCGGGGGACCCCAGGTGTCTGGGGGTGTGTTTTTGCCCCTCGGCTATCGTGTATTTTTCCAAGTCAGATGCGCTTTTCAACTCATGGCCTGAAGCCTTTGGGTCAGACTTAGTCAAGCTCACCAGTTCTCTAACAACCTCAATTCCTCCACTGTCCCTGTTCCTCTTCAGTTTCCTAGGGCTCCAGAAGTCCTGAGAAAGTCAGAGTTGGAGGTTTGAGGAGAAGAAATAATATTTACTGAGTTCCCAGACAGATTTCATCCTCGATCACATTTAATCTTTATGGCAATCTACAACCGTGTGACCCTAAGTGTTCTCATCTTAGGGCTAAGGCTGATATTTGGATTTTTAGGCGAAGTTATAGAGCTGGAAAGGAGACCGAAGTCTGTCTGCTCCCAAAGACAGGGTCAGCCTACTCTCCGGTTGTATAGATGTTACGCACTTGATTTTACACTTCATTTTTTACTTGAAAAATATGGGGAATGACTAAAGAGAAAGTATAATCAATGCACAATCTCCCCAGTTCTTAAAATACAAATAGGTTAGGAAGTAAAAGTCCTTCTGCTCCCGTCCTCTCACACCCTCATTAACATTGGGAGACACTTTGCTAAAGGAAGAGACTTCTGCTGATGTGGGGTCACTGGTTAAATTGTGGAGAGTAAAGTCCCTGGGCAGCATGGCTCTGGGATTGGTTAACTCAGTCACCACATCAACAAGCACACAGGACCTCCCATCTCCGCCCTCTGCCATCTTCACTGTGTGGACTTTATCCTTGTATTAGCTCTCTTGGTTGTTCCAAAATTGCCACATTTAGTTAGATAAGATGACTTTGGCAGAGCACATACTTTTTCTTTCAATATTGGGGCTGGAAGCTATGTCCTTCACACTGAGCTACATCCCGTCCTCCACACTTTCTAAATTTTGAGACTGTCTCATGAAGATGCTAGTTACTCAGCTAGGCTGGAACTTGCAATTCTCCTGCCTCAGCCTCCCAGAGCGCTGGGATTGCAAGCACTCATCACCGCTTTTAAGAACAGGAAAATCTTTCACAGAACCCTATTCATTGATCTCCATCACCTGTTGCTGGCCAACACCAAATCACATGCCTGCTCCTAAGCAGTCATCAAAGGTAATGTTATTATAGACAGGTGAGCGAGGTAGAAATATGACAGGCAGTCAGATAGGGCTGAGTCCCAGTGAGGGTCAGGACAGAGGTGACACACACCACAGCTGCACTGGAGACACATGGGCTGAAAACCAGGCCTCAAGATAAAGTCAAGATGAGCAGACCCTCATACTTCCTCAAAGGACAAACACTGGGCCTGATGAAGTCCAGACAGACCTCTGGACTTCTGCACAAAGCCCCACCTTGTAAAGGTTCCACCACGTCCCAACCTTGCCACACAGGGGACCCAGCTTCTGGCACAGGAGCCTGGAAGGACACACTCAGTCCACGTGCAAAAAAGCCACAGCAGCAGGGACTCCAACCATGTGACAGGGTACAAGCAACCGAGGAAGCCTCTCTGTACACCCCAGGGTCCCACAGACCAGACCACCACAGCCTCACCTGCGTGAGGGACAGGCTGTGCTGAGAGGAAGCTTACTGCCCAGCCTACTGGTAACTTTGCAGGACAGTTTGTTCTCTTATCAGACCCGCCACCAAGGAGGAGGAAAAGGGGATGAGCATAAGGAGAGAGAAACGAGTGTGCCCAGTCAGGATTCTGTGGTGTCCTCTGACCTCACTGTCAGATCCTGATCTCCCTGTTGGAGCTGTGGGTGAAAAAACCCTCGCAGTTGTGGGCAAAGCAATGTAGCCCTGAAGTCAGAAGTGACCCAAGACCTCAGGACAGGGCTCTGGTGTGAGAGGTGTCTCGGGATTTCAACAAAGACTTGTGCCTCCCAGCATCCCCCGCGCACTGCGGAGGCCGAGATGCGTCCCAGACACGGACTGAGCCCCTCTGCTGGAAACCAAGGCAATGGCACCGTGAGGGCCTCACAAACTGAGGGCCCGGAGCGCCCTTTGGCTGCACCAGCACGGGAAGCGACCCCTTCTCAGAGCCCAAACTTCTCCTTCTGCTGAAGGTGCTTTCAGACATTGAAATTCCCCTCCTAAAAATGAGTCACGACACATCTCAGCATCCCAAGAAGACTACAGATAAACAAATTGGGAAGAGCACCAGTCATCAGCAAGCTCGCTTTGTCCAGTGTCACCTGGTTATGAATTCTTAATTCATAAAACAATTCACCATTATGACAATTTTAAATAATCCATCACATCGTTCTGGGTACTGCCATCCTTGGAGTATTTTTTAAAGTAAATTTATTACTGAAAGCAATTAAGTTGTGTTGGTAGCGCTTTTATCCTATATTCGATATGCTTTTCTGAGACGTCGGTCAACAATCACACACTGTGAAGGTTGCCTGTCTTCTGTCCTGCTTTTGTATGTTTGACATTAAAATACACAAACGTTTGTCAAAAGAAACAGAAATGTGGCTGTCGAGGGCCAGGCTTACCTTGCTTTACTCAATACACGCACTTTTGAAAAGTCACTCTGAAGTGGGCTGGTGGTAAATTGTTTCATATTTTTATGTTCTTTAGAACATAAAAATCAATACTAATCTCTTTCATATATAAATTGAGATTCTGCATGCCAAGTGCGCTTATATTGAAGTACACCTAGAAGAACCATTTTTAAAATTAGGCAAACACAGAAAGCACACTCATTTATTTATGAGTTTATTCAACAAATATTTGCTGAGCATCTTCCTCATGCAAGGCACCGCTGTGCTAAAGGCCTGGGAATTCTACAGTAAACAAGCCCAAGTCCCTGCCCTCCCAGAGACTCAATTCCAGTAGGACAGTCAGACTAAACAAGTAAATAATTACATACTATGACTTCAGATTGCAGAACGTGCCGTAAGAAAAGTGCAGAAGGGTGGAGAGTGGGCGTCTCAGGGCGTGCGTCCACTTTCTACAGTGCTACAAATGACCACAGCATTAGAAGCTGGACACAAGATAATTTCGCTGTCTCACACTTTCCACGGACCTGAGCAGCGGCACCTCTGCTTAGGTCTTAGAGGCCTTAGTCCAAGGGTCCGCCAGAGACAGGTCACTCCAGGCACGGGTCCTCTTCCGAGTCCCAAAATCACCGGCAGAATTTGCTTCTCTGCAGCTGGAGGGATCTGGCAGATGCATCATCAAGGACGGAAGGAGCATCTGTACTGTTTCCTCCTCTTCTGAGGGCTCACCCTGCTTAAGCCAGATCCACCTAGGATGGTTTTCCTCTGAATAACTCAACGTGAAGTTGTTCATAACCTAGTGACAGCGTTGTACCCCATGGAATCACAGGTTCCACCTGCTGTACATCATTCAGCAGAGATCACAGAATCAGAGTTCTCCCCTCCATAGACAGAATGGTCAGAGACAGCTTTTCCACAGAGACATTTGAATAAAGACCTGAAGAGAATCCGGGCCTGAACTATACAAAGGTCTCAGAACGCTGCATGCCAGCAGGTGCAAAGATCCTGTGGTAGGAATTACTGTATTGAAGGAATACCAGAAGCGTGGGGGAGGTGGAGGTTAGTGAGGTAGGGGAAACATGACATGATGTAAGATCAATAAGGAAGGCAGTCCACAGAACGTGGAGAATTCTGTAAGTCATTGCGAGGAGAAGAATGGAGGGCTCTGGGTAGAGAATGACAGAGTATGGCTTACATTTCAAATCCGAATTCCCTGTGAAGAAGAAATTATAGGAGAACTGCAGAATGTAAGCCAAGTAACTAAAAGACTAGAAGTCTAGACACAGGGGAAGGCGGTTTGAACAAGGTATCGAGCTAGAGAAAATGAATTCAAAGGAGGCTTTGCAGGAAGGGTCAGTCAGACATACTTGAAATGTAATGACTTAAGAGTCTGGATCCAAGCTGCCTGGATTCAGAGCTTTACTGTCCCACACACTGGCCGTCTGAGCTTCACAGGCTACTGAGCTTCTCTGCCCCTCGGTATCATCTGAAAAATTGGACCTGGAACAATGTCTACCTCACAGGTTTTATGCGCATCAAGTTGGATAATAAATGTAAAGCACTCAACTCCTTGTCTGGGCGCAGCATAGCTGACATGTAAGTGGTATCGATGTATAAACGTGCATGGATGGCTGTTGTTTTATACCCATACATGATGTTCAGGGGACGAGAAATCAAGGGTGATTCCGAGGCCTTGATTGAAAATACTGGCTGAGTAACTGGGAGAAAAGCAGGCCGGCAGGGAGGAAGGGGGTGCTTTCGTGCTGGCTTTCCTTATAGTCCACATGCTACAATCAGATCAGACCACGTGTGCCGTAGGAGAGGAACGTGGGCTCACAGACACATGGACGGACGTCTGGCCAGCTGCGAGGCCTGATGAGCTGGCCGGGACCTCTGCGCGCTCTCTGTGGAAGGAGGAGTGAGAGGAGAAACACCCATCTTGCAGGACAGAAAAGGTAACACCACGGGAGCCCCCAGCACACAAATGCAAAGGAGAAGTTTGTGTCCCTCTCTGTGACTCCCTAAAATTCCTATGCACAAGCCCTAACCTCTGAGGTGATGGTGTTAGGAGATGGGGCCTTTGGGTGGGGATTAGATCAAGAGAGTGGAGACTTCAAGACTGGGGTTGGTGCCCTTATAAAATGGACCCCAGGGAGCTCTGTCCTGCTTCCCCCAGTGTGAGGGACACAAGAAGGTAGGACCACCCCTGCAGCCTGGAAGAGAGCCCTCACTAAAACCCCCTGACACCATGACCGCAGGCTTTCAGACGCCAGAACTCTCACATGAGAAATGAATTTCTGCTGGCCAAGAGCCATCCGGCCCATGGGGTTGTTTCGTAGCAGGCTGAACACACTAGACAGCTAGGATGCCTTGCCTCTGGAAAGCAGACTGGGTCAGAAGAGGTTGGTCCATTTTTGTTTCCGATTCTGATGTCCTCATCCCCACCTGGCCAGGAGATCCTTCTGCAGTGCTTTTGGCACCTGCTTAACCTGGCCTGAAGTTTCAGAGATTGTCACCGGAAGCCACTAAGTAGAGGAGGTCTTGTTTTCACTGTCCACTCAGCTGGCTGGCATTCTAGCTAAGACCCAGCAGACAGCAGGAGTGCCCGACCCCCTCGCCCTGAAGAGACAGAGTGTTCCACTCCGGAATCACCCCAGGAACTGCTGCCAGGGTCAGGCTCTGCCAAACGTGAGCAGACGGCTCAGAATCTCGGGGGGCAGGGTAGAGCAACCGCACCCCAGAATAAACTCATCTTCTTGTTGCTAACCAAATCTCCTTGTTCCCAACTCAAGATATTTGTTGATCTCTCCTCAATGGTTTTAGGATCAAGTATCCTAAGGACATAAAAACTGGAAAGGACCTTGGATTTATTGTCTGATTGTCTTCCCTGGAGCCTCCAAGTCCCCAGCTTCCTGAGACCAGTTCCCCAGGGGAACCTACCCTGACCCCAACACAATTTCAGGGCTTCTTATTGTATGTCTCCACAGCCCCCATGATTGTCTTCACGGCCCTCTTCGTAGTTCATATTCATCGCATGGATTAAGTTGTGTCCTTTCCTCAACTATAGGCTGTGTGAGGAGAAACAATGTCAGTTTTATTCACCATAGTGTCACTAGATTCAGCTAACTCAGTCCATCTCCACGACTGTGACAAAGATCTCTTAGCTGCTAATTTATAAAAAACGCCCGTGTCTTGCCCACAGTTCTGGAGGGGTTACAGGCAACGCAAGTGTCTGCACCTCCTTCAGCGGAGTTGGGATGGGATATGGCTGAGTCCAGTAAATTCAGTGTTGGGTGAGGGCCTGTTCCTCATGGCCTCCGTGCCATGCCCCCTCGGGCCTCTTTTGTGAGGGTGCTGATTCCACTGATGAGTGCAGTCCTGTGACCTAGTCACCTCCCACAGGCCTAGGTTCCAGCATACGGATTTGGGGGAAACCCCAAGCACTCAGGCCATGGAACTTCCACAGACTGAAGCAGCTGTGGGCCCCTCCTCAGCACACACTGTGGGCCAGGTCCTTGACGAGGCCCTGCGAATATGGTGCTTTGCAAGGCTCAACCCTTGTCCTTGGGGAGCTCACCAGCAACGCAGTCGTCAGCACCAGCATCAGTGGCAGACTTAGTGGTGAACCAAGATGGGCTACTAGTGGAAGTAAGTGCGTTGGCACGTGCAATGTCTCACAGATTTGAGAGGTCTTTGAGGAAATACAAGGATTATGGAATCAGAGAGCTCTTGGTGAGAGCCACTAACACATCGTTTCTCGGGAAGAGTTCTATTAAACTTGAAGTTTTGCCAACAATGTATTTGCAACATAACTGCAACAACACGAGTGGATGCAGACAGTGCCAGAGAGCACACCCGCCTGGCTCCAAGGAGGGGCCCCCCAGGTCACCGCTCCTGCGCAGCGGTCTCATTCACCAGCCCCAGCCACCAGCAACACTCCCTGACGGCAGGGCGGTTCTTCAGGTCCCTGTCCAGGAACTAGGCCTGGCAGGACAAAGCTGGGTTGCCCTGGGCAGTATCCCCTCTCCAGGAATTTCTCACACCAAGACCAGCCAATGTCGGGGTGAAACAACTCTTCTCCCCTGTTCACTGTGAGACAACTCGGAAAGTGGTTCAGCCCTCAGGGCCTCCTGAGAGATTAGCTGAGGCCTCTGACACACACCGCAGGTAGATTTTCCCCTTTGCCCTTTTCCGACTTCCCAAACCCTTTGCAAGTGTTGCTCCTAGAGCATTTCCCCAGTAAGCTCCTCGCATACCAGTTCCCAGCCCGGCATTGGTGAGATGACACTCACCGAGCATTTCCTGCATTCTAGACGTACGGTAACCCTTCACCACTGTGGCTGCCGGCACCAGAAACGAGGCTAGTCAGCATGGAGTTGCGCTGTGAGTGCGGGAGGGTTCGAGATTGCAGAGACTCGGTGTGTAAAAAGAACATAAACTATCTTCACGCATAGCTTTGTATATGGGTCACACTGCTACATTTTAGCTAAATAGACTGCATGACTTAAAATTTTTCCACCTGCCTCTTTTACCGTTTTCAATGTGGCTAATAGAAACTTCTGTCATTTACAAGGGCACAAGTGCATCAGACGACATTGTGTTGCGTGATCTCGTAGGTGCAATCTACAAACATCAGACTGGTTAGAGACTCGAACAGCGCTCACAGATGGATAAGAAAGGAGAGATGTTGGTCAAAGTGTAGCTTTGTTAGACAGGAAAAGTAAGTTCTAGTAATCTGTTGCACAGCACAGTGACTATAACAATATTATATCGTGTATTTCAAAATTTCGCAGGGACTGGGGAGTTAGCTCAGTGGCTCCATGCCTGCCTAGCAAGCACAACAAGGACCTGAGTTCGATATCTGGAACAAAAAAAAAAAAAAAAAAGAGCCAATTTAAAAGACAAGAAGACCTCTCATCTATGGCTCCCAATTCCTTTTCTATTATTCTAAACAATAAATGAAAGTGTATGACCATGACAGGAAAGAAGGCACACTTTGCAGTTTTGTTTCACCAATGGGAAAAGGAGGTGTGAAGAGCTTAACTCAAATTCCCAGGCTCGCAGAGTACGGCGGTGAGACAGGACCCCGCACCCAGCCGAGAGAGAGCTGGGCACAGAGCGAGTCGGGAGCCCAGGCCCCCTGAGGCCCCACGCAGGACCTCGCACGTGTGTGATCCTCTCCGTCTCCATCCGAGATTCCTAACGATCTCCTCTTGAACTTGGCTTCCGGGAGTGGAAATCCGAGGGGGGTGAAGCCACACACGCAGAGGACCCCGGTGCAACGCCGGCCCCTGCCGTTCTTTGCTGCCCTTTGACAGAGAGCGTTTGGGATGTCGGACGCCCGGCCCGCACTTGCAGTGAACTCGCACACCTGTGGGTTCGCCAATCCCCTCGGCCAGGATGAGGTGCATCACCTCTCCAGACTAAGGCAAGGAGGGGCTGACAGCCTGGAG
Source organism: Fukomys damarensis (assembly GCF_012274545.1). Lineage (NCBI taxonomy): Eukaryota > Metazoa > Chordata > Mammalia > Rodentia > Bathyergidae > Fukomys > Fukomys damarensis. Next base: position 4,057,564 of record NW_022900943.1, on the reverse strand, counting down.
AGGCGGTGCCATTTTCATTGGAAACAACTTATCTCAAGCACAGAAAGAGCAGTGGCGCTCTAAGAAACACAGACAACCAATGAGCCCTCTCACATCCTCCATCACTCTTGTCCTCTACCGTTACCGTGGACCCTGAAAATGGAGACAAAGAAGGAAGAGGAGAGGGCAATCCACAGTTCCTCTACTTTTCAGTCTTGAGCAAAGAGCCAGAGGCAGAGCGACAGTGAACTATATGCACACCAAGAAGAGGAATAACTGCTGAGCTATCTTTCTACCATTTATGTTCCTATAGAATGGCACTAAATGACAAATAAAAATTTAACCATGATAAGTAATGAGAGAGCGCACAGAGAAAGGGAAGAAGCTTTGTATTTCTATACCATTAATGGTGCTTTTCCTGCCTTCTGAACAAAGACCTTGCATTTTCATTTGGCCTCACCCCACAAACGTAGCTGGTCCTGGAAAGGAAGTTTTGGAGCTAGCACCGTGAGGTGCTACACCACGCACACCCCTGGCTAAGGCCCTTGCCGATAACTATCGGACCTTGGCAGGAATGGTGTGAGGGCCACCATTACGGTGAATCCGATCTGCCACATCATCCTCTGATGACAACCTTGGCTTCCGCTTCCAGCTTCAGTTTCCTCAGTAGCAATGTGGAGACGGTGCCTCTGCTATTCTGGGGAGTCTGTGAGATTTAAATGGTACAAAGCATGTGACCATGCAGAGTAATTATGCATCTACACCAAGTGAGGACTGGTGGGTTTTCTCACCCCACAAGGGAAGAGGAGACTGAACTTTCCACCCAGATTGAACCCACTTAAGGGAGGAGCCAAAATGTAGGGCTGGTGGTTTACTGAGGCGCTGAGACCTCATAGCAACCAAACAGCAAATCTTCACTTGAAGCCTCGCACAGAGATTGCATCCTTTCCATGGACTGTTGTGAAGGAAAAGTGGCGAAGTGGTGAGGAGGTGAAAGCCTGCCGAGAAGTTCTGAGAAGAATCTCAAGATGCCAGATGCTAAACATAATCCTACTGAGTCAAAATCCTGTGTCCAAAAACAAAAGTGAATCCTCCAGCCAAACTCACCAGTTGAAAAGTTCATGCGAACTTTGGGTTGTTTTTTTTTTTTTCCCCCCTGCAAAACATGTAATCGGGCCAAGTTTCAGGTTCCATAACAAAAGTTCTCCCCAGTCTGGTGACCGCAAGCCAGGCTGACATTTGTAAATGTATTTCCATGGAAACAGAAGGTGCTGCTTAATTGCATTAGAAGACTTGTACCACATTCCGTGGGAGAACACTGACATGCTTTGACAAGCATGAGGAAAACGTACTCCTCTCCGTCTGTGTCCATTTTCTTTGGGGTCATGGCCATTACCAAGGAGACAGCATGCAAAGAACTAGTTTATTCCCCTACCGAAAACCAAGTTGGCAGTTCCCGCTTAGCAGCAACCGCACAGCACGCTGCCACCAAACTGTCTTGCTTCCTTCTGGTCACAAGCATCGAAATTCTTTGCTGCGTAATAGCACTGTGGCAGAGGCAGTCTCAGAAAGGAAAGGGGTGGTAAGGGAGGGACAAGCTTCAGCTGTAGAGAAGCAGCAAACAAGTAGAAATAACTCATTGCTGCTTCAATGTTATCTGTTAACCGGAAGCATAGAGAAAGAATGTGGAAGGAAATCTTTCAAAGACAGTTTTACAAAATACACAGGACTCTGGGGAAAGTATTTTAGGAAGGAAGTAGAAAATTACTGATGCTTCCAACAGGAAAATTGTATGAATGGACATTTCCTAAAAGGGGAGTGTCAGATCGTGCTTCATGAAAGCTAAGAACTGTATGTCGGTAACAAGTTTAATATTTTACAAATATTAAACTTCTTTTAGTCTCATCTTAAATCACTTTCCCCTGCCATTTTCCACCTCTAAGACTGGAAGCACAAGGCTTAGGGCCCCAGGGATCCTGACTAGAACAAAGAGGCCATTGATCAGTTTGAATCTCCAAGCTGACTTTGTTGACCTGTTAAGTAAGAAAAGAGTCTTCAAAGCCAGGCATTGTTGAGAAGGAAAGGGATTTTCTAAATTCCTTTAGCTCCCATTAGTATATCAAGAGCCATACCTGGTGGAATAAGTCCTAGAGATTTGCTGTCTGTCTTCCGATGGGAGGGAGAGGAGTGCAAGGCTGGCTGCTGTTAGCCTGGGGGATTGGATAAAGAAAGCTGGAGGGGAAGGCGGAAGAGGGGAGCCAGTGGGTCTCCAATTTTTCCCTTGGTCGTAAGTCCTGGAAAGGGGGACACATTAGAGAGACTGTGAGGAAAGTTGAGAACACCAGGACGATAGTGACACACTTTTCTGAGGATTTCAGGGAAGATTTTGAGTGGTAAAGAGAAGCCCTGTGTGTGGTTGTTGCCAGTGAGGCAGAAAGCAGTGGACAACACTGGAAGCTGAGAGTAACCTGGGGGAGGAGCCTAAACCAACATTCCTAATCTCTGGTACCCCAGGGGCAGCACATTAGGGTGCTACACTACAGAGACGTGGACGCCACAGAAGGACTGATGGGCTGGATGAAAACCACCACCACCAAGACGAAGAGGCCCTCAAGGCCCTGAGGCAGGACCGGGAAGCCTGACCAGAGGTTGGGGGGTCGCCCAGAAGTCCAGGGGTGCAGTGACCCCCACAGAGCTGGCCAGACGTGCCATTTCACAGTAAATACCAGTAACAAGGCAGGGGACCCCACGTGAGCCCCTTCCCTCCATTCTTCCCAACAACACGGAAGTATCTTTAATGGTCCCGCACCCCCTTGGAATGGAGAAGAGCTTTTATAAGGAGGACAGAGATTTGTAAAACTGACCCTGGAAGAGACTCAAACTTCTAAAAACTAAAGCAAAATTAGAACTTTAAAACTGGAAGAGACTCATAAGCGCTAATTGGCAAGTGGGGGTGGAATCTGAGGAAGAGGAGGTTGGCCTTGGGGGGCGTGGGAGCTCTGCGGGAGTGAGCCTGCTAAGCTTCCAGCCTTGCTGCTCCTTACCATTCTGTTGAGTGTGCACATGTCAGCTTCCTTTAAGTCAAGGCAAATTTGGTATCTGGAAGTGTCCTCCGGCAAGCCCAGGGGCACAAGAAACTTGCTTTAATGTCCCAAAAAGGCAAAAGTAATTTGAAGTTTGCAAGATATCCTCGTGAGAAGTCCTCGAGCTTCACATCCTGTGAATTAAAATCAAAGCTGCTGAGAGCCACAGTGGGCACTGTGGAAGAGGAGGGCAACGCTCTGTGGAAGGGGAGAGTGTAGCCAACTGCCCGGACACGGGAGATGTGAAGTGAAAAGTCACAGGAGCATGCCTCCCTCAGAAAGTCTCAGTGAACTCACGATGTGGAAAAGTGAAGTCGGCAGAGCCAGGTGTACAGGGGAAGACTCGCCGGTGTGGGAGAGGCGGCCAGCAGGGCTTGGTGGGCAGGGCTCCATCCACATCCACTTCTTCCCCTGCCCCTGGAGCTGGGTAGGGCCCTGCCTATGTGACTGTACACGTGTTTGTGGTCTTTGCGGTCCAGGCCCAGCCCAAGGCCTTTCCAAGGGCGTCAGGAAGCTGAACTTGAATTGTGAAGCTGGATCTGGGGCACAGAGTCAAGGAAACAGTTGTATGTGTTGGGTCAACTCCAAGGTCCCAAACTGCTGTCGACGCCTACTTTATTGTCCCTGACTGTTCTAATTAAAGTACCGATAGAAGCAGCCCTACCCTGCCTCTACAAAATTCACTGATTTTCACCAGTTTCTGAAAATCAGGCCCAGTACCAGGAGACAGCTGATTTGTTACAAAACACAGAGCATCAGAAAGAGTGAACTAAAGGTGATTAGCAGACGTGAGCATTAAGGATTCTAGCATGTCCTGCTCTACTTAGGGTTAAACCTCAGATGTTCAATAGCATGGAAACATTTAGAATAGCGATTCTTCTGCCTTTCACCATGTGCCACCAAATTTCCGCCACTGTGTGGATTTTATTTTTAGTAAAGCAAGGATGCATTCTGTTCAGGTGAGTGAGCCATGCATGCAGAGCAGAGTTCAGCTGCCCGTGAGAAAGCGGAAGAGGCAGGCACAAGGAGAAGCCAGACCCCAGGGCAGGTCAGCATTCGCCAGAAAGTGGGACAACTTTGCTCAGGAGTGTATAGCAAGGTGTGATCAAGTATGTCGGCCTCTCTATTCAAAGAACTCAGTGCTGAAGGCCAGTCAAGTAGTTAGTGAAATGATGGAAAACGTAATGCCATCAGGTCCAGCACCCCAGAACTGAGACTCAGGAAATACAGGCTGCAAAAAGGGGAGAGAGCCACTGGTTGGTTCATACAACACATTTCTGCAGAAGAAAGTCATGCATTCCACATATATTATTGTCGGCGGCTGACATCCATCTGTTCACCAACTGTCACCTCTGTGCTGGAGGAAGTATTTGAAATCATCTCATCTGCCCATCTGTGCTTCCATTCCACTGGTTCTATGAACTGCACTAGAATAAGACATCACCCCTGGCTTCAGTGCGCTCTTACTTAAAACAATATTGCGTATTCTGTGTTAACAGAGCCACAGGCCCCGGGACTGGGAAGGACTGAACACCCACATCTGCTTCTCCACATCTGACAATGGGGCTCCAACCAAAACATTTTTATCCAGTGGTCCTCCGACACTTGCTGCTCACTTCTGGTGACTGGGAATGCACTGTCTCCTAGGGCAGTCCATTCTACCACTAAAGTTGTGCTTACAAATTACTAAGTTACTCCAAGAAGTTTCTTCTGCTTTGTTTTCTGTCAGCTGCCCTCTCTCCAACATTGAACATTGGCTAATTTTTCACTACTATTTGTAAGACGTTTTATGCAGAATCAGTGAAAAGTACAGAACTTCCCAAATTAATAGGTTTAATCAGTTCAGTGCACCACCATGGTTCAGCACATGCATGCACATAAATTATTACTCCAGTTCTTAAACTGGCATCAAGAATGGTTTATTTATTCAACCATTGGCTGTTCTTTTCTTTGGAAATGATTAATAGATCCAAAAGAAACTTTTTCAACATGCACCCATTTTCTCTGGGGTAGAAAAATTGTGTTTGCAGTATAGCATTTTGCCGAAGCAAGTAAGTGCTGATGAGGTGGACACCTGTCGCTTTGTAGCCAGTTCCCATGGGAGCATAGGGCCCCACACAGGCATTTGTCCTGTGCACGGCCCGTAGGCAGGCCCAGCAGTCCACAGGCTCACCACAACACCCATTCAGATCACACGTGTGCTTGTGTGCAGTGGCAGCTTCCTCGGGGAGTTGCATGGTAGAACAGATGATTACAGTTCTCTCTGGCATTTGTCAAAGATTAAATCATTTCTTTTCTACTACGTGTCCTTTTCTCAGACTGATTTTAAGACATGACCTCACCAAATGACCCTTCTGGTCAGCACCGAGAGGCTGTGTGTACACGTCAAGGGGAAGACATCCTCACTTCCGAAGTGGGGTGGTGGGCAGTATCCGTTAGAATCAAGGATATACACTGTCTGCTTCCCTGAGCATCAAGTGAATAACATGCAAGACATTTTCCAACTGAAACACAGCTCATGGTACGCTTGCGCTGTGATTAACTTCCTCTCTGGCTGTCCTCTGCCTTCCCCTGATGAGGGAGGTTTTGCGTCCCCCTAGTTAGCTTCTTCTTCTGGGCATGTTTACTTCCTCAGCTTTGATGTTCAACTGTGGGGCTGAGTTCATTCCAGCCAACTGAAGCACAGGGACCAGCTCTAATCTGAAGCTATCTGATTTGGGTACATTCTGCAAGTCGGTTTCGTCGGAGGAGATGCAGCCTATAAATTATGGACATCAATAGTATTGGGGAAGATTGACCTTCACACAGACAGATAAATAAGTGATAACAGCAAGACAAATAAGAACATGTAGATAAATAAGTGATAATCTCAAGGAAACTCTTCTTCTCCCTAAGTCAGCCCCTGAAAACTTGGCGGTTGTTTCTTCTGTAAGAGAACACTGCAGAATTCCTCCACAGGCCCACCGTTCACCCCACTCAGCAGTCCCGGGCATGTCCGGGGAAACTGAGTCTCCTGTGCCACATTCCCCAGCTGCTTTGAGGAATGCCGGCCTTAGTTTGTGGAGAGCGATGAACACACTTTTCCTCTCTGTGGAAACGTTGAGGCTGAGGATGGGGGGGTGGGTTGTGGAGACGGTGGGGGATCCCTTTCCTTGGAATAATCTCTGCAGGACATTCGTGCATATCGTGAGAGGAAATGAAAGCAGGTCAGAAGCTCTCTCGGTCACTATTTTTGCCCATTCACTGGCAGTCCCTTCCCTAGCTTTGTTCAGCTAATTAATCCCCCCAGACACTGGGATTCACCACATGCAAATTAGCCCAGAAGGGAGCTTTTTTCCCCTCCCTTCTGTTTTTTTCTTAAACATACACTTGAATTATACTCTTCTGACATCAGCTTCCAGCCTCACTGAGGGGTTCCAACAGCCTAATAGCAAACAGATTAGAGGCCAGAAGACCGTGTATTCCTCGAGTCCTCCTCCACGTCCAGCTGCGAGGCTGCGCAGTGATTACAGCAAAGGCGAAGCCTGGAGGTGGCTGGAACTCTGATGTTAAAATGGAAACTTCGTGTGAAGGCCTCGGGGGATCCGAGAACACTAACTTTGTTGCCCATCAGAAATGGATAATGTTCCCTTTTCTGTTCCTGCTGGTGTCAGTTCCAAGTTGGAAAGCAGCCTCCTCTCCTAATTCAAGCTGGGGCCAGAGTGGAGCAAGCCTTCTCAAATATTATAAGCCAGTGTGAGCTCAAAAAAGAATTCACCGCTCAAGGCCAAATAGCTTCAAAGCTAATAATCCTCCAGAGCCGCATGAGAGTGCTACAACTGTCAATGTCAACTTACACCATGCACGGTGAGAGCGAAACTTCAATAATGACATCATGGAGGAGAGGGCAGAGGCCAGCCGCGGCAGAGGGAAGAGCCTGGGCCTTCAGATCTTTGAAACCTGCAAGGATTTATCTGGACTAACATGTCTCCATGTAGTCATTGCAGTTTTAGGCTACTCTGATTAAGGACTTAGTATATTCAAAGGGTTTCAGCAGCAGCAAGATGACACGTTTTGGGGAGCTCTATTGGATTCCATTATCTTCTCCTCTCCTTTCCAGGCTCACCCCACCCTGCCACGTCCCCTGCCAGGCCTTCAGACCCTGCTGGTCCTGCTCGGGGTCTGCCCAGTCCCCAGCCCCTCCTGTGTTCCGCCTTGAACAGATCCCTCCAGGATTGCTGTGAGCTGCGCACAGCTTCTCCAGCCAGCTCAGGGGGAAAGGGAAGGGTCGCTCTGGTGAGGGTCCACTCAGACACACTTCGCTCACAGTCACATTTCAAACTGATACACTTCACAGAATCCTCAGGGTGGGAAGGGCGGGAGAACGTGAAGCTCAAGGCAGGAATGCAGGGCGGGAGGAATTCCCCTGCCTGCTGCCTCCAGGGCCCAGGAGGACAGACAGTTCCGCTTGGCACCTGGGCAGGGCATAGATGTGCTGATCGGATGCACACCAGGAGCCTCTACTGGCCAGTGCAGGAGAGCAGGGCTGCGGAATGCTCACCGGGGAAGGGAAGAGTGTCCCACAGGCAGGCAGCTGGGGCAGCGCGCACTTTGCCGGGTTCGGGGCAGAAGGCTCCGGGCTGTGTCTCTGAAACATGACCACCTGCTCCCGAAAAGCCACAACACGCACGGGTGAGAACGTGGAGAGAGAAGGATCCTGACGCTCTGCTGGTGGGAGTGCAGTAAGTTCACCTAGGACGGAGCATGGCCCAGAAATTCCTCAAAACACAAAAGTAGAACTCCTGCTTTGTGTCACTGTGGAGGACTTGCCTGTTCTTGGTGCTCAGATGAATGGAAACAGTGTACAGTCTTCTGTGTCTGTCTCCTTCTGTTCCGCGTGGCATCGTTGAGACTCGCTGCTTTGTTGTACGTATGGGTGCTGAGCTCTCTTCTAGCTGCAGAGCAGGAAGGCAGTGTGTGGATATACATGGTGTTTACCCATTCAGCCACTGACGGACAAGGGGGCTGTGTCCATGTTGGGGTCACCATAAATAAAGCTGCTGTAAACATGTTTTATGTGTTTTCTTTTTCTCCTGCGTCAATATGTAGACGTCTAACCTCTTGGATTGTAAGGTAAATTGCCAGGCAGCTCTCTGAGGGCGTTTACCACAGGAAACCCCACCAGCTAAGCGGCCCCCACCTGGCCCAGGCCGAGGTCTGCTGCAGAGGACTAGCTTTCGGGTGACACTGTTTAGAACTGTGCATGTGTGGGGACGACAGGAAGTGGACTGTCTCCTGGTGCTGTCACTGTCACGTGCAGATGCTGCGCAGTCAGCGTGCGGCTCGGTTACGGCACTGCGGGCCAGCAGCCGGCCTGGTCATGCTGACGCTTAGCCACCTTAGTGTCTGCAGAGTGGCATCTTGTCCTTCTCATGGTTAGAATTTGCCTTTCTCTGATAATTGATAAAATTGAAGTTATCAGGGACTGGGGATGTAGCTCAGTGGTTCTGCCACCTGCCTCGCAAGCACAAAGTCCACAGTTCAATCCCCGGTACCAAAAAAATTAGTTATTGGGCATGAATACAGCCTCTACTGCCAGGTGTTTGTTCAAGTCTTTTGCCTCTTTTTTTATTGGGCTATTTGTCTTGTAATTGTGATGTAAGTGTTGTTGTTTATGGATCTTAGCTTTAAGTCCTTAGCAGAGCAAATATTTCCCCCTTGGCAGCTATGGGCTCCTCACACTCCCTTACTCTGTCATCTTCCAGTCCACAATGGACACTGGGTTTTTGTCTCAAGTCCAGCCATCCACCAAATCCATGTCTGTCCGAAAAGCCCAGGGTCACACAAGGCACTGCCCCTGTTTACAGCCCGGCTGGGTCGGGGGCTGTCTCTGGCCTGCCTGCTGCAGCAGGCCCTTCTCCTCCTTCCCGGAGTTCCTGCGGCCCTTCTCTCTGTGCGCCTCAGGGGGCTTCCCCAGGGCGCTGCAGCTGAAAGCCCCACCCTCTCCCTCTGCTCCACATCACAGCAAGGGGCACAAGCAGACTTTATCCTTCTCGGGTAGTTGCTACAGGCTTTTGTTTCACCACTCTGTCCCCTTCCTCACATCCATACCGAAATCTGAAGCTGGGTCGGGCATCTGAAGCTACTCTGGCCCTTTCCCTAAGGAGACATCTGGAATCAGGGACCCCAGCACCTTCTGGCACTGGCTGTGAGCGGCAAGGTGTGGCTAACAGGGATGCAGGGTAGTCGCTGGCTCCTGGCTGGCAGAAAACAGAAGGTAGGCAGGAGGCAGGAGAGCCCAGGACCTGTTAGTGTCTGACTGTGGGCAGAGGGTAAGGATTAAAAGGCATGCTACATGAGAGGTTCTTAGGACAGTGTTTGGCACCAAATACTTGCTCAATAACTGTTAGCCATTAGGTCCAGGCCCCTTTTATCTGACACAGTATGGACTGGTTGGTGTTGGTCAGTTAAGGGAAAAGTTGGTTGCAAAGAGAAATCAGAGATAATTAGTCTACCCACTTTCAATATTTTGTTTTAACTTCAAGCTTACAAGTGTCCCTCTAGTCACTGTCCTGTGGTGTGGATCCGAAGGCTTTCTTGTGAGTATGGGTCCTGGGTGGGCAGGCGTGCCCTACGGTCTTCCCTGAGTGAACCACTCCCACTAATCAGCACTTACCACTTCCGGTTTGCATTTCCTTAAAGTGATGCAAAGATTTGCACTTGCCAAGTAAACGGAAGGAAGAATTACTCTCGCTGTGTCCATTTCCGCCCTGTCTTTAATGTTACCATACCCACCCATACTCATCGGTGCTTTCTAGCAGCCCGTGGTCATTTGATCTTCTCAGAGATTTAAAATGGCTCACACGGGTAAGGACTCATTTTCTTTCTACTGTCATTAGGTTGTGTTTACAGAACATTCATTAAATTACTTATTTGCAGTAAGGCTTTTTCAAAGGCAAACAAAACAGACATAAGATCCTGACTTCATGAGCACCATCCCCCTGGGAGTGGGCAACAGTGCACGCCTGGAAGTGTGTGCTTGGGAGCAGGCTGGGGGCTGAGCTGGGAATGAGGGCGCTGGAGCACAGCTGCAGCCAGGTCTTCATGGCCCAGGAGAGGGGCAGAGAAGCAGGCAAGGGAATGTCTACACGTCGAGGGCCGCATGCTGCTTGTGGCTGTACTTATCACAGCCTTTGGAACTACTCACACTCCCAGAAGAATCAGTAGACCAGCCTTTGGGAGGTAGAAGACCTGGGTTCTTGTCCTGGTTCTGTCCCCTACACTGGTGACCTTGGCAATGATCCTTACCCTCAATTTCTAGAAGCAAAACCTGACGATTCCCAGAGGCGATCAATTTTGCCATCATTGCCCGCGAGCTCCTAATGAAAGTGCATGAGGAAAGTTCTGTCCGCTCGAAGGTCAACCTCAGCCCCAGCGATTCCTCTTCTCACTTCACTGGCTCCAGTAACCCAGATGCCAAAGGTCAAGACACGTTGCATTCGTGGTCTTCAGATCTCAGGCCCAGTCACTCAGGAGAACAAAGGGCGAAAGCTGCTCCTGCTGTCAGCTGCTGTCAGCGTCCCCCCTCTGCTCTTTCCCTGCTGCCAGAGCACTAGGGTTGCACGCACCCCGACTTGCTGCTGTGCCAGCTTCACGGTGGCTGTGCCTGGATCTGGGGAGCTTTGCTTTCTTCTTCTGTAGAGCCTCAGCCCTGCTGTTATATAGGAAGTGGACAAACTTCTGAGGCCTGGAAAGCATGAGGCTGGAGTTTCAGCCGGGTCCCTCGGAAGGGGTGCCCATTCTGAGGGAGAGGCTACTTTCTACACCTGTGTGGCCTCCCCATGGTGACACTGGTGTCTCCACCGGGAAGGACTGTGCCTCCTGGAGCAGACGCAGCTCATGCTGCCTGGAGTTGCCTGGTGGGATCCCCCTGGCAGCAGGAATGGAAGGCCCTTGGGGAAGTAGAAAGAGCAAGACCTGTGGTACCCCAGTTCTGCCTCTCCTGAGCTCTTGAGCAAGTCTTTCAATTTCTCCTGGCCTCACATTCAGATGTATGACCGGCGGCATGGCTGGACTAAGACAGGCCTGAATGCAGTTACTGGCACAGTTTGCAAAGGTGGAGGCCGCTCACTTCATCTGCTGCAGCTCCAGGCCCCTGTCCTGCCAGGGCCCGGTGACATCCAGTGAGGGAGGACAGAGGTAGCAGAGAGCCCGGCCTGCACGATCACTGGCACAGGCGCCACTCAGTGAAAGACTTCAAGCTCCCTGCGGGGCCCTGCTGCTGTCCATCGGGGGTCCCGTCCGTAACCCGGGGGCAGCCAGCCCAACATCACTACCATGGCCATGCTGCACTAGTTAGACGTAATGGCGCAGAGGCTCGGGAAGGCTCACTTCCCATGGCTGTTCCTTCAGTAAATCAGACACAGGGACCAGGAGCTGACCGCAGTGGCAGAGACTCAGGGTTTTGGGAGAGGAAAGATGAGATGGCAGGGGTCCTCAGCCTGCAGGTACTAAGGGCTGGACTCTTTCTGCTAACTCCTTGTTAGATCTCAAGGAAGGGGGATGTTTGGGAAGAACTCAAAGCACTGTCTGAAGGGCACAGCCTTCACGGAGGGGCGGGGGAGAAGAAAGCCACGCCGTCTCCTGATGCTGTCCTGGCGTTGCTGGAGGAGAGGCAGGCTACCGAGCCTGTCCTGAGCTCCGGCACTTTGATGCTTGGGGTGGCAAAATGTCCCACAGCTCCATCAACAGGGTAGGTAAGCAGTCACCATCCATACCCCATGGGCACTGTGCTGACTGAGGGTGTAATTAATTCATCATTCTCTGGGTCGGATTCAGCCCCAGGAGGAAGCACCGCTGGCCCCTCTGGGGTCCAGAGATCTCTGCTGTGCGGCCAGAAATAAATCTCCCGAGGAGACAAAGGCCGGAGCAAGCCCAGCACGTGGACCTAAGACAAAAGAAGGCTGCCTCAGCCCGGAAGTGGGCCCCGGCATCCTGAAGTCTGCTTCTCCTGCCTGCCTGGTCTGAGACTCTGATCCTGGGGGCAGGCACACGGCCGCACACTCTGTGTGTGTGTGTGTGTCTGTGTGTTTTCGAGATCATTGCCCAGCTGGGCACAGAAGCTGCGCTCCTATCTGCTACCGATGAGGACCAGGAGAAAGCAGGGCCCCTGACTGGATTTACGGCTGCGCGGTGGAGCCCTCATATGGAGCCCTATTCCAGCAGAAGGGAAGGCACGGCCGTGGGAAGGATGCAGTCAGAGAGGGGAACCTGCCGCAGAGCTCACGCAGGTTTGCAGCAGAGGGAGAAAGACTACCCAGGTCCCTGAACGCCGACTCAGTGATGCTTCCGCCCTGCCCACCTCCAGCACCAGGGGAAAGGCAGCAAGAGCGAGGGCCCAGCCCAGCTCCAGCCCGGAGCAGGGCTGGCAGCGCGGCAGGAGTTGCCCAGAGCCCAGCTTCCGAGCCTCAACTTCTGCACCTGCTTAGCGGGAGCGAAGGAGCCTCCTCTGCCGTCCCGCGAGGAGGCTGCAGGGCGGGAAGCCGGAAGAGCAAGCCGGCTGCAGAGGCGCGGCCGTCCGAGGGTGACCTTGGCTCTCTGGGCCGCGGGCCGCAGCTCCAGGCGTGACTGCGCCGCTGACGTCCGTCCGGGGTGCACTTCAGCCCTCAATGAGCCCCGCTCACGGCCCCTGTGAGGACCCCGATTAGCAGCCTCGGAGGCCAAGGTGAAGCACCGCCCAAGGTTGGCCGGGTACTCCACAGAGTGTCCCACAACGGGGATTTGTCAGCTGTCTTTCTTTTGTTAGACGGAAGACGCCGAGGTGACCGCCCTCTCCTCTCACGTGGTTACCTAGCTGAGGCAGTGTTTGTCTCCATTGTGAAGTGTAGGCTTTTTCCTTCCTTGAAAAGGAAGACATTTGTTCCCAGGAGGAACTTAAGGAGTGGGGAATTATGACTGAGTTGTTTTGTTTAATAGCTTTATTGAGATATAATCACATACCATATAATGCACCTATCCAGAGTGTGTGAATCAGTGGTCTGCCTGCGGTGGTGGCCGTCTGCATCCGTTTCCGTGCAGTGGTCGTAGCCGCCCGGACCTCTGAGCGGCTCCAGGAGACGCAGGCCTTGGGGCCACGTGGGAGCCGTGGGGACACACGGGCCGGCCTCGGGCGAGAGGGCAAGGAGGGGCCCGACCTCGGACAGCCTCTGCTGGGTCCCTGTCCTCCTTGGCTCCAGTTCCAGACTTCCTCCCCGGGAGCACCAGGCTGCCTGTGTCCTGTTCCTTCCTGGCCGGCCTGGAGTCACCGGCCAGACGGTCTCAGGTCCTCCCTCCCTCAGCACCCTTGCTCTGAGCCCCGTCTCTGGGTGCCTCTCCCCTCGGATGCAGCACCCAGAGTGCCCCTAAGCTGAGAGGCCCATGCAGAGCCTGGGGTGCAGTCACTCAGCCGACGCCCTGGCCTCCTGCCCTCACAGGCTGTGCTCTGCCGTCCTCCACCGCAGTTGCGTGGCCCAGCTGGGTGTTCCTGCAGCACTTGTGTAGGCTGTTGTAGCACCCTCAGGGGACCGGATGACCTCGTGGGGCTCTGTCCTCCACTCCCGGGGGCAGCCGCAGAGCCTTCTGCTCACAGTGTCCTGTGCACAATGCCCTGCGCGTGGTTGTGAGGCGGTTAGTGACCCTTTACTGGCCTCACACCGCCACACACCTGCTTCTAACTGCGTCAGTCAGTCTTGGAGAAGCATTCCGATCAGACCACCGCACCCAGCAGGGTGATTTGGGGTATCCAAGTCTAGCCAGCTCTAAAGTTTCTGCTGAAATACCAGAGAAGTCACATAAACGCTCTGACTGCAGTTTCCTTCCTAGTAAATCAGAGGGTTTAGATTAGGGCAGTGGTTTCCAAACATGCTGTTAAACTAGGTCGAGCACCTCTGGTCTTACTATTAGGGTCCTACTATTAGGCTGAGGCAGGGCCAGAGATAAGGGCTCTGGGTCCCCAATGTCTACCCTCCTCCAACCAGAGATATACTTCTTTAATTTTATCGTTGGGCTTCTTCCTAAGAGATTATTTGAATAAGATTCTGTAGCTAAAGAAAATTTGAAAATTACTGAACCTGAAACTGTACCAAATTGGGGGGTGGATTTAGCTTAGTGGTGCTGCCACCTGCCTCGAAAGCACAAGGACCAGAGTTCAATCCCTGGTACCAAAAACAAATAAACAACAAACAAGCCAAATGGGACCTTTCAAGTAGGACCAGGTACCTCTCCAGAGAAGCAACTCCCTTTTGTGGCCTTTGAGACTCTCAGGGACCTCAGGCATGAAGGGTACATGGGGCAGACAGGTCCAGGCTGCTACCATAGGCTGGGTGGCTTATAAATAACAGAAATGTATCTGGTACAGTTCTGGAGGCTGCGGGAAGTCTAAGACTGAGGCACCAACACATTTACTATCTGGTAAGGGCTGCTATATCTCACATGGTGAAGCAGGGCACTAATCCCATTCATAGGGGCCCCACCATTGTGACTATTACATTCCAGTGGTCCCTCCTGCAGTTACCATCACATTGGGGGGAAGGACGTCAATATATGTATTTCAGGGACAAACATGCAGTCTTTAGTACAATCTCTCCCACTCAGTATGTACCAGCAGAATCCTCTCTGAGCCTAACCAGACTGACTCTGCCATTTTCCCTAAGATTCTTAGTCCTTGGCTGGCTGTAATACCACCTCTGCCGTGACTCTTGGTTTCCAACATCCTTTCAGATAATTCAGCACCGGGCCTCTGTCCCTGCACATCTCCTCTGCTCTTCCTCTTGTTCTCTACCTGCCTCAGCTGCCTACTTCTGTGGTGAACCCGACCCTGTCTTACCAAGCCCAGCCCTCCGTACTCCCAAGCTCACCCTCCCTGCTCTCCAGCTGTGGCTTGTCTTCCACTCACTGCCGTTCCCGTCCTCCACAGTGTGGGGTCCGGTTTCTGATCCATTGGTCTGAACGCCCTGGTGTGGCCCTCCCCTGCCCTCACTTGCCCCTCTCCCCTTGGACCTTGGGGTCCATCGCGACGGTCTTTCCTGTGCTTGCTCACTCCCACGCTGTGCCCTCCCCCACCCTTGGGTTCACAGGGGAAAAAGCACCGGACCGAGTGCAAGCCTCCCTGCCCTGTGCCCAGCTTCCCTGCACCAGCATCCTGACTGCGCCCCTTCAGATCCGCCGTCTGTGATGGAGGACAGATGGTCCTCCCTCTGTAGTCCTCTACCCCATGGAGTCCCCGCCCCCCGCCACGGTTGTTTCAGTCCTGCTTTCTCCTCAGACTTCCAACACATCTCCTTCCCACCCTAACCTATAGCAGCACTGCGCTCCCTGCTTCCTGTGCACGTGGAGTTTGTCATTGTGATTTGTGTCACTTTCCATCCATCTTGACCCTGAGCGTCTGAAGGAATGAGCCGGATTCGTATTCCCGAAACAAGTTCCATGAACAATGCTTATCTTGGCCATCGCTAACAGACTCTGATAGTCTCTATTTCACTTTACCCCACAGATTTTTTTTTTTAAATACTGGCCTCAGCCTGCTCAGTTAATTTCACAGCCAGCTAATCGTTCAGGACCCACTATTTGAAAACCAGGTGCATGACATAGAGAATGAGTTTAATTTTAATTTTTATTTTTATTGTTGTACTAGGGATGGAGATCAGGGCCTTCACACTTTTTCAGTTTTTCAGTTTTTCCCTTTTGAAACAGGATCTAAGTCACTAAGTTGCTCAGGCTGGGCTCAAACTTTCGATCCTCCTGCTCAGCCTCCTAGATTACAGGCAGGTGCCTCCATGTCCAGCTAGTTTTGTGGGATTTTTTTTTTTTTTTACCTTTTCACAGATTCAGGATCTGTGCTTGGGGAAGACACCTGAGGCAGCCCAGAGGCAGACAGAAAGAAGCACGGAGAAGAACTCTCACTAGGGTCAGGAGGACAGCAGCAGGTGCCCTGCCCCCGGGGAGGAGAGGGCAGTGTCAGGATGGCGAGGTCAGGTGAACATCAAGGTGGGTGCAGTCAGCGTGCCCACAACTCCACACCACCCAGGTGGCTGCTGTGCAGCTGCTGCTGCTGCTGCTGCTGCTGCCTGGATGTGTGAATTGGCCGAGCTGCCTGCTCTCTCTGTGCCTCAGTTTCCTCCAATGGAAATAGCAACAGCCCATTCTTATGTCCTATACCAAGGTTATTTGGAGCATCAAATGATGTAACAAAAACTGTGGGAAGCCACCCTTGGCCATAGTTGCTCTCACTGGAAGGAGCTGATGGTGGGCAGGCTGGCCAGAGCTCGCTCTGTCGGAGAGACCGAAGCCCCACATGGGCACTGTGATCTCCAGTCTTGCCGCCGCCGCTGTCTTGTAAGAACTGTGCAGGTTAAGCAGGACTTGACTGCTGTTGCCTGGGTCCCCTCAGCCCTGCTGCTGGGACTTTCAGGCCTCTGTGGCCAGTGGTCAGGGACCCCCTGCATCCCATCAGCCTGTGCAAGGGGAGAAAGGGCTGCAGGCCCTGTCTGGGCAGTGGTCCCTGCTCAGTGATGGATGGACTGAGTTTGTCTCTGCAGGTAATCTTTTAAACATTAGAGCCTCTTTAACGTGTCGTCTGTTAAAACATATCGGGGAGGCAGCCGTTCCGAACTTGTAATGTGGGTAATATTTAGATGATTTGCAAGGTGAGGTGCAGTTTCTGATTCAATCGGGGCTGCGTTTGATCCCATGGGTGATGCATCTAATCCGCCTGGGGGTCCACTGAAGCCAGAGGCGATGCGTGTGCCACACGGCCTGATGGGCCTGATTTAGAAGGTGATGGATCTCAGCCATGCCGAAGGACTCCCGTCCCCCCACGCTGGGTATTTGCTTCAGAGTGTGATGTATGAGTTTTAATAAGGAGACATGCTTTTGGGGATGCTGCCTGATATGTCTGCGGCTCACACCTGGCAGAGCGGTCTCAGCTTACAGAACCATCAGTGCAAAGTGCAAGCCAAGCCTGAGTGTCCCACGTATGACTGAGCCGTGTCCTTGGTGCTGCCATTCTCCCGAGATCTGTGGGTGGCCTGGTGGCTCACAGACGGGAGCCTTGTCTCCTGCACACAGCATCTTTCCTCACCTGGCATTCAGGAGGCCCCCCAGGGAAGCCTTCCCAGAGCCAGGCACACCCACACTGCTCCTAACCAGCGTTGGGGCTCTTCGTGGGCCAGCAGTGGGCACAGGGAAGTGCTCTGCACCCTGACTGACATCTCAGACCCTGCCCACTCGCTGATCCTTCTCTTGGGGCTGGGGTCCTCCCCTCTGCCTGGAATCCCACCTTCCTCTTCCTTGGCTTGGCTGGACACCACCTCCTGCCGCCCTTCCCAACAGAAGCCACCCTTGCCCCACCTCGGCTCAGCCTTAGCAAAGCACTCACCCTTGCCTTTCTAGCTCTCGGCCACATCTTCAGTCACACTTGTCACACAGGAGTTTCTGTAGCACGCAGTTCTCTCCTTTACCCTGCTGTCCCCAGGACCTGGCTCAGCACCTGATGTGTGGTGGGCAGGTGCCTGAGAGAAGGGAGTAGAAAGATTCAGTAAAAAGAACGCTAACAGCATCTGCTCCAGGTATGTTCCTACCACCTCCAAGCAGCATTGTCCTCTTTAATCCTTACATTCATCTCCATGTGGTACAAACTGCCATCATCTCCATTTGTGCAGGTGGAGAAACCAAGGTGCAGGGAGGATAAATGATACTCCCAGAGTTTCACATTAGGAGAATTCGATTCTAATCAAGGTCTCTCAGATCCTGAAGCCACACTGTTACCTGCACCTCATGATCTGACCTCCCAGGACTTAACATCCCCTTTCCACCTTGTGATAAGGAAGCTGGGGTCCCTAGAGACACAGAAGGGTCCTCGGGGGCACAGAACCATAACCTGAGGCACAATGGGCTGAGTGGTAAACTGAGGCATGAAGGGATGTTAGAGGGAGGAGTAATCGGGCAGGCACCGAGAAAGAGAATGGGCCCATCGCTGTACCAATGCCAACCCCAGCCACCCGGGGCCAGCGCTGCAGGCCTCAGGCTGCCCCCGCAGTCAGGGGAGTCGGCGGGGTCTCTCAGTGGTGACTGTCTCCTGCGGCAGCTCCGTGTGGTCCAGAGAGGCCTGGGAGACAGACTGGAGTTAGCAGGGCTCCCTCTGCCGCCGGGGGCCGCGCCTGGGCCTCCTGCATAGTGGCTGGCTGGGCCCGCGCTCTTCTCCACCCAGGGCACATTTCAAGGCCGGGCTCGGGACAAGGTGGTCTCATAGGGGTGGGACAGGTGTTGGAGGACAGACCCCGCTCCGCAATCTGAGGGTCAGAGGAGAACGCTACGGGTGAGGGACTCAAGACGGGCTTCCTGGCCGCCTGCCCAGCTCACAGAGCGCAGGCTCGTGGACCTGCCTTCCTCAGGTACGGCCCGGAATCAGCTCCTCACAGGCTGCCCTGCGCTACTCGCTGACCCCATGAGGACTTGAGCCGGGCAGACCCCGGGCCTCAGAGCACCAGGTCTCGGTGGCCTCGCAGTCCTCCCGTCTGCACCGCAAGCTCTCTGTTCTCTGCCTCCAAACCCCCAGGCAGCACTCAGGCCCAGGTTCAGCATCTCTGGGCTGGGGTCTCAGGTAGCACGGGCCAAGTCAGGGGTCGGGGCTCAGGGTCGGGCTCGGGCTCTGGCGGACGAGCAGACACTGGCTAGGAGATGTGAGCCAGACGTCCCATTTGTGATAATTCCAGCCCCTTTTTGTGGAGGGGAGATTAAGGCGTGGAGAGGGCTGGGGCTTGCTCAGGGTCCTGGGCAGGCCCTTGAGGAGTAAGGAGGGAAGGGAGTTACACCCACGGTGCGTGGGTCTGTCTGTCTCTGCTTCCCTCCCTGTCCTTCTGCCCCTCCCGCACCCCCCTTCCGCCTCTCCATCCCAGCCTCTCTCTCTCTGAGGGTGGGTGGCGGTCAGGCAGCACAACAGGCGGTGTGGAGACATTTGGAGCAGGCTCGTCTCTGCGTCCCCCAGTCTCACCCGACACGCAGGCCAAGGCAGCTCCAGCGCAAGGCGGTGACGGCCAGGCAGCCTGCTCCCTAAACCCAGAGCCGAACAGCTGCCTGCTCCACGTCCTCGGTCGCTGGTCCTGGAGGCCACGTGACCGGGCTGCACACATTTTCCCAGGCTGAAGCCACCAGTGGGGGGTCCTCGCCCAGACAAAGGAACAGCTCAGCCCTGCCAATGGCTGTGGAACGGGCCCTGGGGATTCCGCTTGGCTGACACATTCCGCCCTGGCCCTGGGCAAGTCCCCAGAGAGTCCCCGGGCCCTTGCCGGCCAGCTGTGTCTCCCACTGCCGCCCACACCGAAGCCCTGACCACACGGAAAGGGCGGCTCTCCCAGAATTCCCCGTCACACCCCTTCCCACACAGGGAGGGGCAGCGGGGACCCTGAGAGCCGACATGGGACACTGGTGCGCAGATTCCACTGGAGAAACGGTGAGCCAAGCTTCTCACGAGCCACACAGGCTGTTCTGAGGGGACTCACTCATCATTCCCGCCTCTGTCAAGACCTCAGTTATTAGGCAGAGGCTGTAATGCACCTACACTCTAATGGAGGTGTCTGATGCTCCATGGGATTTGCTAAGGGTGACCACGAAGGCAGCAGCCACTGTTCGCCCAGCGGGCTCTGCGTTGGGTGCCCCTGGAGACACGGTGGCCCCCAGAGCTCGTGGCACTTTGAAGACCTTGCTCTCAGCTGCTCTGCCTTAGGCATTCTTCTGAAGTCAATCTGTCTGAGCACACACTGGTCATTTCTATTTTCCCACAGAATGAAGAAAGGTTTTGCCTCTCTTGAATCTGGCTGTGTTTCATTTCCCTGAGATGTAAAATACGTTGGGCACCAAACACAGGATTCCAAGAAAGAGTCCAGCAAAAACCAAAGCAAGAAATATTTAAGATGAGTGACAAACGTATTACAAAACTGTGCCTCCTCCACCTCCCTGCCTGTCTATTTTAGGGTCAGGGTGCAGATGGGCAGAGCATGTAAAGAACACATATATTCAAGCTGGAAAGAGAAATTGCAATCTTTCTTTTTTTTAAAAAAAGCTTGGATTTAGCTTTTTGGTTTTGCCAATTATGTCATGCAAAGGGTGGTTTTCATAAATTGAATGACTCAAATCTGCATCAAGATTTTGATGAAAACTATTTAAAGCACCGATACCATAATGTGTCATATTCACACACCAGAAATCATCTCCCTTGAAAATGTTTAGACTTCCAGTGAAAAATTTTAGTTGTCAACTTTAAAAATACCTGGAAAGGCATCTAATCTTTAAGGAGATCCTCAAATAGAGTTTGAAGAGCATTCTCTTCGTGCACCCACTTTCTCCATCAAAGAGCCCCTGGCTCCACGGGCAGAGAGAAGGGTCTTGCTCCAGCAGGAGGGGCCCTGAAAACAGGCTGTTTCCCACAGGGAGGGCGTGATCGCCCCCTCTGGATGCTTGCTGAGGTACAGAAATCTGAGTCCTGGTGCCCCAGTATGGACAGGAAGGAGCAAAGTTTAGAGGGGCTGCCAGGAACCTCCAGCATGGGCACCCTGGGCTGATGCCTGCTGCTCTGGAGAACCCTGAAGGTGAGCACTGGAGAAACACCCTGAGGCAGAAATCCGAGACATGGTGGCAGGGAGAACAAATGGTGCTTCTGCCAAAGGGAGAGAGAGCAGGCAGGGATTTCAGTGGGCCAGGCAGAGCTGGGAAGGTAGCAGGTTTGTGGTCGGCCGGAGCAAGGCAACACAGCAGAAAGTGGCTGGAGTCTGTCCACAGAGCGCAGAGGCTGGGGGTGGGTTAGGAACTGTCTGGGAGACACTGCAGCCCGATGTGAAGTGCGGGCCCCGCAGGGATTCCGAAGGGACCCCCAGGCCCACCGAAGCTCCTCTGAGACCCTGAGCCAGCCTGTGTACCCGGCCCCGCCAATGGGCCCCCAAGGCCAGGTTAAAGTGACAGACACAAGAGCTTTCCCTGCTCCTTGTCACCCTCCCCCTGCACCCGAGGAGCCGGAGGAGCCACACGGAGAGGAGGAAGGCGGGGAGAAGAGGGTGAAGAAGCCTCTGAGCCCTTTCTGGGTCAGGGCTAAGCTGGAACCTGGAGCCCTGAACATGGAGAGAGGCCAAAGCTTCCAGAGTAGCAGTAGAGGAGGTGGGGTGTGGCCAAGCTGGCTGGGAAAATAATCAGGCACCATCAATCCAAGACCCCAGGACAGCTCCAGGTAATTCCCCCGGGATCCCGTTCACAGAACTTCTCCAGACTGCATACAAGGACACAGACGCCTGCCGTGGCGGCTCCCATGTCTTCTAGACCAGGCTGTACTTTTATTTTTGCACCTTTTCTCTCTTGTTCAGCCCAAGTTTCTTCTGCAGATCCAGTTTCCCCTCCCTCTTTTGTCATCGTTTTTGGTTATCTCATCCAATTCTTTGTTCTGGGCAAAAAGGACCTGGGATACATTTAATTGATGAGCCATTCCCAAAGGAACTACCCAATAAAGTGGGCTGGATTGACACTCCTAATTCAGATCTTAAAACTGTTGGCTTATATGGGAAGTGACTGTTTTAAACTGTTCATGATCTCCCAAAAATCAGATATTGAAATCCTATCTCCCAAGTGATAGTGCTTGGTGATAGCATTTGGGGGTCATTAGGTCACGGGGTGAAATCCTCATGAATGGGATTAGTGCCTTTTAAAGGAGACCTTGGGAAACTCTGTGCTCATGGTACAGTGGTACTCCATTAATTTGTCCTACAATTATGGGGAAGATGGCTTTGTTTGAATTTGTCACCCAATATAGAGTTTGTGAACAGAAGCACAATTTTGTTGAATGCTTTTGAGAATCAAATTGTTTGTGAACAGAAGCGTTCATGAACTGAAGTATTACTGTATTTTTATATAGCGGCCCAATAGACCAGAACAGTGATCAAGAAACTTACCAAAGCTGAGACATTGCCCAGGCTTAAGGAAGGACACACCGTGGTGCAACTACATAGTTGTGCTTTATTCTTGCTCCCTCTCTGTTTCCCATACACATAAAGAGGGGAGAGGAAGCAGTGAACGCCTGGCAGCTCCTGCTGGGCTCCAGAGCAAGCACCAATAGAGACAAAGTCCCCAGGGCAGAGATGGCGAACCTTTTAGAGCTTTCAGTGATACAAACAGTGGGTTCATCGCTGCTGCCCTAGGGTGACAGATGCCAAAGGAACAGTGCCTGTTCGGCACTAGAAGAGGATGACATTGTGGAAAGGAGAGAGAGGTCACTGACAGGTGTATTTATGGAATAGTGCACAGGCCAGCTGCTGGATGGAGCAGCAAAGGCTTGGGCCAGTGTTCCTCCCCCCAGGGACCCCAGCGTAGCAGGGGAGGCACTTACAGGCCTGCAGTTCACATGGGTGCCCACTGCAGCATGTGCTAGGAGTTTGGCACAACTTGTTACAAAAATTCTGAGAGGAGAGGTGACTTTCGACTAGGAAGATTGACCAGGACTCTCTGCGGTGGGTCTGCAAAGTGGGAGAGCACTGGTACTGAAAGCGGTGCAGAGCAGGAAGGCTGGCGTGCTGTGCCTGGGTGATGCCACCACAGCACTCCAGCCACGGCAAGCCGAGATGGGGTGGATTCTAGCAAGTCAGCATCTGCAGCCAGCTGAAGCCCAGCTAGGCGTCCTCCCTGCAGCCAGCCCAGGCTCTGCCTCCATGCCAGGGTCAAATGACCAGGTCCAGGGCTGCAGGTGATTTGTACCTGGCAGCTCCATTCTGTCTCCTTCCAGTCTGGCTTCACAGCCAGCCATGCCCACTGTGCACACACAAGCACGTGCTCATGCACACACACACACAGACACACACACACAGACACACACACACACACACACACCCCAGGCTTTTCAGGGTCCCAGAGTTCCAGCACCTGGGAGATGGTGCTTTCATCAACTTGGTAAGTGCTGGCTGCCAAGATCAACCTGCCTTGCGCTCAGTGGCCTGACGAGGCGCCCATCTTGCTCCCCTGTGAGAGAGGAGGTCCTTCGTGTGAGGATGAAAGCCCACCGGCCTCTCTACCTCCTCACACCACAGGGGGAGAGTTGGGGCCACCCCTTTACTCGCCGGATCCCCATAACTCCCCATGCCCAACGAAGCCTGCTCCTTCTGCCAGAACTGTTACACAAAAAGCCATGCCCGCAAAGAGGCCAAAAGTGGCCCTAACAAGATGCCATCGACTGGGCAGGTCCAACAGCAGACATTCATCTCCTCACAGTTCTGAGGCTGGTCACCTAGGAGGAGACACTGGCAGGGCTGTTTCTGGGGAGCCTCCCTTCCCAACTTGTGGACAGCTGCCTTCTTGCTGAGCCCTCCCATGGATTCTTCTCTGTGCATATGCATGGGACAGAGCATGGCATGGCATTTCTTATTATTACGAGGACACCAGACCTCTGGGATTATGAGCCACCCCTACAGCCTATTTAGCCTCAATTTCCTCCGTCAAATAGGGCCTTGGAGTAGGGCTTCAGAGGATGAACTGGAGGTGGGGGCACCACAGCTGTGACTCCCCAGTGTCCCTCAGCCACTGGGCGGGAGCTCAGGGACATGGATAAGGACAGGAGTACTGAGCGTCAGCACTGAGTGGAGCTCAGTGCACCCCCAAGGGCTTCCACACCTCTCCTCAATGCTCACAGGCTCCCAGGGACGCAGTGCTGCCTCCAGGAACTTCACCCCTTCTTTCGCTTCTCTGAAGCGCACACATGTACCCCTGTGGCCAGCACTGGGCAGCACCTCATCAGTCAGGACAGAACCTTCACCTCTGCTCAGCCAGCTACACTCTCTGGCTTTGTGTGGCTGCTTGGTGGACAGGAGGCAGGGCGGCGGTCACCACACAATCGAAACAAATGGGTGGCGGGCGTGAGACAGAGAGAGACGGCATGAGGGAGGCATTTCCAATCACCGTTCCGTGGCCCTGCATGGCGGGTATGGGCCATGGGTTTGTCTTTGCTCAGAAAG
Source organism: Fukomys damarensis (assembly GCF_012274545.1). Lineage (NCBI taxonomy): Eukaryota > Metazoa > Chordata > Mammalia > Rodentia > Bathyergidae > Fukomys > Fukomys damarensis. The sequence goes on along the minus strand of NW_022900943.1, from coordinate 4,033,506 downwards.
ATCTCCAGGCATTGTAGGGAGTGGACATGCAAAGCTGTCATCTTAACGAATGTGTGAGATTTCATCGTTTCCTGCACACCAGCATCCCCAGTGCCCCTAAGCACCTAGGACACAGAATGATGGAAGATCAGGGCTAAAAGGAGCACCCAGGAGTGAGTGAAGGTGCTGGTGGCCTACAGGGAAAGTCAGATGCATAATGGGCCAACCACATACAACTTAAGTGCCCAGGTTACATTATGGATCACATTCTCTGGGCTTCTGGGAATAGATAGATCGATTCTGCCCCGTGTCATGGGCAAGGTTTTCCATTTTACAGATGAGGCCCAAAGAGCATGATGTGAAAAGATTTGCCTAAGGTCAGTGGCAAAGCCCGTGAGAGACTTCAGTACTCTGCAGACACTGGGCCAAGGCTGACTGTCCCTCCAGAGTAGGCATTGCTCTGTGGGCTGCCTCCTTGCCGGTAACCCTAATGCTCAGTGTCCCAGCCATTCTGGGTTCTGGGCTGCATCTCTGGAAAGGGACCAAGCAGCCAATGATTGTGCTGTGCGAGGGCTACCTGTGCAGTGTGACAGAGGTTGGGAGGAGGCCAGGAGCCCACCCGGACCAGTCTCCAGGCCCACAGGAAGTGATGCCCCTGGGGCTCAGCAGCTGTTGCTTGCCTGGCATGGATCAGACAGACAGGCTGATGTCCTCAGGGCGACCTCCCTGACTCAGAGTTTGGGATCTGAGGTATTCACTCCCTGGGGTAGAGGGGAAAGGCAGGAACAGGACATGAGCTCTGACTCATTCTGTCTCACTGTCTCTGTTCTGATTCCTGAAGATTCAGGAGAAAGCTGGGAAATGAAGGAGCTCTCCGAGCCAGGATATGTTCCAGGACAGAAAAGGATGTGTTCCCGGCCTTCCATCTATGCTGTTCCTTGTCCCAACCAACATGGCAGCAGATCTTGGACGGTTGCAAGCAACTGGAACACAGTGGTGCTTACAAGGTCTCTGGATAGTAAAGCAGACAGGAAGAAGAGACAGAGTCCTGTGGTTTACCAGACAGAGGCATAGCCAGGAGGAAAGGCTGCCTCGGATAGTTTCCAGGTGACACGTTAAGGATATACAAATAACGGCAGGACAGTGGCATAAAATAGAAGAAAGTCAATTTTACTGAACAGTAGAGGTTAGAGAGGCCTGTGAAATTACATATAGGTTGAGTGTTCCTGATCCAAAATTCTAAAATCCTCTAAAATCAGAAGTTTTTGAGCATTGACAAGATGCCACACATGGAAATTATGCACCTGACTTCATGAGATGGGTCACAGTCAAAACACAGACATACTGCAATTATTTTGTATAATTACCTTCATCCTATGTGTATGAGATGTATATGAATCACAAATGAATTTCATGTTCAGACTTGACATATCTCATCATATAAATGCAAATATTCCAAAATCCAGAAGAAAAGTGAAATCTGTAACATTTCTGGTCCTGAGCATTTCAGATAAGAAATACCCAACCTTAGTTTCACTCTTCTCCAGGGCTGGCTTCGTGGCCTCAAAACCTCTGCTGTCACAAAAGGTCCCCCAATGAGGAGGGCCTCACTTTTGGTTAAATGCTCTCTTTGCCCATCTTGAAATTTGACATCTTTATTTTTATCAAAGAGAGCATATTTGCATTGTATACCGGGCCCACCATGATATAGGCAGTCTTGCCCGTGGTACCACAGGCTTTAAAAGGTGCCCAGAGGAAAAGGCGGGAGGAGGGCACTGCCCAGGGCTGCACTGTTCATTTGTTGCAGAGCCAGGCCTGGAAGTCCCAGCCCAATGGTTTCCCACCACACATTGAACCAAACTTTATGAATGGCCTCTGATTAGGGCAAGAACTTCCCGTTCTGGCCCCTAAGCCCTGCCCCAGCCTGTCCCCTGTGCCCTTCTGCTCACCTGCTGCAGGTGGCCGCTGCAGGTACTATATGTGCCAAAATTACAGGCAGTGGGGAGGAATCAGGCAATGACATTAGAATCGCAGTTCCACTCTTTCTGCTACTGAAGCCCTCTGAACTTTCTCTGACAATAGAACCTGTTTTAGCAATAGCACAGTGACTAGAGAAAAGGCACGTCAGGAGCCTAACAGAGTGTCAACCCAAGCTCAGTCTTCAGTCGTCACCACGGGCAAAATATTTCATGAATTTTCAGACTTCCTTTCACCTTCAGGTCCTCACCGCCCCTCGGCTCCTCCTCTGAGAATCGGGTGAGTTAAGAGAACTAACTTCCCACCACTTCCTCTCTGGATAATGGTGAATAAGTTCTTTCCTCTTGCTGAGCCTCTGTTTTCTAGAAGAATAACAATGGTATGAAGCTTCTGGGGTATTGAGAGGATTAAGCAAGATGATGCAAAACAAGCAATTAACGTGGCATCTAGCCTATAGCAAATGCTCAATAAAGTATTGATTTAAATTTTAAAGTTTTAAAGTATTGATTGTATTTGAACTTTTTTTCTACAGCTCCCCTTGTCCTGACCTAAGAAGGTGGCAGCAGAAATCTCATCATTTTCTTTGAGCTGCTGTCTAAAACTATGGACAAGCAGGACCGCCTGCCCCCACTGGGAACTCACTGGAAATGCAGAATCTTGGGCTCCACCCAGAACCAGAATCCAAATTGCCACTTCAACTAGACTCCCAGGTGATTCATATGGACGCTAATGTTGAGACAACTGATTTCCCATGCATACGGCTGACCTTCTTTGCCCTGCCTGGGGATATGAGTCACTTCCTAACCCCATCCATGGAGGATTCTTTAAAGTCAGAGCTCAAGCTTGCCATGGTGGCTTTGGCCAGAGTCTGAATCCCTTCCTGAATCTTGCCTTGTGGTTCGGGGGGACAAGGTGAGAAATGGCAGCCCTGAGGATAGCAGAGTAAAGGGTAGACTGGGTGAGGCTTGGGGAACCAGCTAATGATCCCAGCAAGAAGTCAGGGCATTAAGAAGTGCTTCATTATGGGGGTACAGGGGACCCTCAAGTTACGACCTGCCTAACGTATGAATGACGGGCTAATTAGGTTAATGGAAGATTCATCTGCCTCTTGTTATCTATAGTGTGTACCCAGGTAAACATCCAGATCTCAGCTGTATTGACTTACAACCAGCTTGAGTTACAACCAGCCCTCAGGAACTTAATGAGTTCATAAGTCAAGGATCCACTGTACATCAAACATAAAATGCAGCAGACTCAGCCACCAGGTAGATGTTACAGGTGACAAGGAAGAAGGAAAAAAAGAGAACAGCTCCAGGGTTCCTAGCTTAATTGATATTACATTAATAGAAATAAATTAATAGAAATTAACAAGGTTGGCCAGAAGGAGAGAGTGGGGATTTGATCAAGAGAAAGGATCTGCACTTTCCACTCTGGTCATCTGAGCTGAGAAGGGCATTTAGTTTACAAGGTTGTTTTAGTCACTTACCCATCGCTGGGACAAAATGTCCGATACCCACAACTTAAAGGCCGAGAGGTTTATTTTGGCTCCCAGTTTCCGTGATTTTGGGTAAAAGCCGCCAGCTCCAAGGCAGAAGCCACACAGTGAAGCTGCTCACATCTTGGCACCTGGGAAGCGGAGAGGGAAGGGGGCAGCTGGGGACGAGAACATCCCCTTTCAGGTCGTGTCCACAGGACCCGCCTCTTCCAACCAGGCCCACCTCCTACAGAACGAGTTAAGGACTCATCAGTGAATTAGGGCCCGTAATCCAATCTCCTTCTTTTCTATTTTGTTTTTGAGACAGGGTCTCACTATGTGTTGAGACTGACCTGGAACTCACTATGGAGCCCAGGCTGGTCGTGAACTCACAGTGATCCTCCTGCCTCAGCTTCCCGAATGCTGGGATCACAGGTGTGTGCCACCACTCCTGGCTTCCAATCACCTTCTGGAAGTCCCACCTCTGAATACCTGAGACTTCGGGGGACATTTTAGACATGAACCAAACAAATTTTTCACTAAGAAGAGAGATTTTCCTGGTATATGTTCACGTCTCTTTGTAGCGGTCACTCAGTGCCCTGAGAGTGTTGAGGTTGCCCTGAATTTAAAAGGCTGTGGTTTCATATTCTGGCCTGTTCACCCAACAGCCGCAGTGTACCACTTTGGGCAATCTGATTAATCTTTATGTACGCTGTTTTTTCCATTTATAAAATGTCCCATCTCAGAAGGTTTCTGTAAGGATTAAATGAATTAATGCATGGGAAGTATCTAGAACCATGCCTGGTACATAGTGAGCATTCAACAAATATTAGGCATTATTGTAACTGCTGTATCTGTTTTTCTATCTTCCCAGTGAAACTGAGCTCCTCAGAGACAGGGATCTCAGCTGAAACCGTCTTTGCATTTTCTAGCACAAAGCAGGTATACAACATGGTCCACAGAAACCATAACAGATGTTGCTCATTTTAGGTGGCCCAGTGGGCTACTATGGTATCTTTGCACAGATGGTTACAGATGTTGTATCCCTTAACAAATATTCATCCCTTCCCTCTCCCTTTTTCCTAATCACAGCTTAATGACTTCTAGGTAATGAGAATTTGTGCTTCTTCTTTGTTCAGTCTGAGCTGATCTATGGGCTACTTTGCTAACCAAGTATATTAGTTAGCTTTTCTGGGACACAATCCCCAACACACACAATTTAAAGGAAGAGGGGCTTACTTCGGCTCACAGTTTCAGGGGATTCGGTCTATGGCCAGCTGGTTCCGAGGCAGAAACGTCACGGTAGAGGGTGTGAGGGAGCAAAGAGGCTAATGTAATGGTAGCCAGGAAGCAAAGCAGGGGAACAGTGGTAGAGAGGAAGGGATGAGGAATCAGGTAGAGACCCCAAGGCCATGCCTCTGTGACCAACCCAGATATATTCAGAAGTACGCTTTACCGCTCTCCTGGGTAGATCTCAAAGCCAATCAAGTCGATAATTCCTCACTAACCACCACACCAACCTGGCTTTTAGGTAAATACTCTCTCCCCAAAGGGCGTGCGGACCCTCTGAGGTGGAGGACACCGGCCTCAAAGATGCTGTCATTTGTTGGACAAAGATTACCTGTGCACCTATCAGTAATTATGGCAACTTCAACCTCAGGAGGTCAGGCTTCAGGCTGAGCTTTAGTAAAACCAAGTCTCCACCTAGCTCTTGTCTGGGAGGCAGAAAGGCAAGATTGTGATACAGTGTGACATGGATGAAAATAGAGGTAAACACAGCGTTCTGGGGGCTCAGGGGCACAGCAGCATCCAAAGCTGATCGCACAGACCTGACTTCTTCCATAACGGCGTCAGAACAAAATGGCAGCCATGGATCAGTGCTTGGCCTGTTCCCAGCACCACACACTTTTCTCTTTCACCTCATACTGGGCATGGACTCAGTGGTCAGAATAAAAGGTGGGGAGCAGAATAAGGTCCAAAGGCAGAGCTCAGGGCAAAAAGGTGCTCAAGGATAGGCCTGAGTCTAAGCAGGTGGTCACCTTGGTTGAACTACCACAAATAAGAACTTGAGGTAGGGATTAAGTGCACCCTACTTATCCAAGGAGAACTCATGAAAAACTTAAAGGTTGGAGGAAAGTCTATCAGGAATGGTGAAAAACCAGAGCAAGGATATGGTCTCAGTGAAGGTCTAATCTTTGCCTGGTCCTCAGGGTTGGGGTATAGAAACTTTGCAACAACAAAGCAGCTCCCTCAGTCAGCTCAATCAAGAATGTAGGCAGCCTTGAACTGTCAGCTGCCAACAGCTGGTGCACTGCCTTCAAGGGGCATCTGGATGCGGGCTCCACATGGACAGTTACAGGTAGGCAAGGGTCCAAAGTACCAGCATCAAGTCCCCTCTGCCTTGAGATCACTTTGGCCTATCTGTGACCTCTTGAAGGACACACTTGTGAATAGGAATGAGCTAATATGCTTCTTGAAAAACCTCAGTCTGGAACCGCAGGTGTGAGGTGAGGGGTCTGGTGGACTGCTGCATGGTGTGGAGACCGCTGTTGACCAATCACTCCAAGGCTTTCCCACATATGCTGCTGCTGGTCCCTCATCCTGTTTGTGTGCCAAGTATCTGTCTAGGTTATACTTCCTCAGGTTATAGAGACAGACTGGTTTGTCTAAAATATTTGGGCATGAGCACCTGAGGTATCTGTGGGCATGGTTTATTCGATATTACCTACCAGTTACCAGCCACAAGCTCAAGATACACAGGAGATAACCAATTGTTCTTGTCTGTCTGTGCAGCCTGGAGGAACAGGAGGAGAATTCAAGTGAATACAGGAATTTAGCTGTCAAGGAGAAAGTGTTCAGTGGAGCTTTAGGGTCATCTCCTATAATGAGCTGTGCATGCAATGTGTGTGTGTGTGTGTGTGCGTCCATGTGTGTAACACGCATGTGTATGCACATGTGTATACATATATATGCATTGTCTATGTGCGTGTGGGTGTATCTGTTTAGTGCCTTCTGTCTTAGTTACTTCTTTCATTGCTGAAACAAAAAACCTGACACCCACAGTTAAAGGGGAAAATGTTTATTTGAGTCCAGAGTTTGTAGAGGTTTTAATCCATAGTCATTTGGCTCCAAGATAGGGTGGCATGGCAAAGGAGAAACAGCCCATGTCAGGGCAGACAGAAATCAGGAAGGAGCAGTAAGCCTTTCTTTCCCTTTTATCCCATCCAGGCTATGAGCTATTGGTTGTACCACCCTCATCCAGACTGGGCCTTCCCACTATCCACTCCCAGAACTATGCTAAACCAATCAGCAGACTAATTTAGTTATTACACACTCTCAGTCCATATTCACACACCCTAGAACCAGCTACCTCTGAAAACCCCCATGAGGCTTTGGTGGGGCATCTAGATACAAGCCATAACACCTTCCCTTCACAGTTCAGAGTCACTTTTGGGAGAAGCAGTGCTTTTTGATTAGAAAAATAACTTCAATTAAGGACATAGCAATTCAGAACTTTAAAACCATCTTAGAAGTTTCCCATTGCCACATACCAAACTTCAAATAAAGTCTCAGTGAGATTTGTTTGAGGTGTTTCATTGTTTGGTTCGGTAATTTCTATGCGGGACTTCCTAGAATGAAATGTAAGAAAGTGACGCAGTCCTCTTCCTAGTCTCCTGTTCCAGCTCCCTTCGCTCTCACTATTCTTCCAACCACACACCTCTGCCCGCCCCTGGGGGTGAGGCTGGTGTTGTGCAGACACGCGATGCTACTCCAGTACCTCCTTCCCTGTCCCATGTCGCAGGAGGCCTCTGGGTACTGGTGTGAAACAGAAGCCTCTGGACCCTAAATGGAAGAAAAAAACAAGGGAATCACAGCGCAGACTAAAGATTTCAATGTGTTATAAAGGTCCAACATCATTTTGCCGTTTTAAATATTTCATTATTATAAGAGCCATCCATGTTTACGGAATTCTGTTTAGAATAAAAACAACAAGCGTCATTGTCTTTTACAATCCAGGGAATGATTTAGAATACAAGAACAAAATTTTTTTCTGCAATCCAGAGAAAACAATTATCAATATCTGGCACATACTTTGCAGGCTTCTTTCTGAAATTTTTTCTTTAAAATTATATCGTGCCTACATTATCTAATATCTTTTTATATTATTACATCTTCTTTTCCTTTTCTTGTACCGGGGATTGAACTCCAGTCCCCGGGCTTGCGAGGCTGGTGGCAGCACCACTGAGCTAAATCCCAGCCCTATTACATCTTCCTTGACACAAATCTAATACAGTCCACGCTGAGGCAGGACCAGTTTGCTTGACCTGTCTACTATCGTTGGGGCTTTTCTGAGCAGGAAGCTCCGGTCTCTCCTGGAAATGCTGCCCCTCACCACATCACCACAGCCTTCTGTGGAGAGGCTCATTAGGGGTCGTGTCGTGGTCCGCTTGCCACTGGCTCCTGTAGCATTTCCCTGGTGGAAGGCATCGCAGGAGCTGAGAGAATGGAGCAGGGCAAGGACACAGTCCGGATTTCCTGGGTTCCTCCCTGCCAGGTCACCCAGGTTGGCTGTGTGTCTCTACCAAACGTCAACCTCGCCTCACTGTCTCTGGGCTGGGGAAATTCTCTCTCCACTCACCTCCTGCAAGTCCAAGGATGGAAACAGTTCCAGCTGTTGCACACACGAAGTTGCCTACCATTCCTCAGGCTTCGCTTGATCCCACTCATAAACAACTCCCACACTAAGGGTCTCCATCTCTCTTCTTTGGAATACTTCCAATGGACCGCATCTGTCTGGAGCCAAAGTGTACATCCTCCCAGTGCTCCCATGTTACACACATGCCTTGCACACCCAACCTCAGCCACCCACTCCTGGGCACACATGACATCCCATTATGGACACTTCCAGGTTCTACCAGTGGGTTTTGTTGAGTTTGGAATGTGCTTGAAAGAGCACTGGAATGAGAGTCCCCAACACCTTGTTGTGTGATCTTAGAAAGTTCTATAGCTTTCTGATTCTCTTGACTTCAGTTTCCTCATCTGAAAAGTGAAGAGCTGGACTAGTTGGTGTCAAAGTTCAGATATCCCAGGAGAAAGAAGACATATATTAAATTTACATCTGCATTTTACACACATTTGCAAACTAGTGTATGTGCTCCAGGAATGGAGAAAAGGGAGTCCTTTTGTAAGCAGAATGCTAGGACCTTTTCTTCATATGTATTTAGAACCTTTGCTGTTTGTACTTGGCCAGCTTTGGATGGCAAAACAGTCTATTCTCTGTGGAAATTCTGACTTATTTTTCCAGCTGGTCTGCCAGTTGCCAAGAAATGTCATCTGAATATCATTATTTAACTGAAGATTAGTCCACGCCTGTGACATAGGCTGTAACTATTGTCTTCTTTGATTCTTTACCTAAGCACACATCTTCTGCACAGATTAGACCTTGCATTAGTGGAGGTAAATGCTGCCTGCTTGACCACATGGCTGGAGCACCGTGCACAGATCCACTGGGAGTTTGCCATCTGTGTCTATGTGGACACGTGAACAGGAGGATACGCACATGAGCATCAGGGAGGAAACTGCCTTTTTTAACATTGTATGTGCCAGGTTGTTGCTCTACCACTGGACAACATTCCCTGTGAGGAAAGTACCTGTAAAATCATTTCTTGCAGGGATCCAGAAAGAGAACTGTCTTTCCTCACTGGACTTATCAACATAGGCTTCCTGTTTAGCCTCTAATTTAAAGTGTTGATTTCTAGATTAGAACATGTATGAAATAAAATCCAACCAAGCCTACTGAGAGGTATGGGGATGTACCGGACAAGATCTGCAACCCAGTCATCTTGCAGAGCTCTTGGACAGAGCAAAAGAGAAGAGGACAGACAGGGCACACATTTGAGCTACAAATGCTGGCTTGAGTACTGGAAACCCTGGACTGCAAGAACTTAGAAGGCCAAACTTGGTCCTGGAATGTCTCCAACTGTCTTAAGGGTCATATGACATCCAAATTAGCTTCTTGTTTACTGCTTTCAGAGCTTTCAGATCGATTTTCTCACTGGACTTATTGTAGGCTGTTGAGACGGCAACACTTTATTTCAGGTTGTTTTAGGTTGCTCCCAATGAAGCAGGTACCAACCCACCCTCAGAATGGAGCTCACTGCAGGCTCAGGCTTGCTCCCTTATTCTGAAGTTCCTTTGGATTCTTTCTTATTTTCCAGCCTCTTGGCTTCTGCTTGGTCCAAGGGCCAAGCTACAGCCAAAAATCTAACACCACCCCTCCCAAATCATTGGCAATATGATCATCTGCCAGAAAAGAGGGGCCCAGGGACAAAAACCGGGGCCTACAGGGCAATTTGACTCTTCTCATATACAGACAGGGCAACAGAGGCCACTGACTTCATTTTTAAGAACAAAAAACAATGGAAAAATTGAACCAGAATTTTGCAGCACTTATTTTTACCCCCTCTACTCCCATCTCTTCATTGTTTTCTCTTCCAAGCTGGCCCATGGACACGTCAATTTAGGAGCAGAGAGAACAGTAACCAAGAAGACAATTATTCTCATCTCTCCGACATTTGTTGGGTACTTGGTATGCTGTTGACACACAGATGTCCTTTCTGAAATAAGGAACGAGCCGGGGAGTGGCTGGGTACATGGATAAAGATGGCTCCCCAAGTAAATGCTCAAGATAATCTATGGAAAGGGGAGAGGTGGGAGAAGCCCTGTATTGCATTTGTTACATTACAACAGACAGGTTTTCCCATTTTATTCAGTGATCCAGATATCAAATCAAATTGGAAACTCTTTTCAGGATCTCCTGGGTGGATATGTGAGTTGGAAGTGAAGAAGAGGCAACTGAAGACCTAACCAAAGTGAAGATCAGACCTCAGTCCTCATTTGTGCTCTAGGCTGTGGTTTAAATATAAAATGTCTCCCTCAAGGACTTGCATGTTGAGGGCTTGATCCCTAATGCTGCAATCTTGGGAGGTGGGCCTAGAGAGGTAAGTGGATCAGGAAGGTTTTAACTCCATCAGTTGATTAATCCTCTTGTGAGATCATAGTTTGATGGCATCACTGGGAGGTTATGGAAGCAGGAGGCGGGGCCCACTGGAAGGAAGTAGCTTATGGCACCATAACCTTTAGGACTGTGACCAATAATCCTGATTCGTTGGATTAGGAAATGCCTAGTACAGTGATGGTGGAGACCGGGGGCTCAAACTTCAATCCAAAATCCACTTATTTACCACAAAGTGCGAACACCGTGATTAAACCCAGATACCGACTGGCCATGTGAAAGCTTGGCACTGCTATTCCTTTCTGAGCGGGCACATGGCTCCTATGTGCATGGTTATCCAATGCTTGGCCACTGAGGGTTGCTGGGGCAACTTGGTTCACAGGCTGACAGAGAGGGCTGCGTGCCCACTGCAGCACATGCACCACAGGTGTGCCACCACTGGCCTAGTGGAGCGGTAGAGCACTCCCGGGTGTGTATGGGTGAGTCACGGAGGCTTGGCTGGGCATACGATGGTCCCTTGACCCATGCTCTCTGCCACTGTTCCCCCGCTGTGCTTCTGGCCACCATAAACTAAGCAGCTTTGCTCTACCACACCCTGGAGCCAGCTGACTATGGACTGAATCCCCAAACCGTGAATTAAATTAAACCACTTCTCCTGTAAGTTGTGGGTATTGGGTGTTGTATCACAGCCACAGGAAAAGAAACCGGTACAGAAAATTGATAGCAGAGAAGTGACTGTGCCTGACCACGTGGTTTCAACACCTTTGTAACTTGCTTATAGAAGCTTGGGAAGGTTTGAAGTGTGCTAGAGGAGCCCTAGAATGCCATAAATAGAGCGTAATGGGGGATTCTGGTTAGAGCCCAGAAGACCAGGTTGTTTCTAGGAATGCAGAGTAAAGGCCAAACTCAGGAGTTTTAGCTGGAAACAAGGACTCCACTGGCAATTGGCCTAGAGAGCTTGAGTGTGACGCTGTGCCAGAAATTTGTCCACAATTTGCTGTGTCCTGAGACTTTGCAAGAGATTGGTATTAATGGTGATGAACTAATTTGTCTGGCAGAGGAAGTGTCAAAACATCCCAACTTTTAGGCTGTGGCATGGGTACTGCTCACTGCTTTCAGCTGAGTTTAAAGTGAAAATTTGAAAACTTAAATTTTGACCCAGAAGGGGCCATGTGTAAAGCTGGAGCCAAGGGAGGTATGGCAGCTAAAGATATCAACACCATTAAAATGAAACCAAAAACTGTGCACAGGAACAAAAAGAAAGATGCCCGATGACATTTCAGGAATCAGAAAAGCCAAACCCATTGCAGGGTCAAGAGTACAAAAGCGTGAACCTTTTGTTTTAAGAGAGCTCCTCAGAGACCTGCTCAAGAAGTGCCTCCTAGGGAACTGGTTTCTGGGATTTATTTCACTGTGCTCAGACATATGGGCACTCAGAGGCTGCAGCAGCCACGGTCCAAGGCGGCCCAGCGACTGTGCAAGCTGGCAGCTGACCTTGGTGTTCTACATTGGATGCTGTTTTTGTGGGCATATAGGACACAAGAGTTGTGGGATGTGTGATTTTGATCTGGAATGTTCCCCCAAACTTTCACGTACTCAGAGGTAAGATTTTTGGAAAGTGGTTAGATCAAGGGGTGCTGCACTCATTAGTAGATTCATCCATGGACCATTTCAGAGCTAAATGTGCTGTTTGGAAGTAGGGCCTGGTTGGAAGAGAAAGGTCACTAGCAAGATGACCTGGAAGGGTATATTTCCCTCTATAGCTCCTTCCTCTGTTCTCTGCTTCCTGGTCGCCATGAGGTGAGGAGTTTTCTTCTGCCAGACCCTTCCATTATACCATCTTTGCCTCAGAGCTAGACCATGAGCCAGGAAAAACCCTTTCCTCCTTTAAATTGTGGATGTTAGGTATGGTATAACCAGAAAGCTAGTACAGGGACTATATCTGGCCCCTTCCTGTCTGGCTCTCACTTGCTCTCTCTGCTTCCCAGCTGCCATAAGGTAAGCAACTTTCTCTGCCAACCCTTTCAGCCATGATGCTTCTGCCATGGACTGAACTCTCTGGAATCGTGAGCCACAACAAACCTTCGCTCCTTTTAGCTGTGTATGTTAAGTATTTTGTCCCAGAAATGGAAAGGTGAGTAATGCACTCTGTATACCTTTGTCCTTTTCCAAGACTGCTCAGTCTGTCCTTGCCATGGTGCTCCATCACATAGCTGGGAGATGACTAGTTGTAGAAGGTAAGCAGAATTCCAACCATACTTTTTGGTCCACTTGTTAAGTGTAGAGTGACACATAAGAACTGCAGACAAGGATGATGTGGAAAAGGAGACTTGCCGATCAGGGAGGGGGTGAGGAAAGGAAGGGGGGCCCTTGAGGTTGGGAGAGAATGGGAAACACGTTTTGTAAGAGCTCCAAGATTTTTCAGGGCTGTTGTTAAGGATTTTTTCATAAGACCTGTTACCCTGCTGGGGTTTACATCACTATTTGATCTGAGCCCCAACAGGACGACTACATCTGCTACTAAGCTGTGTTGTAAATGTCTTTAATTTTTATATTTCATCTAAAGGGAGTTGTTAAAGTGAGTTTACAGGGTGATGGCTCTTTGAATAAAAGCTATCAATGCTGGAGCAGAGCACTGTATGACACTTAATTTTCACTCTAATAAGCCCTCCTAAAACATTACAAGATTTAGGGTTTTCCCCCTCTTTCTTTTTCCCTTTAACTTCCCTGCCCTCCTTGCAGTATTTCTGCCCTCACCATATCCTGCACTCTCCTTTCCTGCCTTCCTTAAAGGACATATCTGAAGAGACCATTTCTGCCCAGATGACACCACTTCTCTTTTCACCGCCAGCCAGATGTGCTCTTGACTTCTGAACAGGAGAAATTTTTCTTTGAAGTTTTTCAAAGACTTTGCTTTTATTTAGAATTTTTTTCCTCTTTCTCTCTCCCTCATGTTTAACTGGTTGGGAAGCCCCAGGAGGGGTTTTTGCATGGGCCTCTTTTCTTTTCCTGGGGCATGAAAGGAATGGGATCAGAGGCACTCCATTCCCAGAGAGCCTCCTATTTTCTGCCCCCAGTGACTCCAAGTATTTTCTGCCTAAGCCAAAAAGAAGATGGCTTGGAGTTGCCCTGGAAGCACATCTATTAAATGAACAGAATGGCGGGGTGGGGGGTGCGATGAGCTGGAGAGCACCCCCACCCTGACCCTGGACGTCTCCCTCCCTCCTAACCTAGTCACACAGAGGTCTTCTCCTTCCTGGTCATGCTGCTGGCATGGTTTATCAGGCACTCTTGCAACGCACTGAATTTCTGTTAGAACGATACCCAGAATGGGGATTCAGAGGGCATAGCAAAAAGGGCAGGGCTGGGGATTTAGCTCAGTGGATCCACTGCCTGCCTTGCAAGCACAAGGTCCCAAGTTTGATCCTTGGTACAAAAAAAAAAAAAAAAAAAAAAAAACAAACCCCAAAGAA
>NW_022900943.1:4013085-4019563 GCF_012274545.1 Fukomys damarensis | reverse complement strand
AAAAAAAAAAAAAAAAAAAAAAAAGACCAACACCCCAAAGTTAGACCAACAGCCCCCCAAAGCACAATGAGAGCTTTATTCATCTGTATATCTCCCACAGCACCATACCCTGGCATGCTACTCAGTACGTTTCAACTGACTTTGGTTTTTAAAGGGCTGGTAAAGAGCTCTGATGCACTAGGAGGTAACAATGACAGAAAATTGGAAGATTTGTTTGGAGAACAAGTCAGTTTTTACTTGACATATTAGTACTAAGGATCTAGAGTGTAAGTCCAAGTCACAGTTCCAGCTGTGGACTGGCCTGCTGCCAACTCCTCAGCTGACTTTAAGTTCCAGAGAGGTAATGTCCGGCCCCTGCGTTCCCAGGGCCGGGAGGAATGCTGTGGACTTGTCCCCACACCTGGTAAATACGTGTTGCTTTTTTGCTTGCTTGTGTCTCATGGTCTTGTGGGGGAAGCATTCTCCATACTCAGGAAGAAGACTTTTGTTTTAGTGTTTTTCCAGAGAAACTAGTATTTGGGGGCACTCTGAAAACTCTTTACTCCATGAAGACCCTCAGGTAGCTGAGGAAATTAAATAGGTTTAGATTTTGAGACACTGTTCTTGTTCTATTTAAAAATGTATCAGTTGAAACCCAGCTTATCTGCGCACTGTTTTTTTAACAGAAGTTCATTGCTACAGATAGTGCAGTCTGATTCTTTTAACCAACTCCTGAAGACTAAAACCCAAAGGCAGCATCAAAATCAGGCTTGGGCACAGCAGGTTCCTGAAGTCATGACGCCTGTCTGGGGTAGGTTACAACAGTTCCTCTCTGGTCCTTTCCACCTATCACTTTGCTCCCGTGTTCTCATAGCCAACTCAGGTGGATGCTTTTTTCATTTCTTACTTGATAAAATCTTGAAATTACTGCACTGGAACTCACTATCCTGCAGTGCTCTACCTTCCCAGCCTCCTTTTGTTTAGACTGGGGATGTGTAATTGGTTCAGGCCAACAGACTGTAAGTGATGACACAACTTCTGGGCTGAGCCTGTTAAAAATCGTTGTGCCTCCTCCACCCCTAACTTCATCTTCTTTAGCATCCTGAAGCCACACATTTTGAGAGATGGAGCTTAAAAGTAGCAAGCCTCTTTCAACCTTGGTCCGCAAGTAATCAGGTAGAGCAGACCACCCGCCAGTCTTGGACATAAGTGTCAGAAAGATTTTGTTATGATAAATACTGAATTCAAGGCTTGTTATAGCAGTGTGGCCAAGCGCATCCTGACTGATACACCTTTGATATCGAGGCCAAACCATCAGCCAGCAGACCTCATGGCTGTGCTTCTCTGTCTCCTGCATCTGTCCCCGTCACTTTCGCCGTCCAGCTTCCAGCTCACACCCTTATTTTGACCCTGTGTTCACAGCAGCATCACATCACCTTCAAGCCACTAGCCTGCCCCACTCACACAGCTCGGTAGCTACTTGCTTAAACTCTGCTTTAGCTTTCTGTTGCCTACAAATAAAGTCTAAACACAAAAGTGTGACCCACAAAACCCTGAAGGATGAAAACTTTTTGGGGAAGGCAGGTCATTATCATGTAATCTAGGTGCTCTTGAATTCTCTACGGGGCCCAGGCTGGCCTCTTGGTCCTCTTGCCTCAGCCTCCCGTGTGCCGGGATTGTAAGAGTGTGCCACAGTACCTGAATTTCAGGGTGACAATGCAAACGTGTCTTTCTGTCTTCTTCTCTCAGATCGGCATTCTTGGCCTCACCTGAATTCAGTGACTCTCTGCCCAGAATTCTTTGCTTTCTGTACGTCCTCTCCTCTAGCCATCTTCTGCTTTTCCTGTACTTTCGTCATCTCATTACCCACCTATTCTCATTTTGAGAATATGGTTCAGAAACTACTCCAGAGGTGCTTGTGCAATTCTGGCCCTTCAAGTTCTGATTGTGCTGCTCTAGAGCAGGAGTGGGGAATCCATGCTTTAACAAGAACACAGGGATTCTGATGTAGGAGGTCTGCGAGCCACATTTTGAGAAACACTGAGGCATGTAGATGTGCAAGCATGTGTTTGTGAATACTCCTAGTGTACAAGTGAAATGCATTAGTTTGGGTCACTGGTGTTGCAGTCCTTTCCAGGGATGGCAAATATGTTTCGTCTCACTTGTCAACGCTAATACATTGGGAGGGGGCTGTCCAGAGGACTGTTTAAAGTAGGTCTCTGGGGCCACATCTGGACTGTACAGGGAAAAGACCTGTGATTGATTGATGATGTCTGCCACAGGAGGGGAGGGGAGTGTGTGGCCTGTATGCCAGGTGCCAGCCATCATGGCCAGCCCTGGTCCTGCAGGCACAGAGTCAGTGCTTGGAGATGAAGATCAAAGGATCATCTGAGACTTGATCCAGCCTAAAACCAGAGCTGACTTCACCGTGGACTTCCTCAGGTAACTCTGTAGCAAGGGAAAATAAAATCAAGATGTCTAGGAAGAGGCAAGACTTTCAAAGAGGCTGCAAGTTTGCTGTAGCAGCAAGCACTTGCAGTTTGCACCTACAGCACCCGTTTTGCCTTCAATGTTGCCTTGATTTTCCTTTAAGAAATTTAGTCCTCAGCTGTTCTCTTGCATTCTCTTCTCATGTGGGTGGCGATAAGCACACCCCCAATTCAGGGCTTGCCTCTATAGGTTGGGTCAGAAAGTGCAGCCTGCCTCCCAGTACCAGGAATAAAAGAGAGGTTCTGGGAGTTACAGGGGCTGCAGGAAGATGCTCTCTTTGAGTCTTGAGGAGAGACATCTGTCCAGCCACAGGAATTTTGCTACCACCAGATGAGGAAATGCAGCTGCTGAGGGTCTCTGAGCAGCCAGACTGACATCTAAGCCACAATACGTGAGCCAGAGACACAGAGAGCTGCCTGAGGTGTCACTTGAGCCCACCGACCAGCTCTGAACAAACATCTGCTCTACCCCCAGAATCTTTGGTTCCATGAACTGATACCTTTCCTCGCTGACTAAACAGTTGTTTTATTTGTTCGCCTTTGAAAAGGGCCCAAATAGCAGATCTGTGACAGGAAATGGAAATTCAAGGACATTTGGTCCCGGTGCCCACCAGTGAGAGTGCCCAGGCCCTAGGGCAACCTAGAACTCATACGGGCCCTAACTGTGCCACATTACTGAACTTCATGCCTGCCGCCATTACCCTCACGTGAAACTCTCTGTTGGGGAGGAAGGGAAGCAGAGAGGAGCTCATCCCGTGAGGCGGTTGGCTCTGGGCACCTTGGGCGGAGCCTTCAGCATCTGGAACCTCACCAGGGCACTGGGCAGTGATGCCCAGCCTTGGTCAGTCATGCCAGGAATGGGGTTTGAGGTTGAAAACCACTGAATCTCGCTATTTTAATTCTTTTGAACTTAAGAGCATGTTATTACACATATAAAATAAAAAATCAGGGGCCGGGGATTTAGCTCAGCCGTTCGGTGGCCTGCCTTGCAAGCCCAAGGACCTGAGTTCAATCCCCGGTACCAAAAAAAAAAAAAAAAAAAAATGAAAAAAAAAAAAAAAAAAAAAAAAAAAAAAAAAAAAAAATCAAGCAATAGCCACTGAATTATCTAGAGGACAAGTGGCTGGTTCACACACTAGCATCTAGATATACAATTATTTCCTGTGACTGAAATGTGTTTATGTGTTTTAACAGATTCTATTGTGACACTTTCATAATTTAAACATGTTATCAATCAACTATTTTTCTATAGTCATAATTTAAAAAGAAGAATTTATTTCTACCCAGCCCTTTATTGTCAGCTTGGGGTTTATTCAGAATCACACTCGCAAAAAACATGCAAGGAAAAACTACCCTTGAACACAAGCACACAGGACTCTGTGGTGGGTTATCTTTTTGTTCTTTTTTTTTTTTGGTACCGGGGATTGAACTCGGGTCCTTGCGCTTGCGAGGCAGACCACTGAACCGCTGAGCTAAATCCCCGGCCCTATTTTTCCTTCTTTTTCTTCCCTCCGTGGGTCATCATTTCTCTGCTAGATTAAAAGTGAAACTGATGGGAATGCGACTGTCTGCAAGCTGGAAAAGCAATCCCTTGAATGACCGTTCAAGTAGGATCACTTAGTGCCATGCAAATGTCACGTCGGAGGTCATTTTTCAAACATCAGCTTTGTTCACCTGGGTCAAACACACACACTCCGCGGCAGAGCCCCCTTCCCTCTCCCTTGCTGTCGTCCCCGGGCAGCAGCTCTGCTCATCTGGACGCCCTCTGCTCTGTGGCCCACGCGAGACAGAGACTGAGTGTGACGGCGTGAGGTCTGCCTGAAAAGGAGGCCCTGTGAGTATTCTTTGCAAACCATCTTCAGCTTGGGGAAAAGAAATTTTGTCAAGATTGAGGAGAAAATGAACCTCCAAACTCCAAACCAAGACAGTTTCCTCTCAGAATCTGGTCTTCAGCTCTTCTTCGGGTCACCCTCTCCTCTTTTCCTCTCCCCACTGAAACCCTGCCGACTGGTTTCCCACTGTATGAGCTACATCAACCTGTTCGACGTGAAAGCGGGCTGTAAATTAATGCCTGCACCGCTGTCTCTCATCGGATAGTGGGGGCTGGAAAGCCACCGCTTTTAGGATGTTAAATATGTATGGTTATCATTTCAACCAAAATGCAGACTTGCACAAAGTAGAACATGGTGCAGATGGTAATGAAGAAGTTTGCCTCATTTACTGCATGTTTGGAGAAATTTCCGAAAAACAGAGTGTGCACCTTGGATATAAGCTTAAAAATACTCCTGGAAGAAAAATGACAAACCCTGCAACACATGACTAAAAAGAATAGCCAGTCTCCCCGAGGAGCATTTGCCATATCCCTGAGCTGAGAAGCGAGTGGCTCCTTTGCATTACCTGGTTTTCCATGCTTAAGTCTGTCCCACTTGTACAAACTCTCATCCCTGCCCCCAGGCACGCAGGGAGAAAATCGCTCATCAAGTACTCTTCCACAAGTCATTGCTATGGATCATTATTGCAAACAGTAATTGTTTTATCTTTGTTATCATTATTGCTGGAATTTTAAATGCCTGAGGCTACGTATCTGAGATTTGCTGTTAACGAAAAATCTCTCAGCAATTACAGGTCTGAGAAAGCTTGGAGATATTTGTGAACATGGAATACTATTGTAGAAGATGAAACTGAATTTTCTTTTGGGCTTTTCTACGATAGGGAAGTGTATTTACCTCCTAAGCAACACATTCTGTTTTTGTGGCCAAAACATTAGGCAGCACATCATACTGACAATGTAGTTTGTAAGTAAAAGCTAGGCAGGTGAATTCTTGAACATCTGTACAGGTACAACACATCAAGGCGGCCCCGGAGATATCAGCATGGTTCTAGGAGGAGGCACCGCAGATATTCACTGCCCCATCCGAGCATGATGACCTCTGCCTGAAAGAGGCATCAAAACTCCTGGGACCAAGGTCAAATAATTAGTTGTAGCCCCAACTTACTCATAACTTTTTAAATTGACATAAATACATAAATTCTCACATAAAATTTAAAACGGGGCAAAGGAAAAACAAAAGCCGAGGTCAAGGAAGTAGGATGGAGTAAACAAGGCAGGTTCATTCATGGATCCTGACAGTGGGGACGTGAGACCACACTACAGGTGGGTCACAAATTTGGCTATGAGCTTCCTAGCCACCACCATGAAAAGGGAAACAGGAAGGTTCAGGACGCTCAAGGTAAGCAAACCTAAAGTAAGAATAAACCAGTCTTTCAGGGAAGCAACGTAGCCATCCTCCGTGCTGAGACCAGTGTAATCATTCTCCTAAGGGTCCCTATAAAAATCTCTCTTCTAGAACAAAATACTACAAACAGTAAGAGAAAAGAAACAAATCACATACAAAGGAAAGCCCATCAGAATCACAGCAGACTTTTCAACACAAACCCTTGGGGCAAGGACAGCCTGGAATGAGATATTTCAAGTACTAAAAGAGAACAACCTCCAACCTAGACTGATGTATCCTGCAAAACTCTCTTTCAAAATGGATGGGGAAATGAGACACTTCCATGACAAAGAACACCTGAGAAACTACATGAATACCAAACCAGCACTACAAGCAATTCTAAACAAGATCCTAGAAAAAGACAATGAAGGCAACAACACCATGAGGCCCAACAGAGCAAATCAAATAGGCAAGGCAAGAAATTAAAAGGAGAAGGTGAAAAAGTAAAAAGAGTCAACAAAAGGCCAATAACATGTCAATAATAAGTCAGTACATATCAGTTATAACCAGCAATGTCAATGGCCTCAACTCACCAATCAAGAGAAATAGACTGGCAAAATGGAATAAGAAGCAAAACCCAATAATATCTTGTATACAAGAAACACACCTAGTGCAAAAAGAAGCTCATAGCCTGAAAGTGAAAATATAGAAAACAATTCTCCATGTGACAGGAGCCCAGAAAAAAACAGGGATAGCAATCTTATTTGCAGACAAAGTAAATTTCAAACCAAAACT
>NW_022900943.1:3999175-4012360 GCF_012274545.1 Fukomys damarensis | reverse complement strand
TAATAATGTGAAATAGGAAGTAAAGGGCTAAAGGTGTAGGGAAAGTAGGAAGGGTGGTGGAAAGGTAATAAGGGAGAGGAAAAAAATATGAGAAACTGAAAAAATGGAAATGAAGTGTTTGTAAATGGGGAGGGGAGGAGGGGGTGAAGGGAGGGCAGGGACAAGGGGGAAAATGAGAATCAAGACCTATTATGTAAAGGTACAGAATCCCAACGATGAATGTAATTGTATTGTATACCTAGATTGTACCAATAACCTCAATAAAAAGAAAAAGAAATCTCTCTTCTACAGCAATGAACAATAAGCTTCTCCTATAAGCAGAAGAGAACAGTCTTTGGTTAAGGGCACACAAGTCAGGGGTTTCCTAAGAAGCTTTCAAGTCTACTGTAGATTAGGGTGGTGAAATCAGACCCAGCCCTGAACACATGCTGTCTTCCGTGAAGTACACATGCTGGACAAACTGAGCCTGACCGAGTTTTCCGGTAACAGTAACAGTAATTTTGCAGGTAGGAATTTCTGCAGCATTCTCTTTCAGAGCGTGTTCTCTACAGAAAAACGTTCACCCTCACCAGAAAGGCAGCCCTGGTTTTGTGGAGACCCAATACCCTGTATTCATCAGTAAGTTGCATTTGTCTACTCTCATGATGATAAGAATATTTCGTTGTCTGCCATATTTCTAAGGTCGCTCCCTTTCCGCATCATAAATGACTTTTCCAAGAAGCCATGTGATGACTAAAATGTATCTATGCTTTTTCTGCCAGAACGGTTCTCTTCTTCTGGGATACCGGTCCGCTCCATATAGGGCGTTCTTCTTCCTCCACCCTCAGATTCTCTAGTTGTACTCCAGTTTCTTGGTTATACTTATTTTTTCTAGGGGTGGTATATGATCCAAACTGGCCAATCAGAAGTCTTCCCTGAGACTTTAGGAGAGTTTGCAGCCCTCGTTGGTGGTGTTATTGTCGGATGAGGGCCCAGGGTGCCGTCAACAGCTGTCCGACATGCACACAAGGTAAAGGTGAAACGCACAGAGTCGGGCAAAGACAGGGGATGGGGACAGAGGCCTGGAAGCACCCTGTCCCAGGTTTCGACCCACTTTCGGACTTTTCATAACACCCGCCCTCCACATACACACAGCAGGCCACACCTGAGCTTCTGTCACCTGCAGACTGAAGTCTAACCAGGGCCTCCTTCTGCCCTCCCTCAAAAACCTGTCAGTGAGAGCGCACCAAGTTTGTAAACTCAAGTAAGCTGACCCTCCTGGGGCTCCTCTGGGAGTGCACATACCCCAGTGGGGCCTGTTCAGTCAGAAGTTAGCGTGTTTTTAGCTTATTCTCAAGGAAACAAAAGAAAGGTACAAAAAACAAAGTGGAGATCAGAGGTGATTTCCATTCCTGTGAATTCCTTTGGCTCCATATTCCATCATTTCCAGCCCCAGACTGGCAGCTAGCACAGCTTTACTCTGTCACACAACAGGGCTCCCTGACGTTAAATATTTCTAGCGCGTGTTTAATCAGTGTTGTTTGGCAGTTCAAATGATTGAGAGCCAGTTCTATCTGAACCAACCATCAGGGTTTCCAGAGTCACTGTGAATCAGGACTGTCCCTGCTTAAGAACCGCGTCTCCAACTTCCAGTTACAGAGTGAAAGTGCCAAGTCCAGATTCTTGTGCATAAAAAGTGAGTTGTTTTTGAATATGGGAATTCATACTTCAGGAAAGTCATCTGGAATCCTGACAAACACACGTTTAACTTGGGTAAATGGGAGTTGGTCGCTGGGGACTAGACGGTTGTCATAATCGACCATATTTCATTGATTCTGAGATGCTGCTTTTCTAGCATTTTAACATCCCTGGTAATAGCATGTGATTGGAAATGGATAGCTGCTATAGTTGGCAGAAGTTTTTATTACTGTTATTGAAAATAATAAAACATCTTACAGCCAATAGAAACTTTGATTGACTATAATATTGCATTAAAACAGGAAGGCGTATTTTAGTTGTCATAGTATTTTCACATTGTCTGCTTTGTTTTCTGCTCAAAAAGCTGTGAGGAAGTAGGAAGACTTATGAGAAGTTCAAGTGTGGGCCTCCAGACCCCTGGGTGCTACTGGCAAGAGTCAGACCTGGAACTGGGAGTCTGAGAATCTTATCGTCCAGTTTTCTACATATTGGATCAGACACTCAGAAGTTCCAGATCAGCACACCCAGCCAGAGCTCCCTCACCACCCCTAAACATAGTTGTTTTCACTACTTGTAGGCATTTCCAGTAAAACTGTGGTTGGAGGAGAGGAAAAAAGGAATCACTGACCATGCAAAATTATCATTCTGTGCCTCAGCGAGACCAGATCTTTGGTTTGGATTTAGGTGTGCATACCCCACCAGGGTTAAATGTCCTCATCCTGCACTGGGTTCCCTTTGTTAAACCCCGTGACAAGAAATGAGACTGTGGGGTCTCAGCCTGTGATGGACGCTCCTGCTTGACCCTTCCCTCTTTCTTGTGTATCTTTCACACAGAACAATCCAGGAGGCTATCACAACCCCACCCAGCCCATAAGATAAAATGCGCTGGCTGCCTTTGACTGTCAGCACACAGGCTGGACACAGCCTTCCTCTCCCATCTTATCTCTTACTACTTCCTATCTCATGCCATGGTCAAGTACTCACTACCGCTAAGTACATGTCTGATTCCTAGTTATCCTATCAAAAAGCAAAGCAGAACAATCTTCTGTTTTCCACGTTCATTGGTCAGTCCATAGCCTCACTACAACCTGAGTTGTCTCCAGCAGAAGTCAGCTGCTTGAGCTCTAACCTCCCCTAGCATTGCCTGTTGTAGTTCATTTGTGTCGAGTATGAATCTGTTCCATGGCATTAGGTGCAAATTCATCACATTTAATTCTTTTGCCCCAGGAACAAGACAGCAAATGACCACTAAGGAACATGCCTGGGGTCCGGCGGGACCTGTAGGAGCAGGAATTGGCAGAAAGGTTAGGCAAGGGGTCCTGGAGCCAGCGTAACAAAGCTCAGTGCTGTCTGCTACTTACCACCTGAAAGCCTCTGGACAATGGGCTTCTGCCTCAATACCATTGCCTATACATTAAAATAATACACATAGGGCCGGGGATTTAGCTCAGTGGTGCCACTGCCTGCTGTACCTTTGAAAGTGCACGGTCCCAAGTTCCATCCCAGGTACAAAAATATATATATATATATTTCAGCACTGTGCCTGGCATACAGTAAAGTTCAATCGATATCATATATTATGACCACTGGGCTTTCCTCCGGCACTGTATTAGGCCCTTCAAGGATCTTGGGTTTCCACAGTCCCTCGGAAATATGAGGCAGTCCCGGCCTTCTCTGTCACCTTGGTCCTCGCCACAGGTGCCATCAGGTGGGCAGGCCCCAGGTGTGCACCCCACACCCCATCCCCTCCCCAGGACCCCAACCACAGGCCTAATCACGGGTCCAAACACATTGGCCACCCTGGAGCCCCACCCCTGCCCCAGCACGGACAGCAAGGGCAGAGGGCAGTGCCTGACCATCAGCCTCAGTCCTCTGACTTTGTTACGTCCCGCGCTTCGTGCTCAAGCACTGGCCATCATTTCCCCTTCTGAGCCTCTATGGCCCAACGCAGAGTTTATATCGTAAAGGTCTCAGCAGTTGCGGGTGAACATATGCTTTCCTTCTTTTGTGCCTCCTATTAAAAAAAAAAAAAAAAAAATCTCATTTAATTATTTCAGAATGCCTGTGTCACTGTCCCAGTTTGGATTATCGGGTGTGTCTTGACGGAGCCATATCGTAAAGGTCTCAGCAGTTGCGGGTGAACATATGCTTTCCTTCTTTTGTGCCTCCTATTAAAAAAAAAAAAAAAAGAATCTCATTTAATTATCTCAGAATGTCTGTGTCACTGTCCCAGTTTGGATTATCGTGTCTGTCGTTGACAGTAGACAGTTAACTCTTTGTGGGCCCAATCTATGTTACATTCACCCTAGTTTTGCCTCTGGGACGTAGAGAAAGAGTCCATATCCCATGAGACCTTGCAGCAGAGAATGTCCAGGAGGCCTGGGTATTGTATTTTCCTTTCCCTGTGGCCACTCCCAACCTACCCAGCCAGTGCAGATAAAATCCTGCCCATCTGTGCAGCCAGCGGCTGGGGTCAGAGCTGTCCTCGGGGCCCTCAGACCAACCTTAAATCCAAAGAGTATCCCCTTCCATCAGCCCCCACCCCACCCCATCCCTTCCTCACCTTAACTTAATGAGCAAATAAGGAAAGAAAATTAAAGCCAAAAAAATTAAACAGCTTTAGCTAAGATCAATAGAACTCTATAAAGCTCTGGGCTGTGGTATTGAGTGAGCGCAGAGTAATCCCCTGCACATTGCATGTTAAGTTAACTTAGAAGAGAAATATGTTTTCTCGGCCCTGTACCTTCTCCTCCACTGTGAATGAGGAAGCAGGGAACACAAATTAAAATAATGTTGATTTAGTTTTTCAAGGGAGTGCCCAGAAGCATTTTCTGCATGACCAACTGAAAACTCCCGCCCAGCTGCAGAATGCCTCTGCCTACAAATACAAAGAGAATATTTGCTCCCCAGAGCTCTATCCACTGGTGGATTCGTATTTTGTTTTCGGGTTTTGTTTGATTTTTTTATGCTTCCCTTTTGTATTTCAAAATTTTAAATGCCAACTTGAAAATTCCTTTTTCACCAAAGGGTCTCTGCTCCAGTCCAGTGGGATGGTGGGGAAGCTACCTTAGCAGTGTGCAGTTCTGACACTGCTCAGAGAAAACAAGAGAGGGAAATCAGCTGTCTGTGAGCAGGCATGGTTCAGGACATTGTGTCTTTCCTGTGGCTTGGGTCTGCGAGGCAATGTGAGTTTTCAGTTCTGCTCCTGACCATTCAACCTCCTTCTCCAGTCCCACAGACACCCTACTTCGTTCCCACTGGGGCAGGCATCCAGTAGAGGTCCCCTCTGTGACATTCGGGCAGCCAAGGTCACAGCAAAAGGCAACCAGGCAACCACTAACTTGCTGTCCAACCTTAACCAAATCAATTAGCCACCTAAGCCTTGGCTTCTCATCTTCAAAGTAGGAATCACTATATCTCCTTCACAGAAAAAAAAGCATTGAAGATTAATTAAACCACGTGTAAGAGTGTCTGGCATAGACTGAAGGGCCAGTGAACGTTGGCTCCCTTCTGGAGGGATGATCCTGTGAATCTGGAAACAGGCAGTGGCACAGCGACCGCAGACCAAATTCTGAATTCTGTCTGACTCTCCAGAATTTAACACATTGAAAAAAAATGACCAAGGGACTGAATAAAGGAATGGCAGAGTTGATTCTTTACTACATTTAGGTAACTTTTTTCACATTACAAAATCAATTCATGTTCACTGTAAAAGTGCTTTTTAAAAAACACAGATAAATAAGGAAATAAAAATCATCCAGAATCTTCCCAACTAGAAACAACTACCATTATTGTTTTGGTATATATCACTGGGGGTATTTATCAATATGTCTGTGGCTGTGTATTTGTTGAAGCAAAATGGGATAATCCTGAAACACTTTGTATGTGACTTGTTTTACCAATTTGGCAGTGGGTTATGAATATTTTTCCACATCATTCGATGTCCTTCTACTATGTGAGTTTTTAGGAGATGAATAATACTGCTGTGATTTAATATATCCCAATTTAAAGGGTTCTGTCTTGAATATTAAGGCCATGTTCTTTGTATCCCTTTTGTGAAAGACACTACAGACATATTTGAACACCTCATACAGCTGTCATTGTGACCAGATTCTGAATACTCTCTAAAACTAAATCCCTACCAGTTCGATTTTCTGGATAAAAGTCTGACACCTACTAGAAAGGATACAAATACTGACACTGTGCATACAATGTTCACAGGGACCTCCCTGCCCTTCTAGAGCAAAGGGGGCCCTGGGCCCAGCCCAGACTGTGGCTGAGAACTAGGGGTGACCTTAGGAGTGGCCAGGGTGGGCCACCTCAGCAGGAAGAGGGTGTAGTGGGGAACAGGGCCAGAATTCACATAGGTGCTGTCACCTTTGGCTGTTTGACCCCAGGCAAGTAATTCAATCATGATGAGGCTCTGAGAACTCTGTAAAAGAGGGATAATGACCTTTTTCCATCTATTTGGAGGGGGTGTTGTGGGATCTAATGAAAGGATATCTGTGAGAATGCTTTGCAAACAGCAGATGAAATTGAGGAGGAGGTACTCCAGGGCGCTTAGAGAAACCCGGCAGTTTTTCCAAATCTCCAGAGAGAATCTTCTCAGTGTGTGGCTTTGAGCTTTTGTTTGAAAGGATGTGAATTCCCAGAACGTCAAACACACCCACTGCCAAATGCAAGTACAAAACACACCCAAGCCAAGGGTGCTGGGAGTCCTGGCTCCTCTCTCCAGTTCTTACCCTGAGGGCTGGCTGGCCTGACTGCCTCCCTTCTTTCCTCCCCGCTCCTCTTCACTATTAATCGACTTTGTGCGGAAAAAGGTAAAATACAAACACCACATTTTTGGCCCCCCAAGCAATGACTTGGACCCCTCTCTAATCCCACCCAGTGGCTTTGGACAGAAAAGGAAAGGATACAGCCATACTTGCTAATTTATTTAAATCTAAATTCATCTGGTCCCATCCTCGCCCCGCAAGTCCTCCAGAGCATGCGCTTAGGGTGGCGGGACTTGGAGGTGAATCGGAAGCGCCCCAGACCTGCACCCACTCTGCGCTGCCAGAGCAAGGAGGCTCCGGGTGGACGGCAGTGCGATGTTTGACTCTAAGGAATCCTGCTCGGCCAACCCTAGTGCAGCTGCACAGAGTGCGCGTGGGCTGTTGCCTGAGCAGGTGTACCCGTCCCTAGCGGGGAGAGGACACCTCCGGTCGGTACCAGGCTAAGCACGAAGGGTGGGAAGGCGGCGCGAAGGCTGCTCCTGGACTTCAGCTTCGCCTCTGGCCGTGCACTGTTGGTTGACTTGTCAAGAAGCCGGTCACCTCCTAGAGCTGTTGTGAGGACAAACAGACGCTGCCGACACACCTGAGCCTACTGCAGTGGCTGGACTCAGCCGCAGCTTCGCATTCCCTTCCTGGGCGACATCTGAGGTGAGGCCAGAGCACTGTGCCACTTCCAGGCACTGAAAAACCTCCCTCTACGACACTCCTAAGTCAGATTCTTCTAACACTGAAGCTTCAATTTCTCGCCCCAGGTTAGGCCTTCTCCTCCCTCGGCCCAGGCTGCTCCCACGGCAGGAGGAGGGAGGGAGCTCCCTGGGTCTGCTGTAAGGGCCCACGGTCCCTACCTCTGCTACCTCCCACTGGGGCTGGGTTTCAAAGTGCGAATTCGGTGGAGACACAGCTCTCAGACTGTTGGTTTAGCCCTGGCTGCCCGGGTTTGCGTGAGGGCCTCCGAGTGGCAGCTGTTCAAACTCTCCTTGTCCCGCAGCCCGGCAGTACCTTCTCCACCGCCCCGGAAGGGCTGTCCCCCTGGGCACGGCCTATTTAAAGGGCTCCAATCTTAAGACTTCCACACATCCACTTGGCTGGCACAGCCCTCGGTGCCCTCTCCTACCTCTGCCAGTCTTTCTCCTTCAGGTCACTCCAGTCTCCGTGCCCCCAGATGCCACGAGGAGAGGCTAAGCTTTTAAAGAATTCTCTCACTGTGTCCACCCCTATGCAGCGCAAGAGCGTCTGAACCAGTGATGGCAAACCTTTTACATCTCTTAATGATAATAAACAGCCAGCTGTGGCACGGGTGCCACAGGCTTGCCACCTCTCGTGTAGATGTTTCTTCAGCTCAGTCATTCGGCTGGAGGGGGCAGGGGGCGGGAGGTGCCAGGCCCGTCCTGCTCTGCAAGACCTCAAAACTTGAGTTTCCACACTAGGAAATGTCTGCCCCTCCACTGGGAAGGAGCCGGTTCTCTTGAAACAGGGCTTCGCTCACTGGGTAATAGGGACAGCTGACACTTCTCAGTCCTCCTATGAGCGGGCGCTGTGCTGACTTTGCTGTGCAGGACTGCGGCCGGTCTGCGCATGGTAATTTCCTATAAGGGAGCTGCTACCACGGCTATGGCACAGGTAAGCAATGGGAGAACAGAGGCTAAGTTTTCACAGCTGTTAAGTGGCAGAATGGGGATTTGAACCCAGACTCTCCGGGTCTAGTTTCTAGACCGTACTCACAAATCTCTAGTCTTTGTCTTTCTCTTATACAGGATGGAGGTGAAGAATAAAGTTTGAAAACTAGCACAGCCATCTTTAATATGTACTTCACAGGTGTCTAGCCCCAATCTTTAGAATGCAGGGTATTAACTGCTCAGTGCTCTCAGCTTCTGCTCAACCAGGATTCCATAGCCAGTAGTCAAAGTCCAGCTTCACTTGCTGCTACATAAGTAAACCTCATAGAACTCTACCAACCACTCATCAGCAATTCACAGAAGCATCAGACTAGGGTGCTCATGGTTTAAATGGTAGAGAAACCACCGGAAAATCAACAATCACAATGCACTGATGATGCTGGGGGGCTTGGCTTATGTCATGAATTCTGCAAATCTTTACTGCACATCTACTACGTACTGTGAGAGTCTGAGAACACAGTGATCAAACTGGGCAAGGCTGAGGAGGCTCCTTCCCTGCGGGAAGTCCCTGCATTGGATGAAAAAGCATTTTCTAGAAAGAAGGAATTTCTGTTACCCATTGCTATACAAAAAAACTATCCAAAACTCAGAGGTTTATGATGACAGCTATTTATCTGACAGCCTCAGAAGGGGTGGCCCCACTCCATCCCTCACGTGTCTGCTGCGGTGTCTTAGGCAGCTGCATTCAGCTGGGAACCCCAATGGGGAAATGTCCAGGAAAGAGCCACCCATTGTCTGATAACTGGCACCTGCTGAGAGGCCCAAGAGCATGAGCCCTGTTATTAAAAATAAAATGTTCCCTGGAATGGTCCTGTGTGGGGGAGGTGATTGGATTACTTGGGTGCTAGATGTGCTGGGAGGTGGGACCTGAAGAGGTCAGCTGGGAGTCTAACTGGCAAGGATGCATTCTTGTCAAGAGGCAAAGGAAGAGCCTCCTGTAATCAAATCACAAATTCACCGTCTACATTATCACATACAAGAGTCACCAGTTGACATCCCCACCTCTGCCCTTTATAGCTTCATTGCGTAGAGGGGGTCAGGTTCATGGTGACTGGGACAGAGACATGCATAGTTAAGCAGGACCAGAGGTCTGTGGTGTGTGATTTGGTGAGCACTCCCCAGTTTTAACAGGTGCTGTCCTATAGACCTTGAGACCAATTCACAAGGACTTGGTCAAATGGGTCTGAGAAGTCTCCAGGCAGAAGAAAGAACCTGCTGTGGGTTGTCAAGAACCTTCTGGCTGCTATGGATGGAGGCCTTCAGGAGCAGGTAGCGGGGGAGACAGCAGAGCCCCAGCAGGTGGCAGATGGCACCGGGAAGTGTAGGGTGCAGCTCCCCACCTGAACCTCCCCTCGCCCCTCTCCCCCACCAAGCTCTCTCTGGTTCACATTTCTTCTTTATCTTTTGTCAACTAGTTTTTTTTCTTTCCACAAAGAATTCAACAGCCAGGAAAAGGTTCCCCTTTTCCCTATCACATTATGTCCTCAGGCAGTGAATATATAATAATTGGCCTAATGGAAGGGGGCAAAAGGCCAGAGACTTAGGGTGGGGGTGGGGCTTGTCAACATTTCCGAGAATTCTTATCCCATCATATAAGTATGTATAACCCAACCAAGCAGGGGATTAACAAGCCCTTGTATTGTCTTCCTAAGTTCGAGACTCTCTCCAGGCATTTTTATGGAGAGGAGATGGAGCAGGATCTTCCTGACTCTTGCAGTCAAGATTCTGGCATCCAGGCCTGGAAAAGTGAGGTAAGTAACACCCCTTCCAAGCAGGTTTCATTGGCAACTGCAGCTTCTGCAGAAGGATAGACAGTGACAGGATCAGAATTGTTTAGGGAAGATTAATCTAGGCTGGTTTGGAGATGGGAGATCTAATAAAAATATCCTGAAATTATGATAGCATCAGAGATAACCCTGTCCCAGGCACCTGATGTGAACTCTGCCATTCCATCTTCGAATACCTGAAAGGTAAGATATTGTTTTCAGCACTGTGCAGATAAGGAAATTGAAGTCCAAGAGAGCCAGACATTTGCCCAGGGGTTAAACTGCAAATAAGTAGTAGAGTCAAGATCAAATTCAGATCCGTCCGATTCTAAATCCCCAGCTTCCATCTGTTCAGAGGCTATTACTGTTGCACAGATAAGAGATAATGAAAGCCAGAACCAGGGCTCGGAGGCTAAGACAGTAAAGAACAGTGGGGAGAAGAGCTGTGCCAGAGAGGAACGGAGGGGACGGAGTGAGCCTGAAGTTGGAGCCCACCACGCTGAGCTGTGCCTGGTCCTTCCCACCGGACACCCCACTTCCCATCCCTCTCCCCCACCACAGGTATCGAAGTGGATTCACCCGGAGACCCGAGGACCGAGGAAGGGAGTGCTTCTCAACGGAGGCTGACAGACCAGAGGAAGCACGACTCAAACAGGCCTACTGGCAGTGACTTCACTGTTTCGCTTGGTCCCAGGAAATTGACGAGTCCTACACACTTAACCGTCTAGGATAGGAACAGAGGGCAATCATCCCTTCATGAAGCCCACCTCTTCTCTGTGTGTTCCCGCATTTAAGAAGTGGGCCAGGAGGAGGCAAACAGAGAACAGGAAATCCTGGGGAAATTCCTTGTAGTTACTACTTAGTAGTAGTAGTAGTAGTAGTAGTGGCAGGCAGAAAGTTAGACCTTAGCAGGCCTGGAGGCAGGCAACTGGGGCTATGTCAAAAGCAACGAAAATACAACATTTTCCCCCCTTCTCCCACTCTGAAAATTTAACATTTTGCAGTAAACTCTGCCTATACTCCTACGATGGTCTACACACTTAGTCTGAAATCTTTCATCAAAGACATAAAGAACCAAGGTGTGGCCTTGGTCCTGGTTGTGTCAGGACCTCACGATGTCAGGGCCCAGCTTCTCGGCGACAGCAGTACCTGAAATAACCTGTTAATTGCTGGAAGTTAGCTCAGACCCTCTCGTCCAACTACAATGCAGCCCTGAATTTAGAAGGCACTCGGCACCGGCTTTGAGCTGAGGATGTTGACAGTGTCACCCAAGAAATTTCAACTGCCTGTATCCAAACTCTGGACTCAGGGTCCTTGAGCAAATCACTTAGATCTTGGTCCCTCTGTTTATTCACCGGAAGGGCAGGATAATGATGGGACAGCATCACTGGGTCACTAGTAAGATCCATGAATTATGCAGTGCGCCCAACTCAGGGCACTTCAAAACTGTTAGCTAGCAGCATTATTATCATTAGTATTGAGCACCTGGTTCCCTTCAGAAAATGTTATCTGGTCTCGGCCCCAGGACCCCAGAGTTACGCACAGGGGTGCCTGGATCATTTATACACACCTGCACTGCGAAGCAGAAGCCTCGTTTCTGAACGGCTGTGCACCGAGTTTTCTGAATCTGCTTGTTTCCCTTCCTAGCACCCGCTATGATCCTAGACTGTCTGCATTTGTAATCTGCGTGCAGAAGTCTCCGCTCTAACGGGCATCTCCTTCCTCTCAGAAGACGCTCGCAGACTCCCGCTCTGCTGTTCTCAGCCATGATGAGAGATGCTGCTTTGGCTTAGATCTCCAAACCGTCTGGCTATCGGAGGAGAGATTACACTGTCCGGAAGGCAGGAAAGGAAGTGGTGCCGAAGTTCTGACGTGTGTAGGGGACCTGGAAGCCGCTCCGCTGCCCGCCCAGTGGACCCACCTCTCTGGAAGCTTCTAGAACAAACCTCCTCTTCCTCCCCCAAGTCCATATATTTACAGCGTGAGCTCTAGGCCAGCGCGTTTTCTCTTGGCCTCTGCCTGCAGCTCTGACTCGCACCAGCCAGTCAGCTGTCCCTCCTCTGTCCGTTTCTGGCCTTGGACCCTCCCCCTGTGGTGCGGATTCACCAGTGCCCAGAGCCCTCGGTCACGTCCAAGGCCTTCAGAGCTACAGATTCATCGTCTAGCTTCTTTCTCCTCCCGTGTCCCCGCTGCCACCCGGCTGGGTCTCTGCATTGGTCCCTGGACCACACGTGCTCCATTTAGAAACACATTTTGACTGGGGCAGCTCTTCACTCGTAGGGAGCAGCCTCCAAGCTGAGCTCAGCCCTGACCAGTGGGTGACAAGGATGACAGATAGACACTGAAACAAGTTAAAATCTGGGGGCCAGGAGCTCAGGTCTCCCTTCGACATAGAGCCCCAGACGACCGGTGCCCTTGGCTGTATTCACTCAGTCACAGGCATGAGCAATTAGATCCCACAGGACTCACCTGTCTCCTGCCCTCCGCCGTACCTCTCCGGATAAACAACTGACCCTCAGGTGTTCCAACTTTCCCTGCTGCGTGTGGGCAGCATGCATGCCCTCTCCTCAGTGCTCACTGAGAGGCCAGTCAGGGCCTCACTCTTCCTGAACAGCCTCCACATTTAATGATCTCAGGCATTTCAGCCTCATTTCACCCAGAATGTCAGCTCTGAGAGGACAGGCACAGAATTATTGTCAAGACACTCCGGCGTATGCCATGTGGAGTAGCACTCGACAGATACTTCTGAAATGCCCACAGGGATGCACTCGGCTGGGATCTGCCCTGCCCACACCTAGCAGCCTTGCCCGGCCTCTGGCAGCAATGTCTCTGCTGCATCTCAGCTCTTTCCTAGCACATGCGGACCTCCATCTCTGCTCTGTGTGCTCGTTTGTCTCACACTGCCTTACCGCGTACTCGAAATGCTTTCTGGTGTAGCCTGTGGTCCTTGCTTAGAGGTAGGACTCGCTGAAGGCACGCCCCTTTTGCCGGCCCTGAATGCGGAAGTACGTGTTAAACCTGGAGGCTTGAGCGGGACCAAGTGTAGCACACGCCCATAATCCAAGCGCTCTGGGAGGCTGAGGCAGTTTGTGCCTACCCTGGGAAATTTAGAGATTTAGAGAGACCCTATTTCAAAATTAAATGATATTTAAAAGGGCCAAGGCCAGGTGTGGTGGTGCACGCCTGTAATCCCAGCACTCGGGAGGCTGAGGTAGGACGATCGCTGTGAATTCGAGACCAGCCTGGGCTACATAGTGAGTTCCAGGTCAGTCTCAACTACACAGTGAG
>NW_022900943.1:3991203-3998670 GCF_012274545.1 Fukomys damarensis | reverse complement strand
ATAGATAGATAGATAGATAGATAGATAGATAGATAAATGAGCCAAGGATATAGCTCATTGTGAAGGCCCTGAGTTCAATCTTAGAAAGGAAGAAAGGGAAGGAAGGGAGGAAGGAGGAGGAGGAGGGAGGAGGAAAAAAGGGAGAAAGAAGAAAATTAAAAAACAAAAAGCAAAGGTAGTTGTGTACAGGTCAAGCAAGGCAACAGTCCTGTGTTCATATCCCCCAGCCATCCCTAAATTCTCAGTGCAAAATAAAAATGATTCGTTTTTTTATGTTCCTTTTTTTAAAAACAGGAAAAATCTTAGTTTCATAAGAAAAGCGATATAAGTTGGACAGTGCTTAGTTTTGCTGCCGTTAGCTTTAAAAGAAAGTGATTAAAAACAAATGTGCCCAGAGTCCCCAGAGGTGATTTAGCAGTCACGCTCCCTGCCCTCAGCACAGCCATTACCTTGAAGAATGTGGCAGCCTCTGCAGCTCCTGTTAAGGGGATCTGTTGACTGTATCTGTTTTCAAAATCCCTGCCCTGAAGAACCTGGCAGGCTCCCCCAAGGCCACCAAGCTCTGCAATGCCCGCCCAGAATTGGCACCCCAGGTTACGACCTTGGGGAGACACGCAGTCTGACACCAGGCTCAGTCTCGACCTCGCAGTGGTGGATACATCAGGGGAGGTCCAGTGGCCCTAGGAGGTGACAATGGGGCCATGAGTGACTTCAGAGGAGATCACAGGCCCCAGCAGAGGGTCAGCAGGCACCTTCAGCTTTACATGACTGAGACAAATCAATGTGACCAGAAATGACTCCTCTCCTGGAAGAAGAGAATCTAACAGACGAGCTACTTTGGATAAAGTATTTGTCCATGAGTCTGAAGTATTTACAGCCATTCAGTCATTTGATTTTCTCAACAAACCCCTGAGTCAAGAATTATCATCCTCATTTTACATTGGAAGAAACAGAAACAAAAAGATCAGTGACTTGCTGAAGTTCTCCCGGCTAATCACTGGTAATTGGGCCACTGAATCCAACAGCAGAGCAAAGCCACTGTTCCAAAAGGTCTGAGTAAAAAAAAAAAAAGTTCATGGCTGGGGATGTAGCTCAGCAGAGCCACACCTGCCTGTCAAGCACATGGTCCTGAGTTTGATTCCCAACCCCAGGGAAAAAAAGATCAGCGTGGAAGGGTTGACAGAGGCAGGACATTACAACATTCCTACAGTCCACGAAGAACTGAAAATCAGGCAACAATCAGACCGTCTGAAAGGCCAAAATTTTGCTTTTTTTCTCCTTTCCTTTTAATATGAGAGAGTATGTGTACTAATGTGAGTATTATAGATTTGTGGGTGCGTTGATGTGTGCAAGTATAAGTTCGGTTTCTTTATGTGTGTCAGTGTGTACACTACTGAGAGTGTTGAATGTGAGGGTGTTTTTGAGTGTCTATATGTACGTGCGAATGTATTATGCAAGTGTGTAAACATGCTTTTGTTTGTTTTGCATTTTTGTGAGCGTGTATGTGTGTGACAATGTGCGTGATGTGAACAAGGAGGCCCAGCAATGAGCCAATACACTTTAATCATCTTTGGTTACTCCAACTCCTGCTCTGTTGCCTTCAAACACACAGGAGACCCGAGCCTTCAGACCAAATTTGCTTGATCCTGATTCCTGTGTCTCACTGATCATCCCATTTATCTTTCTCCAAATGAGATCCATGCGATCTGTTTTGTACACTGGAGGTTAGGGTTAGATCTTCTCAGGGAAGAAAGTGTCCTCAAGCTATATAAAAACTTAAATATTGCCTGTGGATCCAGATTCTTCATGTAATCTGCCAAAAGGAACATTTTGTCCAATAAGACTTTTAAGAGTTGAGTAGCAAATCACTACAGGCAGAAGTCTCTGGTAAAGACCTGGGGAAATAGTTCTCTCTGTCCACCCACCCAGCATCCAGGAAGTATGACGTGCTCAGATTCCACGTTGCCATTGCGTTGCTCCAGCCCTGGCAGGACCGTGAATAGGCAGAGATAAAGCAGGTGTTTACAAGACCCAGAGGCTGGTGTGCTGGCGCTCAGCCCCATTACAGCAGCGCATCGACTGCTGATGACAATGACAGGATCGTTCCTGACTATTCCAGGGTTCTTTTGCTCAACTTAGATAGAAATCAAAAGTAGACAAAAGGCGGCTCTTTTAGTGTTAACAGCCCAAGCTTGGAATGCAGGTGACTATCAGCTCTCAGTGTGAATGGCCCTTTGCCTTTCTCCTGGAAGCTGGAGGAGCCGCTGGAGGTAGACTGGAACTCTTCCAGCCACCAGGGATGGAGGCTCCTAGCAATTCTCCATTTTGCTCTCTCTTATCCTCTGCTGCTTGTCTCCTGTCTCCAGTGTCAGTGGCTGCTTCATGTGTCAAGCCTTTGATATTACCACAAATTAGGGTTTCCAGTTCATCCTGTTCTATTCATGATAGAAATTATGAATAGGCAAAAACCGCACCTCCTGAGAGGGTTTTATTAAGTCTTTATTGAGACTGACCTGCTCAGGATATGGACAGCTTCTTACACAGGAAAACAAGGCAGGCTCACGCACACAGTGTCAGGCTTTCTGTTTAGTCACGTGCAGATTGGCTCCTCTGGACCCGACTGAAGAGGGCTGCTGAGGAGCAGCGTCCCTGCAGAGAGGCTGCAGGGTACAGTCATCTAAGATGGTCCCGTGACTGCAGCTGCTGCAGCCAAGGGAAAAGGCTCCACAAGGAGCTGTGGGGTAGCTGACGTTGCCGTGGCCTGCCGTGAAGCATTGGGGGAGGATACGAGAGAAATTTTAAAAGTAAAATTACCTCTTGGGGAGGACCAGCCCTTCATACTGGTCTCATGATCATTTGCTTTCCCGGCAACTGCGCCAATATCATCAGCAGCTACGGTAGAAAGAAATTAATACACAGTCAGTGAGGGACTGGATCTTTAAGGAAGTCAGCACAAAAATAGGAGGATCTCAAAGAAGCCAGGCCCCAAGCTAAAGATGCAGCAGCCAGACCTCCATGCCACCTGAGGGGTAAACAGTGCCTGGAATTATGCTGTAATTACCACCATCTGGTCCTGGAAGTCAGGCTAGCATCAGCTACCCGGGTGGGTGACTAAGCATCTGAACTCATCCCTTCCCAAAATGCCTCTGTTCTTTCCGTAAACCTTTGCTATGTGACCCATTCCCTGTTGGACCAATATTAGCTAAGCAGCTACACTCGTAACCTTATAGGTTGATTGCAGTTTGACCCACGATGTACCCACATTGTGACTTTGCTGTGTAAGTCACCTTGATGAAGGGCCTTGGTGTCAGCCCACTTCCCGGAACCCTCCTGTCTCTCGGGAGCTCTCTCTCAATAAACCTTTCCTACTCTTAACCTCCATTGTCCCTTGGAATTCATTCTTTGATTTCAGGGGACATGAACATGGCATATCTGACATCTAGCAGGTTGAGAGTTATATTTCTCCTATATCACCGGAAAGCTCCCCTATACTCAACTCTACTCACCTAAGAACTCTAGAAGTTCTCTGCTGCAGCTTTCGTAAAACTTACCCAATTCACTGCTCTGTGTCCCCAAGGCTAAAGCACAGCACAAGCCTGATGCTGAGGACTTAATTTATTGTTAGCATATGTGTATTGGAGTCTTATTGGATTCATCATCATATAAATACAAGACACAATAATAAAGTTTCAATGAGGTTTCCTTCCCTACCAGCAACTACAAAGTTCGGGAGTTCAGAACCACCCTTTCCTTTGTTCCAAGATGAGAAACTAGGGAGTCCAAGGTCTGGTCCCCCCGAAGGAGCTGGAGGTGGGAATCATGGGGAGTCTTGTGTATTCTACTTCTGTGGCCTTTCTAAACTACCCCACCCAAGGCCTGCCTCCCACACCAGCACACCCAAGTCAGAGCCTCTGACTTTGCTGGCCCTTAAGAGCCGTCTCCTGAGAGGGCCTTTGATTTGCAGACTTGGGAAAGTGAAAACTTGGGACCTTCTGAGAAAAGATCAAAATGAACCTCTGGAGATAGCGCTGGGCCTAACTTGGCTGAGTTTCCTTCAAAAAAAAGGTGCTGGGAGTGGCAGGCTGTGAGGAGGGGCTTGGATGGGAGAGGGAGCATCTCAGGACCCTGCCTGGACACAGCCCTGGCCTGCTCTCCTCTCACCACCCCACCCACCCCAAAGCCAACAGCACTTCATTTCCAACAAAATACGAACAGAGAAAGAGAACTGGACACAAATGGTAATGAAAAACCATGATTCAACTGTGCATT
This sequence comes from Fukomys damarensis, assembly GCF_012274545.1. Classification (NCBI taxonomy): domain Eukaryota; kingdom Metazoa; phylum Chordata; class Mammalia; order Rodentia; family Bathyergidae; genus Fukomys; species Fukomys damarensis. Next base: position 3,994,401 of record NW_022900943.1, on the reverse strand, counting down.
CATAATTATTTCATAAATAAATGGCTTCTGGAGAGGCGCATCTGTCTCCCACCACCAAGTCTGTGTCTTCATTAATGTATGCAGGCCTGCACAGGGCTGGCCCGAGAGCTCCCTCCATCTTCCTCCTGCTCTCCATCACTGTCCACTGCGAGGTTTTTGTGGTTCCAAGAGAGCTGCAAGCCCCACACTTCTGCTCAAGACTGATGGCTTGTCAATAACATTAGCCAGCATTATGGGCTGCATCGGGGTAAGCAGAATCAATACAGCCAAGCAAAAAGTCTAATAAGTTGACATGGCCGTCCTCAGCAGGGCTCACATTACAAGAAACGAGTTTTCTTGAGTCAGTGTCAGAAGTGCTTAGGTGCCCCATGCCCAGGTAACCTGCCTAAGATTTACAGCTTTGTGTTCAGTTGGGGAGCAAGGTCAGGAAGAAAAAGGGAAATGATAATTGGGGTTAAGTGCAAAATAAATTCGGGACTTGGGCCACTCCACTGATAGCCACTGAGGTGTGGGGTGGGGAGCTGTGGTGTGACAGTCTTCCCCAAGTGCAGGCCTCTTCTGGCTCTTGGAAATCTCTCTTCTGTCCCCTTAGGGAGGTCCCTGCTGGATTATGGGTGGTGACACCTTCAAGGGGTCTGCTTAGCACCTGGGGCCAGTCACAGTCCTGCTGAGTGGCTTTACTGACGACCCTTTGTCTTGGCTCTGTCTAGATTTCCCCCAAAGACTCACGTGGTCTTGGGTGGGGCTTTTTCAGAGGTGGCTGGATCTAGAATGTGTGATTCTGGGATTGATTCATGGTGCAATGCTCAGCCTAAGGGCATAGGATTAAAGGTGTGAGTTCTACCTTCCCTAAGTAATCTGCACAAGACAAAAGGAGCAGAAAGATCCCTTGTTGCTTTGTTACCTTCTCCCACCATTAATTGTTTCTCCTTTGCATGCTACCCTTCCTTGGAGCCAGCTGATTATGGACTGAGCCCTCTACAAACTGTGAGGTAAATAAACCTTTCCTCCTTTAACTTTGGGTGTTGGGTATTTTGTCTCATGGCCAAAAAAGTAACCAAAACACACCCTCCTCACCTTCTTCCACTCAGAGTCAGCAGGGCGAGATGCAGCAGACATTTCCCTTTTATTAACTCAACCACTCATCTCTTCTCATTTGTCTGGAAATCTCATGGAAACCCTGCTCCAACAGGTGAGGTGGAAGATCTAGCAAGCAGCTCACACAGGCTTGGCCACTTTGGGGCAACATACCTGTGCCAGGATCCTCTACAGACTTGCCCTCTTCATCCTGAAGGAACAGCTCTGGAGAGAATCCAGATAGTCACTGAGAGCACCCGCCTCAGTCATACCGCTTATGAGTTCAGAGAAGCTTTTGGACCCTAAATCCATGAGCATAGATCAAGGTCTGAGTGTGAAGGGAGTGGTGTGGATGATTTGGAGGAGTAAGAGTGGCCTCTGTCCTTATATATAGAATCACAAACATATTGGGGACCTGCTACATGTGGTGTGAGGTGCTAGGATATGGTGTTATTCAAACAGACTGAGACTCTACCTGCAGGGAGCTTATACTCATCCAGGAAAGGAAGCAACAAATAATAAACAACTAAGCAAGTAAACATAAGGTTTCAGGAAAATGCTACAAAGAAGGTGAAGAAGGTAGAAGAAGAAATGCTGAATGGAGTAAGAAGGGCTCAGCAAATGTCAAATTTGAAAAGACAAAAAACATGGAGAGGAACTGAGAAGGTATAAAGGTCTTTGTCTTTCTCAAGTTCCTTGTCACTGAGATGTAATACCTGATGCCCACAATCTAAAGCTTTATTTTGACTCATATTTTTCATTCATAGTTAACTGATTCCAACGCAGGAAGGTAAGGTAGAAGGAACTGGTAGAGGAAAGCAGCCAGGAAGCAGAGACAGAAAGGAAGAACGCAGGAAGAGGAGACACCCTGCTGGTCTTGTTCTCACTGACATACCTCTTCTGATCAGGCCCCACCTCCTAACAATATCACTTTTAGCTATAACACCCCCTGATTCAATCACCTTTTAAAAGTCCCACCTATGAGCACATGAGGCTTTGAGAGGACATCTAGATATAAACCACAATATTCTGCCCTGCCCCCCCAAAAGCTCATGCACATCTCTTTATGCAAAATGCATTTGATCCATTTCCAAGAGTTGCCAAAGTCCTAACAATTTGAGCATTGCTTAAAAGTCAAAGTCCAAAGTCTTTTATGAGACTCAAAACTCTTAGCTGTGAGCCCCTGTAAAAATAAAACAGAAAGTCAAATATTTCCAATATACAATGGCACAGGATAAACATTCCCATTCCCAAAAGGGGAGAATAGGGAGATAGAAACCAAAACAAGACTGAAACCCAACAGGGCAAACATTAAATCCTGTCGCTCTGTGGCTGGCACCTGGAGCAAGTTATGGCGAGGTCTCCACTCTAAACCCTTGGGCAGCCCCCTGCCTACCCCTTGGCTCCACCTGCTGAAGCCACTGTGCCACTCTCTGGGTGCTTTTCTCAGCTGGTGGTTTATGTTACTGACTTCTCCCAGCTTTCTAGGGTCTCCACTGCAATTCTAGCTTCAGTTTCACAACTTCATGCACTGCTGTCTCAAGGGCACCCTGCATGGTCTCTCAGGTCTTCTGAAATCTGGGTGGAAGTCTCCATGACCCTAACTGCAGCATTCCACATGTCTGTAAGACCACAACCACATGGGTGATGCTAAGGACTGTAGTCAGCAGAAGCAGTAGCCAGGTGGCCTTAAATCATGGCAGCAGAGGCTTCTGAGTGCCTTTATGGCTGAGCACAGTGAACCAAGTCCCAGGGAACCTATTCCTTGGCAGCCATTCTGCAGTATGGTGTCCTGGGGGGGTCTCTTCTCAAACGAAAGCTTTACAGCTTTGTGCCCTGAGTCTGGGATGGGTGGGGTCTTGCAGATATTTCACTTGCCCTCAAGGTATTCTTTTTATTATGTACATTTCTTGGCTTCTTTATAATGTTAATCTTGTCAGTAGCCAGCTCTCCTGGGCCAAAACTTTTCATGCCTCAGCTCTATAGAAGCTTCCTTTTAATGAAACTCAAAACTTTAAAAAAATCACTCATCTATGTCAAAATTATAAAACCAAATAACAAAGGGGAATCAATTTAAAAATTCTTAGAATTAACAATTTAATATATATATATATATATATA
>NW_022900943.1:3977369-3991166 GCF_012274545.1 Fukomys damarensis | reverse complement strand
ATATGTATATATGATAAAGGAAACAAACATGCTTATACCACAAATAAGCAAAGGAATTAAAATGAAAACATATTTTTACTAATTAGATTTCTAAAAGCTAAGTGAATTGGTAGTATTCAAGGTTGATGAATTATAAATAAACAAAGTCACTGGCAGATAGGCAAAATGATATATTCTTTAAAGAGGATAATTTGTAAATATGTGTGAAAACTAAGCATATGTCCTTGGATTTATCAGTTATTATCTCAGGACTGATTCTAAGGCAAACATTTATGAAGTTATCACCTCAAGATTGACATGAAATTTTCCTATCTGGTATACTAATAATTGTTACTATTAATAAAGAAAATAGATCTAAGTTTTATACAGGACTGATTAAATAAGTTATAGAATATATGATAAAATACCCTATCATTGCTTTTGAAAAATGAGTTAAATCTCTAGGCAGTTGCAAAGCAGGAATTATGAACATGAGATTAAGTAAAAATAAAATCAGAAGTTTTACAAAAATATATATGTTTGATATAAGCAATTCTCTGTCTTTTTAAGCTATACATAGCAAAAAAATCTATGTGAATATATGTCAGATTGTTAACAGTGGGTATTGTTGAAAATGTGGAGGTAATTATACAAAACCTTCCATTTCTACTTTACATTTTTAGCAATTATTTAAATGTCATGTTAAACAAATGTTACTTTTATGATCAGGAAAAAAGAATTCCTTGCTGAAAAAAATTAAAAACTTCATAAATGAGAAAAGGCTTTGGAGGAAAGTTAATTTATCATTAATTGAATTAAATCCTAGTTGGATTAGAGTTACGTATAAAAATAGTCTATAAAAACTTAGACTAAATATTGAATCATCTTTGGAGTGGAAAGAATATCTAAACATTGGAGCAAAGCAAGAAATTACAAAGGAAAATATATCTGTGTTTAGCTAAAATTTTTAAAGCTAGCTTCTGTATGTCATAAACCATCATGAATAAAATTAGGAAAGAAATTCACAACTAGGCCAGATAACAGCTACTGTCATTGATATGTCAAGAACTTGTAGAAAATGCTAAGAGAAACACTATGCAAATGGTAAAAGTGGCTGATACAAATGGGTTTTAAAAACCCTGCCCCACTGTTGATTTATAAAACAAAAACAACAAAGAGAACATTCTCTGCTGTTCTCCCCATTATTACATCAGCACAGATTTACAGGGAATAATCCCCAACACTGGAGGATGTGGTCTGTAGGCAATGCCAGCAAGGTTTTTTGGGAGGGCAATGTAGAAATGCATAATTCTTAAAAATTCTTAGAATTAGCAATTATATATGTATACGGTAAAGGCAACAAATGTGCTATACTACAAATAAGCAAAGAAATTAAAATGAAAATGTATTTTTACTAATCAGATTTTAGGGTGTTTATAGCTCTTGGTCTTAATCTAGGAATCTATTCTGGAGAAACAGATAAAAGATATGCAAAATTTCACAAAGATACTTGTCATTGCATGCTGGACAATAGCGAAGGGATAAAATTTAAGTGTGCAGTAGAGAAATGGCTGAATACTTTATGATACAAACACTCTATGGAACATTGTGTAAACAGAAAGAGAAAGAACTTTTCAAATTACATAGCTTTTATTTCCCCATTTTCTCTTTTTTTTTTTTGGTACCAGGGATTGAACTTGGGTACTTGCACTTGCTAGACAGGCCATTGAACTGCTGAGCTAAGTCCCCGGCCCCACATTTTCTCTTAAGACCCAGTGATTGTCCACTGCTGGCTTTTCACAAGTCTACCTCATGCTTATGGTCACGTTTCACAGAGTACATGTTATGAACATGAACCAATTCCCCACCAGTTGTATGAACAGTGTGTACCACACATGTGTACCAGTAATTAACACAAAAACAAGTAGATAAATAGAATTTTTTAAAACACTCTTGAAAGCTATGCTTCTTCTCTTTCTGCTCACACTGTTGTGCTTTTTGCTTCACTCTGCAGGGGAACCGGGCTGCAGACGAGAGGACAAGTCACCTACTTTTCCATTGAACCCTTAAGGAATACAGTGCTCCATAGGCTTTAGAAAAACCACTCCCCTAGGAGACAAGACAAATCTCTTAGCCCCATCACAGGGTCACAGGCAATTGAAGGCCACACGCATTACAAAGCACTCCTCCTATAGAATCTGCCTAGAACAAGTTTAAAATTGGGACCAGGGACATAGATCAAATGAGTACCTTCTGGTTTGGCTTTTCAAACTTAAACCAAGTTCATATGGGACTTGGTTGGGATTTGAGCTCCACGTGCATGTCGAATATGCAGGGGCCTACATGAGAGAAACACGAACGTTATTTGATAATGCTGATTGCAGGCAGCAAAATTTAAACGGATGGGACGGTCGGGATTGGGGAGGTGTCTGCTTGGTTTTTGCTGGGGGGGGGTGGAAAGCAACAAACTATGTAAGTCCTGAATCGAGTACCTGTCTGCTTCTGTTTCTGTCTACTTGGCTGTGCAAAGCCCAATCATTCAGCACTGACCCGAGCCTTCCTGCAAATCAACAGCAGGGACAGAATCTTGCTCCAGGGAAGCCATGACTTTAGCATCTTTTAGGGGCCATCAAATCCCTTCTACGTGGATGACAAAGGAAAGGACATTTTGTCCTTCTAGAAGCCCATTATAGTTTGAAGACAAGAAGAACAAAAATTAAAACAAAGAGGGAGGAGAAGAGCAACTTTTTAATGCCACCAGTCCTGCATTTCAGTGGTGACAGTTCATCATGAGTGAGGCTTTGTGGAGAGGCCACAGTGAGGGGCTATTCAAGCCTGGTGTGTGTTCTGTGGGACCAGGCTGGTGCAGAGGGGCTGCACAATATATAGACGGTGTCCTGATTAGGTGGGCGGAATGCTCGGATCAGGGTGTGGTGGGTGAGATCATCCCAGGGACCAAGCCAAGGGTGGGGGCAGAGGTTGTATTAGTTTCCTGTAGCAACTTTAACAAACCACCACAAACTTAGCAGTTAAAACAACATTAATCTTTCCTCAGTCTTCTGTGGGTCAGAAGTCCTACGTCTCACCAACTTCAAACGAAGATGTCAGCCTGACTGTGCTCCTCACCAGAAGCTCTGAATGAAAATCTGCTTCTACACCATTCAGGTTGTTGGCAAAATTCACTTCCATCCAGTGAGAGAATAAGGGCCCAACTTTCAACCAGGGTTCCTTCCCAGCCTTTAGAGATACTGAATTTTTCTACTTTTGTTCCTTTTCTCAGTGATGGCCGAGCTCTGCTCATGCTTCCAATTTCTGTATTTTCTCTTCTCTCTTACTTCTCCTCTTCCATTACATCCCTCCTTCTGGAGCCGGAGAGGTTTCCTGCTTTTGCACACTCAAGTGGTTAGGTGTGTGGCTTATCTGAGGCATTCAAGAGGCCTTCTCTGTTTTGAGGTCATCTGAGTAAACTTAATTATATTTGTAAAGTCCCTTCACAGCAGTACCTAGATTAGTGTTTGATTAAATGACCAGGGGCAAGCAACAGATGGGCAGGCATCTTTAGCAGTCTGCCTATTATTGCGGATTTAATAGGTGAAATAGACATCTGAAAGGCAACCATCCAGAGCTGAAAGGCAGGGGTGGCTATAGATTTGTCACTGGGACTGCGTTTGACCAAGACATTTCAGAGCAGTACAAATACAGTAGTCCCTTAACTTAGGATCTTGATTCCTTCCCAAGGCTGCTTGTAACTCAGGTTGGTCAAATGAAGGCTCAGGCTCCTCGACACAATCTATGAGATCTCTCTCCTGTACACAGGCAGATTTCGGTGTCCTTCGAGAGACACTGGCCCAGAATTCCTCAGTTAACTCCATCCAGGACAGGATGTTGTAATGTGCCTTTCAGAACCCTTCAAGAGTTAAATCTGTATTGGAGACCATCCAGAAACACAAATGGCTAGCGTTAGGGTCATAACTCAAGACTTTGGTTGTAAATTCAAACTAAAATTCTGGTCATAACTCAAGTTATTTGTATGTCAGCCTGGTCACAATTTGAGGGCCCACTGTATCCAGTTTTATCCTATTTCCTGTTTTGTTTTGCACTAACTTTCCCCTTCTGACCTCCTTTGCTGACAGTCTGGCATATGCTGTCTTAGAGAACTGAGTAGGAGCTGTGCCCATACTTTGGAGGGGCAAATATTTTGCTAATAAGCCCTACCCAGTGGTACCCCAAACAGACATTTCTGAGAGCTAATTGACTCTCATCATCATCACTATCATCAAGAAAGCTAATATGTATCACTTATATGTTTACTATGTAATAGACATTAAAATAGGTGACTCATGCATGAAATTGGTTAAAACTTTACAACACATAGACAAATTAGGCATTTTAATATTAATTTTTTAAGTGAAGATCATAAAATTAACAAAAATTTTTAAGGTCACTAGTTATAACAAGGCAAACTAGATAGGTCGTGTGATCACCAAAGCTGCAAGGGAGGCTTGAAAACTTAGTAACTACCAAAATGGAGGAAATGTCCAAGAACCTGAGGTTCTCAGTGTCCTGAGGGTCTTCAAGACTTTTCAGGTGATATGTAAAGTCCTGCATTTTCCAACTACATCTCTGTATGAGATTGATTTTTCAACTAAAATAGCATATTGCACTGGTCTGAATATAAAAGCAGACACATAACTGTTTTCTATTAAGCCAGGCATAAAGGAGATTTGCAAAAATATAAAATAATATCTCAATAATTTTTTTTATTTTGGAAAATGTAGTTGCTTTCCATAAAATATGTTATTTATGCTAGCATATAATAGGTTTGCTATTGCTAATTTAAAAGGAAATAAATATTTTTTAAATTCTCAGTTTTAATTTTTACATAAAAAGATTGATATATATAACCTGTATAAACAAAAGCTCTTTGGTGTCATCAGTAATATTTGAAAATGTACAAAGATCCTGAAACCAAAATGTCTGACTTAGAACCAAGGGTAAGCAAACTACAGCCCTTGGACAAAACCCAGCCTTCTGTGTTTTTGATAGAGTTTTTGGACTTTTTAAACATTTCTGTGCACATCCTTAATGTATTGTCTATAGCTCCTTTTGTACCATGATAGAGATAAGTACTTGTGACAAATATTGTGTGACCATAGAATATTTACTATCCAGCTCTTTAGCAAAAATAATGCTTATCTTGATTTAGACCATCATGACTCATTACCTGGGGCAGCATGTTGCCATCCTGGAAAAAAAAAAAAAAAGTCTTCTGGTTAGCGGAGAACAAGACGACACCACTCCTGTTCCCATGAAGGTTATTACCACTTGGGAATATAAGACAGAGCATAGACATGAGCAACAAATAAGTCAGTGTTGCCTTCCCAGCGGCCAGGACTGTGCCTAACAGTTACCTCAGGAAGTACCTGTTAAATATTTTATAATCAAATAAATGATAAATAAATGTGTGCATTGTGTGTGTCCTTTCATGTTCTAACTGTCCCTCGCCCCGACAAAATGAAGGCACCTACTTCAGGAAATACCTCAGGAGCCATTTTGTTCTGCTCATGAGGAGTTTGGATCCAGTAGTGGAGATTGAGGAGTTCCAGCTTCAGCATTGAGTTTTCGATCATGTTTCCTACTCCTTCGTACTTCCCACTAGCAACACTCACCTTGGACTTTCACCATCTCTCTGTAACTTTGATCAGTTGCTGTATGAGGAAAATTCCTTCCTGCCGACCATTTTTCCAAGGCTTCTGCAGCATTAAGCTAGTGAAACAAGGGTACAACCACTTTCCCAAATTCATGTTGGATTGGTGGAATGGCTTATGTCTGAGACACCTTTAACTATCTAAGCTGCTGAGTATTTTTAAGTGGCTACTCTGCTTAAACCACACTGGCCCAGGGGACTCCAACCTCTACCCAATGTTGATAGTCAAAATATTTAACAACTAATATGGACTCATACTGACTGGATGAATATAAAGCAGGCCCACACAAGTATATGGCCATTCAGATTTGCCAGAGCTCAAGAGGAGCTCTTCCTCCACCTGCCCTCTGGCCCCTCCTTTGAGGGATTAACTTTCCTCACACTTAGAAACCACTGTTTCGCACAGTCTCTGCAGCCCATTAAAAGAGAGAAGCCATCCTCGGGACTGTGCTAGGTAGAAACGCCCTGTGGTCGCCTTCAATGAGCCCTTCGGAGGAAGTCAGAGCCGTGGGTGTCAGTCTTTTGTGCTAGAAGGCACCAGGGAGAAGGGGCCCGCGGCAGGGAGACTGGCTGGCAGGGCACCTGGCTTCTCGCTGAGCCCAGTACTTCAGCTGGGAGGCCGGCCTCAGGTGTCCCCTTGGCTCACACAAAAATCTAGGTGCTGCTGTGAAGGCAGGTCGCAGAGGAGAGTAAAGTCTGTAACTTCCTGAATGTCAGAAGTGTATCCTGGATCAGCGGAATGGGCCTGATACAATCAGATGAAAGGCGTAGGGAACCAAATTAAAGATTCCCTGAGAAAGTTCTGCCCATAGACAGCAGCTTCTACGCACATGAACAAGTTCTGGCCTGGTCTTCCGACTGTCACCCTGTGGACTTCGGCGAGCGGCAAGCCCTGTCAGGAAGCCAACTCCTTGCAATGAAGCTAGATCTTATCTTTATGTATCTGCACATCCACGTCCATAACCGTATCCTCGCTGTCTACATATGCACTATGTATGTGAAATGATGGGCAAGACAATAAACCTTTCCGGCCAGCACTAGCTGGTGCTGCCCTTCCAGGAACCCCCTCTCCTCGTGCAATACCCTGTCCTTAGGATCTGGCACTTGATATCCTGGGGCGGATGCAGCCTTTGTTGTCCTTGAACTTCCTACATCATTCTCTCTGTGGTGATGCTAGGAAGCAGCAAACAAAGACAAGCAGAGAACACAAGAACGAGAAATGCATTCACTCGCTCAGCCAGTGTTTTCTGCGTCCCTGCCTGGAGGAGGCAGGCCCTGTGCCACATGAAGGAAAGGGATCCCCGCCTCTTGGAGCTTGTTGTCTCCTGGAGGACGCAGCTGGGACCTGGGTGACCTCTCTGGACCCCTTGGGGACTGTGGGTGTCCGAGCAGGCTGGGGAAGCACCGAGCGAGCAGGCCCAGGACGGCCTCACCATGGTGCAGCAGGAGCGGTCAGGGAGGGGCTGGAAGCGCAGGAAGAGGGCACACAGGGTCGTCCGCAGAGCACAGAGAAGTGGGAGGCCACTGAGCCTGGAAAGGTCAACAGCACTGAAAGGTGGACAGCAACAGTGGACGGAAAGCTTCCAATAAATGAGTTGTCCTGTTCTGCACATTCTACTGTGGAGCTTTACCTTCATCCTAGGCGGGACCCACTGAAAAAAAGATGTAATCAAGAGTGTGCCAGGGTAAGCTCTGTACTTCCAAAATGTCAGCCTGAGAGCAGCATCGTCAGGGAGCTGAACCAGCTCGGAGAGGGCGACCCGACACAGGGTCCGGCCATTCCCTGCTGAGCACTTCCTGCACCCTGGGGCAGGCGTGCTACATGCTGAAGGCCATTCCCCCGGGGCTTGCTGGCCAGCTGCTCACAGCCTCCACAGGGGAAGGGCGGGGAATCCAGCGGTCAGGACTAAGCCATCTGAGGGTTTCTTTCAGCAGCCCCTCATTCTGATCCAGTGGCTGTCCTCTCCCCTCCCAGCTGCAGGCAGCCTGGCACGGCCACTGCATATCCTCCTGTGGGTTGCGCACCATCTCTAGGCCACTAATCCCGAGGAACGCAGAGGTGCGCTCTGTGAGCCATGGCCACGCTAGGGTGCGTAGGCAACAATGACAGAAAGCACCCACACACGGAAAGGCACAAGTGTCCCTTCAAATATATGCAGTCCGGAGGTGGCAGGATTCGTGGATGCACAGGGCTGGCCACACAATCATCACGGACACCTGGGAAGCCAGGAGGCTGAGGCAGGAGAAGTGTGCACGCGCTTAGTAAGTGGCAGTGCTGGGATGGAACCCACAGCCTGTCTCAGAGTCTGCTGGAGAGCAGCCATCCTGGCTCCCAGGGCATGGAAAGAAGCGAGCTGCTCCCTCCACTGGGTCTGAAAGGTGAAAACTTCTCTCTCTTTTGTACTTTAATTTTATTGGTACATTTTAGGTACACAATATGATGGTGTTCATTGTTGGGATCTTGTACCTTTACATGACGTATCTTAGTTTTTATGTTTTCCCCACTCCCCTGCCCTCCCTTCACCCCCTCCACCCGTCCCTATCTACAAAGACTTTGTTTCATTTTTTCATGTTAATTCCATTCCCCTTTTCTCTCCCCTACCCCTCCCACTTCCCTTTATGCTTTGTACCTCTTCCTATTTCACGTTATCTATTATACCTTTTAGTCCTTATTTACACTTTCAGTTTCTCACACCAGAAAACTATTTGATATTTACATATGTGTGTCCTGTTAATTTCACTTAAGAGTCTGGCCTCAATGTGCATCCATTTAGCTATAAATGTCTCTAGTTTCTCATTCTTTATGTCTAAGTAGTACTTCACTTTATAGAAAAACCACATCTTCTTTATCCATTCTCTAGTTGATGGGCACTTGGGCTGCTTCCAAGTTTTAGCTATTACCAACCATGCCGCTATAAACTTGGGCTGCTCATATATTGCTGTGGTATGATTCTTGTAATTCTTTTGGGAAGATACCCAGCAGAGGGATGTCCGGGTCAAATGGAACCTCTCATCCTAGTTGTTTGAGGACGCTCCACACTGATCTCCACAGTGGTTGCACCAGTCTGCACTCCCACCAGCAGCGGAGCAGGGTTCCTCTTTCCCCAGTCCCATTAGCTTTTGTCATGGGTTGCTTTCTTGATAGCAGCCATTCTTTCAGAGGTGAGGTGGAATCTCAGAGTTGTTTTCATCTGCATCCTCAAACAACCAGTGATGTTGAACATTTTTTCTTATATTTATTTGCTATTTCTACTTCTTCATCTGAGAAATGTCTGTTCATTTCAGATGTCCATTTTTGGATTGGGTCTTTAAATTTGGGAGGTCTGATTTTTTTAAAAAGTTCTTTATATGTTCTAGATAGTAGACCTTTGTCTGAGGAATAGCTGTTAAAAATTTTTCCCACATTGTGGGTTGTCTCTTCACACTGTTGGTGGTTTCTCTTGCTGTGCAGAAGCTTTTTAATAAGAAGAGATCCCAGTTGTTAATTCTTTGTGCTAGTGCACATGTAACTGAGGTTTTGTTTATGAAATCTTTTCCTGTGCCAAGGTCTTCAAGAGTTCTACCTAAGCTCTATCCCAGCTGGTTTAGTGTTTGTCTTTTAATATATAGCCGGGTCTTGTGAAAGATGAGAACTTCTCTTGAGTGAAAGCCACAGCCCCTTAAAATTTCGGGCATTTGAGAACTTCTGACTTGGTTGAGTGTTGCTAGAGCTCTTGAACTGTCCTGCAGGATGGCCCAGCCTCCTTGGTTCTTGTGTGAGGTTCTCTATAGGACACTGTACAGACACTAACACACAGGGTAATTTTTGGTTATTTATACTAAAGTGTATCAACCTCAAAGCAACAGGCTAGGAATGAGGAAATCACCGAACAGATCATTGGATTTCTTCAGCAAACCCTTTGTGGCGTGGGAGCCTTTATTTGGTGTACATGGACATTTGTGGGACAAAGGAGGCAGGGAACCAGGTCGCCCCCCAGAAGCCTCTGTGTCCAGCTCAGGCCCTGGGCGCTCAGAACCACTCCCGGTCAGTCTTCAGGAGCTGGTGAGGCAGACGCCTGGGCCCCTCTCTCCTCTGAGCTGGGGCGGCCCCTCCCGGGCCGGGCTGGCCTGGTGTTAATTATGATGCAATCCCTCAGCCGTGCAACTTCAGCAACAATCTCGGCAGTCAGGGTCCATGTGCAAGGCCATTAGCACTAAACATGTTTTAATCCATAATTGTGCGAGATTTATTTAATTTAGGGGCTTTATTTATAGTTCGATCGGAATTGTAATGTATTCTCAGCCCTCCGCACTGGGATCTGTCAATTTTTACGGCGTCTTTTAATTGTGTTCATCCAGGCCAGGGGCAAGCAGCTTCCAAGAGCCTGCAGATAGGGGAAGGCCGCGTGTGGCGGGGGAGGGTGGCCTGTGTCACCACGAGGGCAGGGACCTCAAGCTGGCCCGTCTTCTGAGAGCTATAACCCCCAACCGTCCCTTCTTGCTCTGTCCCCGCTGTGTGCTTGGATGAGCTTCCAAATGTGTCTCCATGCACGGCCTTTGTTCCTCTGTCCCTCTCTTCGTCCTCCATGTATGGAGAGCCTGCTCTGTAAAGCCAGTGCTCAGTTACAAGTGCAAAAACAAGTAGGGCAGGACCACTTCTCCAGGATCGCCATGGGTGGAGGCAGGTAAGAAATGACGGTCGCTGGACTTCGATGGCCAGGCCCGGAAGGATACACTACATGACGCATAGCGCGCGGGTCAAAACGAATTCGTCCGAGAGTCCCTGCAAGGGCTACAGCTTCAGTGCAAGCCGTGGAACTTCCAAGCCCGGCAGTCCAGTGACCTTCTGCGTCCCCTCCAGATCTCTGCGCTCTGCCGGGGAGGCATACTCTCCTTAACTAGGAATGTCTCTTAGCCTTGTTTCTGTCTAAGTGCTGATAATTTGCAAACACCACGAGGGTACTTCTGCAACCCTCAATGCATCTTTACGCATTTTGTCTGCTTTCCCAGGTTGTTTTCTTCCATACCATAATCTGCCATAAGCTCTGACGGTTGGAACAAAGCATCAGAAATCAAAGCGAAAGAAGATGGAGGACATGAAACAAGGTTCTGCCCTCTGGGAACACACACAGGGAGAGGCTAATTCAAGCACACACACAGGAAAATGTAACCCCAATGCTATGCTAGAAACAGGGTACTCAGGAAACTCTGGGCTTCATCTGCATGGTCCAGTAAGGCAGCCTCAGAGCCCAGTTATCACTCAGTAGTCAGTGAATGAAGAGTGAATGTGTATTAAAAAGCAAACACCTAGAGACAACGCTTCACTGGTTAAAAACAAACATGTTTGGTTAGGAAACAAAGGAAGACGTCCATGTTTTCTGAGTGCGGACCACGTGCCAGGCATTGCGCTGTGATTGCGGCCACAAGCCAGTGCTTTCCACACAACGGTATGAAGTAACATTGCTCTCACCTGACAAAGACGGCAAGACTCGGCATTTAGATAACTAGCTCAGGTCCCCCGGCTGGGAGGGTCTCCCTGTGAGTGAGCAAGAGGCAAAGCACAGCACAGCCGGGGAGCAGCTACGGTGCCTGACGTTACTACAGCAGGAGCATTTAAAACTGTAAGTGTATAGGGATTCCAGGGACTTGCTTTTATAGCTTCACGGGAAAAGAGCTTCAGGGTGGAAGGAGATGCATCCAGTGGCCGGGGAATTTATAGCATCGGTGCTGCCTTTGTAGCCCTCTGTGTATCGAAGCATTTTTGCCTGCTTTCCCATGCTTACCCCGTTCCCTTTCCTTCTGCTTCTGAGAGACAATAGGAGTTAGAACAGGTCCAGCGGTGGCGAACCTGCCGCAACAGGCTCTTTGTAGTATTGAATGCTCTGAAAGGTTCGCCACGGCTCAGGCGGTAGAACGGGAGGCCCGCAGATCAGCTGGGAAGACTCTGTGGCAGCTGTGTGCCGGTCAAGGAAAAGAGAGCCCTGGATTCTGACTCCAAGGCTGCCAAGGGCTCACACAGCCTGCACTACTCGACAGGCACCACCACGGGGATGGGGACAGAGCGGCCCCCACACAGACCCAGGCAGCACCGCCAGCGCACCCCAGGGACACAGAGAGGCGGAGGGAGATGTGAAAGAATTCAGTCCCTGCCTGGGAGAAATGGGAGGGGACAGGAAATCTCAGTGTGACTCGCCGGGCATCACGGCAGACCCCACGTTCTCAGTCTCCAGAGGATGCCTGGAATCCCAGCTCTGTCGGAAGCCCCATGAGGAGAATCAAGAGTTTGAGTCCAGCCTGGGCAACTTAGTGACTTCCTGAAACTGCCTCAGATTCGAAAAACTAAAAGGCTGGGAGTGTACTGCAGTTCAATCTCCAGTAGCACAACCACAACCACAATAAAAGGGTTAGGAAGTTAGAAAACATAACACCTAAAACAAAGTTCTCCTCAGGAACCTTACGGGGGAGGTTGGCTACCATTCCCACACTTCACGGCCAGGACCAGCACAGTGGGGCAGGCAGCTGGGAGACCCGGAGGAAACACACGCGTCACGGAGCCATCCCCAGACCTCTGCAAACCCAGCTCCCGCCTTACTGACTCACTGGCCTCACGCAAGCTGCATCACTGCAAGCCCCAGTCTTCTCCTAACATGATGGAGACGGTGTCCCCAGTGCCCTCGTGCTGGCTGGGTTAGATAAGCAAACCTACACGTGACGTCCAGCACAGGGTCGGTGTTCTATGAATGGACGTTGCTCCTAATAACAGAAACAAATTGAAGGGGGTTTGGATTGTTTGGAAGCAGAGAGAATCCCAGCTGGCAGAGAAAGGTAAGGCATGTGTGTCTTTGGAAGAGGAACATTTGGGCAAGAGGAAAAATTCTCACTGACTCTCAGAGGTCCCAGGACTTGAGCAAGCAGAGATTCCAGACACCAAAGATCCTTTGATCTGTAGATTCTAGAGACTCTAGAAGACCTCCCCATATCTCTCTAGTCTTTGAGAAAGGTTTTGACTTTCTTAGATCCACAGGTTCTGGTGAGAAGATGTCCAATGAAAGGTTAGTAGTAGAAAGTGCTCCATAGAACAGTTAAGGCAGGCGAGGAAGGGCCTTGAATGCCATTCTAAGAGGAGCGAGCTTCATTCCTGGGGAGACTGAATTTTGAGGACCTGGGGGAAGTACTTTACAATGACAGTCACACTGGTAGATGAGGCCTGGAAGGGCATCACACACAAGAGCCAACATGAGGTGGAGGGGAGGAGTGAGCGATTTGTCAAGGGAAGGAACAGAAGGGAGCGGTGTTACTAATGTGACTTGAGGGAGAAAGAAACTGCACACTGGAGAGTTGATTGAATTAGGAAACCCAGGGACAGAGAGAAAGGACCAGCAGGAAGAGAGCAGTGGATCCTCGAGTTACAACCAGCCTGACATATGGAAATTTCGAGTTATGACCAGAATTTTAGTTTTGACTTATGACCAAATTCTTGAGTTACGATTTGAATGCTAGCCAGCCAGTTGTGCTTCCAGATGGCCTCAGATACAGATTTAACCCTCGCAGAGTCCTGGAAGGAACGTGACAGCGTCCTCTCCTATGTAGGGGTCACAGAAGTCCTGGGCCAGCATCTCTCTAAGGACACTGAGATCCACCTGTGTGCAGGAGACAGACTCTGAAGGCTGTGCAGAGGAACCTGAGCCTTCAGTTGACCAACCTGAGTTACATCTGGCCCTGGAACTGAGTTTGTAAGTTAAGAGTCCACTGTACTTGCCCAGTCTGAAATGCGGGCAGGGCTCCCATGTGGGAGATTCCCTGCTGGCAACTGGAGGAACACATGAAATCCACAGAGACGCTGACCGCCATATGTCCATGTGCGAGCTGCCCTCACAGAAGTAAAAACTGAACAAGTGGGGCCAAAGGAACATTTCTAAGGGAGAAAGGACAAGGAGAACAGGAGCACGGAGAGGCCCCCGAAGAACAATGAGAAATAATGATACTAGGAAAGAAATCAAGAAAGAAATCTCAAAGGAGTGAAGAGAGGGGAGGTTTTAGGGAGGCTTTAGGTGTGGCGGATTCCCAGCCAGAACTCATGATTCTCAAGGTGGATTGGGAAGGCACCATCTACCTAGATGACGGGGGGGGGG
>NW_022900943.1:3967549-3977014 GCF_012274545.1 Fukomys damarensis | reverse complement strand
GGGGGGGGGGTACTGGTGACAAAGTGACAGGTGCAGAATGGAGATCATGAGCATTGAGAAGCCAGTGGCAGAAATGGTGAGGAAGCAGAGGAAGGGAGAGGAAGGGCCGGGCATTCTAGGAGATCTGGGAGAGAGGTCACGGGATGGGAGCTTGAGGAGGGAGGAGTCTCTAAGACTTGGCGCTTTACACCCATGCCGGGGGGGAGCCAGGGGAAAGAGTCTGAAATGTGACAAGGGAGTCACACAAGGCACAAGAGTCTGGGACCAGGGGCCTCCAGTAGGAAGAGGAAATGCAGAATTTTTGTCCTCACATTCATGGGAAGGACTGTGCCTAACAGAGACCTTCACTTAGATGGGGTCGGTTATGATGGTCCCTTTGCGGTCACACAAATAAGAACAAAAACGGGTGACTTACTGCCCAACAACACACCAGAGAGTGTGCTGCGACAGAGGTCCAGTCCGCGGCAAGGCCCTACGTGTTAGATTCCTGGGAGGTTACAGGTCACTCACAGGCCACGTGCACAGCATCTCCAAGGCATGGGGCTTTCTGATGTGAGAAAGGACAGCGTGGCCAGGCTGTGTTTATAGGACGTTGCATCTAGATTTGCGCTATCAGCAGTCGTGTGTGAATTCTAATGACCTCCAGAAGCCACGGCCTTGTGCTTCTTCTTACACCTTTGTACATACTTTAAACCCTTTGTGTACCTTAATCGTATAAGTACTACCTGAATACCTTCTCATGGTTAATATTTTTCAAACAAAACAGATTTTGTCTCAGGCCTCTGTCTAGAGCTTCCCCTACCCCAAGGGAAATGGATATGCATATTCACGTATGTAATTATATTTTGTAAGTTTTTCCATAAAATTTTTAGATCTTCTTCTGCTTGCTTTTAAACCTATAGCTAAAGGGCTGGGGATTTAGCTCAGTGGTTCTGCCGCCTGCCTTGTGAGCATGTGAGGTCCCAGGTTCCATCCCTGGTACCAAAGCAAAACAAAACAAAACAAAACAACAGCAAAAAATTTAGCTACAGACCTTAGAGACCTTTCCCGGGAAGTATGTTCAAATCTACCCAAGTTATTCTGAAGTGGTGCATAGTACATTCTATAGTTAGGACGAGGCGGTTCATTTAACCACTGCCCTGGTGAGGAAATGCAGGCTGTTCTCCACCTTGCAGGTTGGCCCTCTTTCTAGCGCACACTTAGAATGCTGCACTACTGCCCCTGTTCTCCCTTCGTGTGGAAGTCGGTCAGCCACAGACACCGCGTCTCTACGTTTCTGTTACTTGGTGTTTGCGTGTTTGTTCTCAGTGGGGAGAGCCAGGGAAGAGGCCTTAGTGAGGTGCGTGTTTAGGAAGCTAAAAGTTCTTGAGGAAGGGGCAGCTTCTGCAGGCTCCAACCGAAATGGAACCAGGAGAGGGTTGCTGGGTCTCGGACCCCTTGAGATGGCTGTGTGGAGACGCGGCCTGCATCAGGCGCCAGTGCTCTGGGAAGTCGTGGAGGAGCTGTGCTCATCCAGGGAGCTCTGCCACAAGTCCCTGGGCTGTTGTGGCTGCCGGGTTCCATGCACAGACTGTGTCTGCACCATGTAGCTTTCCAGACAGATCTGCCCTAACACTGTCTCAGGTTGTAGGGCTCATTTTTAGTGGGCGCCCTTTCCCCCAGGGCTCTGGGGACTCTCACTGGCTGCCTGACTTCTAACCAGTTGCTTGGATTCTCTTCCCCTCTGATTTGTCCCTCTTTGGTCTCTGTTTCCATGTCTGTTAAAATGTTGTGCTTTGCGCCTCTTCCCACAGAAAACTTGGGAAATGACTTAGAAGACAGAGACTTTCCTATTTTTCAGAGGATTTTTGATGTTAGGAATTAAAGCAACATCTCTCTTGCCTCTTGACAGATGACTGTACTCTTCCATGATGGCCATGGTGCGGACCGCGGGTTATATGTGAGAGCTCATGAGAGGGTTGTGGATTAACCTGGTGGTAACCAATGACAGCACTATTAAGAGACTGGATTCATGGGTTGATCTGGGCCAGGGAAAGGAAATGGGTGGCATTTCGTGGACAGATCCTATCCCAAAAAGAAAAAAACATTAATGGACATTTTCAATGACTTTTTAGAACATGAATTGCTTCTCTTGGCCTAAGGGAGTGAGAGGCTGGGTCCCAAGTTACCTCTGTTGCCTTGGGTCGGGCGACACCTGACACCGCAGCCAACTTCCACCCAGCCTTTCCTGCAGAGCCTCAAAGGTGAATTCTCAGTGGGATTTGTTGGTTGACCTGCTTTTCAAAGTAAGAATTCTTTCCAGCCTATGAGTTAAATCTTAAGCGCTGAACATCACGAGCAGATGTGAGTGAAACTGCAGAACCTTAAAACTTTTAAGGAAGCCAGGAAATGGTGCTGAGATTAATTTCCTTACAAGAGGAGAAGTAATTCTATAGCAGATAGCCACAACTATGAGTTTGATTATATAAGTAGAAAAATAATACTCATTATTTTCATTAAATATATTAGAATAGAATATGCAACTAATATTTTAGAAATAAAGCCACCTAAAAACAAATTTTGTATGCACACATGCAATTTGATTAACAACTTTTTATTGCCCAAACCTATCTTGAGTTTTTTTTTTTTTTAAACCATTCTCTCCCACTGGAACTTCCCTGATCAATTTTTACATTCAGTGATTTTTTTTAAAAAAAGTAAGATCGATATGAATAATCTCTCTAACAAACACATAGCAGAGATTGTGAAGAATTTACTGATTTGGACCCCAGGGTTCTTCTACCCAAGTGATCTTTGTGCTCTCAACACTGTGAGGACCCAAATCAACCCTGGGAGAGCTGCAAGGCAAGTGAAACCTTGGAGAAGGTAGGAGATTCTTTAAAAGTTATATATTTGGGTGAATTGTATATATCAAAACAGACTGAAAATTCAGTGCCTTCTCCCACCAAGCATTTAAATTCCTTTTCTTTATGTTTGAGATTTCTTGTCTCATGCATCTTAGTGAGAGCATATAGAAGTCAGACTGAGGTAAGTGATGCCTTGGTAATGAAATCCCCTCCCAATTTCAGTGGCTTATAAATGTTTAAATCTGGCTGACGCCATACACCCATTATGAGTGTATCATGTGATCTTTATTCCTAGGAGCCAGGGGCCCAATCTAGAACATTTCTCTTCTTGAGGCAGAGGGAAAATATACAGCAAAGCACATATAGCTCTTAAAGCTTTTATTTGGAAGAGATTTACATTACTTCTGCTCATTGACCAAAATTTTTTAAAAATGGTCAACCTCGATGTCAGAGAGATAGGGAAGTATCCTCCTCTTCTCGGGAAGGGGCAGTGGATATCTGGGAACAAAAACATAGTTAATGCAGGCAGAACCCTCCCTTTCTACAATGAGCCTATGAGGACCCCAGCAGCACAGAAGGCCTGGGGTTGCCGTTCAGATCCACCCACTTGGTGACTCTGGACTGAGAGCAGCTCTTCAGATTGGCAGAAGTCACTCCAGAGCCACGGGGCAATGCAGCAGCCACCTCCAGGGCTCAGAGCTGAGGGCACCAGCAAGGTCCTCACTGGACTTGTTTCATGATATGCTTTTGCCAATTGTTAGTGTGTTTTTCAGTCTGTCTCACTCCTGCTTCTCAGGCTCAGTAATCCCCTCTTCTCAGCAAGTCCGAGGCCCCCCCACACCACATAAGCAAGCCAGTGTCGCCCTCTGTGGCTTTCAGCCGAGAACCTGGCTGGCATCATGAAGGCTTTCAGCCACCCATATATTTTTTTTTCTTTTTATTGAGTTTATTGGTACATTTTAGGTATACAATACAGTTACATTCACTACTGGGATCCTGTACCTTTACATGACAGGTCTTGGGTCTCAATTTTTCCCCTTGTCCCTGCCCTTCCATCACCCCCTCCTGCCCTCCCCATTTACAAACACTTTATTTCCATTTTTTCATTTTCTCATATATTTTTTTTCTTTTCCCTTATTCCCTTTCCCCTACCCTTCCCACTTTCCCTACACCTTTAGCCCTTTTCTTCCTATGTCACATTATTAATCATCCCATTAGGATCTTGTGTACTATTATAGTTTTTCACACCAGAGAAACTATTCGGTATTTACACATGTTTGGCTTATTTATTTAACTTAAGAGTATATCCTCAATATGTATCTATTTTCCTATGAATGAATCTAATTTCTCATTATTTATGGCTGAGTAGTATTCCATTTTATAGAAAAACCACATCTTCTTTATCCAGTTTCCAACTAATGGGCAAATGGGCTGTTTCCAAGTTTTAGCTATTACAAACTGTGCCGCTATAAACATTGGTGCACATATATCACTGTGGTTAGATTCTTTTAATTCTTTTGGAAAGATACCCAGCAGAGCTATGCCTGGGTCAAATGGAACCTCTAGTCCCAGCTCTTTGAGGTATTTCCATATTGATTTCCATAGTGGTTGCACCAGTCTGCACTCCCACCAACAATGGAGAAGGGTTCCTTTCTCCCCACAACCCCGCTAACATTTGTTATTGTGTGATTTCATGATAGCAGCCATTCTTTGTGGGGTGAGGTGGAATCTCAGTGTTGTTTTCATCTACATCTCTCGAATGACCAGTGATGTGGAATATTTTTTCATATATGTACTTGCTGCTTTTACTTCACTGTCTGAGAAATGTGGGTTCATTTCAGATGCCCATTTTTGAATCAGGTCTTTATATTTGGGGGGGATGATTGTTTTGAGTTCTTTATATATTCTAGATAATAGTCCTTTGTCTGAGGAGCAGCTGGTAAAAAGTTTTTCCCACATTGTAGGTTGTCTGTTAGTTCTGTTGATGGTTTCTTTTGCAGTGCAGAAGCTTTTTAATAAGATGAGATCCCAGTTGTTGATTCTATCTGCTAGTTCCCGTGCTACTGAGGATTTGTTCATAAAGTCTTTTCCTGTGCCAATGTCTTCAAGAATTTTGCCTAACTTATCTTCCAGCAAGTTTAGTGTTTCTGTTTTAATATTTAGATCTTTAATCCACTTGGATTTTAATTTAGTGCATGGTGAAAGATAAGGGTCCAGTTTTCATCTTTGGCAGTTTGAGATCCAGTTTTTCCAACACCATTTATTAAAGAGGCTATCTTTCCTTCAGTGGGGACTGGCAGCTCCTTTGTCAAAGATGAGGTAGCTGAGTACATCTGGAGTTGTTTTTGTGTCTTCCAATCTGTTCTACTGACCCTCAGGTCTGTTTCTTTGCCAGTACCATGCTGTTTTTATCACAGTGTCTTTGTAGTATAGTTTCAAATTAGGAATTGTTATACCCACTGCCATGTGTCTGTTGCCTAGGATGGCTTTTGCTATTCTAGGTCTCTTATGGTTCCAGATGAATTTTTGGATCCTTCTTTCTAGTTCTGTGCAGTATAGTGTTGGAATTTTAATTGGCATTTCATTGAATCTGTATAGCAGTTTTGGTAGTATGGCCAAACCATACATTTCTTTAACTTAATTTCCGATCACCAAATTATTGTTGCCCAAATCTTCTTAAGATGTATTAAGCTGAGGGAAATTATCTGCCCAGTTTATGTGGAGAAATGGTGGATAGGAAACCGATCACCAAATTATTGTTGCCCAAATCTTGTTAAGATGTATTAAGCTGAGGGAAATTATCTGCCCAGTTTATGTGGAGAAATGGTGGATAGGAAACTCGGGAAGTGCTTGCCTGAATCTGGGATTCTGTGTCTGGGTGGGTGGCGCTGGATCTCCACTGCTGGCACAGCCTGGCGCATACACACAGCGGGGCTTTGTGAGGGGTAGAAACCCGAGGACCCTAATGAGGGAGTGTGAATACCGTGCTGTGAGTCCCTTCTCCTGACATCTCACATTCTGGTTTGCTCAGGACAGTTGTAAGTAGCTACTGCTGTGACCTGTTGGTGCCTATGTTATTTTTAGTGCCTTCATTTTAAAGGGACAATGGCCGAACTCCTCATTCTGCCACTCAACAAGGTACATACAGTGATGCTGACATTTTCTTATTTATTGCAATTGTCATTTAGCCCTGTATCACTTAACCCACTTCTCTGTCTTGCATCCCTGACTCTAGCAGGTCCTAACGCACCTATGCTGTCCCTCAGCACTCCTCAGCCCTCAGGGTCGCTCTAGGTGTTCTCTAGACCCCCAGAGTCTGGTCCTCCGCTGAGGCCCCCAGCCCTCCCAGCCCTCAGGGTGACCTCCCACAAAGCCAGTAGCTCTGTTTTCCAGTTAGTGTGACTTGCTCTGTGGTCTCTGTACACCAGATCCTCTTCCCTTGCCAGTTGGTTCCCTCTTCTGTGCTGAAAATGGTGGTAATTCCAGAAAGATTAGAAGAACTTGCTCTTTCCTGCATGCCTGCTATTCTTGGCAGTTGCCCCAGGAGAAACTAGCTCTGGTCTCCAACTTCCACTCCCAGAACCAGCTTCATCATATGTGGTTCAGCCACACACTGTCCTCAGAAGCTGAATCCCAGATCTCCAGAACCCATCTTCAAGTCCTGAGGAATAAGCCCTGGTGGGCAGTGCCACCTCCCCGAGCTACCAGCAGCAGGCATAGGCCTCCCTTTCTCTGGGCTGAGCTCATCCCAGGGGCCCCTTCTCTGAACTTCCGTGGTGATCGTGACATAATCCTTTCCTTTTATCCCGTGCCCTGGGGTGTGGCTACTTCTTACCCCAACTAGCAGTTTCCTCCATACTCTACTGTCCCTGTTGATGCTAACAATGCCTGCTTATCCATTCCCGGTATCAAGTCCTTGGTTGAGATGCCCAGTGAAGTTTCTTTTTCCCAGACTGAACTCTGCAGGGACCTTGAACAGTCACTTGTCATATCACACCTATTTTTATTTCTCAACTATATCAGAAACCATTTTATTTATTTCTACATGCACCTATAAAAATTAATAAACGTGTTTGTTGATTGGTAAAGGTGTAAGATTTATGAAGAGGAAGGAGTCTGGAAGATATAAAGAGCAATGCTTCTTTCAGACAAACGGATCTGGGTTCAAACTGCAGCTCTGTTACTTTTTTGAGCCTCATTTTCCTCAACATTCAAGCACAGAATGGCAGTGCCTCGCCACAGGTGTGCTGAGGTGTGCTGCAAGGAGACGCAGGTAAAGGTACTGGACACGCAGCTGGGTATGGAGTGCAGACGCACAGATGGTGCCTCCCCTGGGCGCATGTGATCATGGCGGTTGCTCTGCACCTTCTATGTCCACCAAGTGGGTGTCAGCGCCAGGACCTCTGTGCCCTTCCTACGTCCCTGGGGGATGCAGTCCTCCCAGCCACGTGGTTGCCCTCAGTTTGGAATTGGGATGCACCCCTCCACCCTAACTGGTTCCCCCAATCTAACACATTTCCTTTCCTTTGGGATCAAAGCTTTCCCCCCCCCCCTTTGTGGCATTGGGAGTTAGAGCTGTATCTTTGGCCCTTTTTTATTCTTTAAATTTTGAGACAGGACCTCATGAAGCTGACTGGGCTGGATTCAAATTTGCCAGTCCTTTTGTAGCTGAGATGACAGCCGTGGGCCAGCATGCCCTGCTAGCGTCGAAATTCATGTTTTGCTTCTGTTTTCTTGTTTTTTGTTTTATTGTGTGTGTGTAATTTAGGTTGGCTTCCAACTCAACGTGTAGCGCAGGCTGACCTGGAACTTGCAGCAATCCTCCTGCCTCAGCTTCCCAAGTGCTGGAGTTACAGTAGCAGCACAATGCCTGGTGCTGAACTCCTTAGTAAAGCTCACACGTGTCCTCGCCCATGTTCGTGTATGCTCTAGAGCAGCTGTAGGGACCAACTCTCCATCTCTCTTGGTAGAGGCAGACCTGTCTGTGTGTCTCTACCTCTGTCTTTCTCTTGTCCTAATTGTCTCTTTCTGTCTTCACAACTGCTCTATTTTCTTCTAACATTAACTGGCCAAACACCCAAACCTGGTCGACCTCCAGCCACTTCTGTACAAAGAACCAAGCGCGGCCTACTTGTGTGGGGGCGGTGAGACGGGGCGGGCCCTGCGCTGCTTCCATCAAGGGACGTGCTTTGTTGGCCCCGAAGTGTGGGCAGATTCGCTCATCGCCACATCCACAGAACGCGTCCACGTTGACTGACACCCACGCTGTCCTCCATCCGCGCCGGGCGCACTGCGGACTGAGGGGCAGAGGCCGGGGCTGAGCAGCTGTAGGAAGTGGGAGGGGCCCTGGCACCCTGCTCAGGAAGGCGGGCGGAGCCACCTGCTGTGTTAGGAGGGTGCTAACGCTGCAAAAACTCCTCCCTTTCGGCCAGATGTGTTTGAGACCCTCCTCAAGTTACGTCTATCAAACCAGGGATCCTCAGGAGCTCCGGACCAATCTTGTCGGTAGCCCTCGGGACATCTGCCCTCCCTTCGGACTCTGTTGAATCAAAAGGTGCTGGTAGGAAGGACATTGGATTTCCTCTCTTGGGTTTCATTTTAAACTTCATTGTTTGAGGACTCTGCCCTCTTTTAAGGACATTCCTATAAAAGCAAAACAAAGAATTTAAATTGTATATCATTTAGTGTTGCGGAGTGAAAAGGCAGGAGAGGAGATGTCACTCCTCTGAAACCTGACCACCGCAGTTCCTACCCCCACGTCCTACTTTGAAAAAAATTATTATCAGTAAAATGATTTTTTGTCCGAATACAGTTATACGAAAGTCGATAGACAACAGATCAGTCGGTGGATGGTGACCGTGGGATGGGTTTGCGCAGCACCGCAGGCGGCATACAGTGCAGTCTCGGCACCTGGGTCCACAGTCGCCGGGAGCCCGCGGCCTGGCCGCCGCTCGCCTGTTCTCCAGCCCTGCACCGCTCTCCTGCCCAATTAGCGCAGACTGAACAGCAGGGCCGGCCGAGGGCCAGAGGCTCCCGTGTGTTCCGTCTGCATTCACTGGTGACAGCACCAGGCGATTTTGTTTTCATTTTTGCTTTGAAACCATAAAACCTAACAAAAGAACACGCACTTACCACATTTTCCCACACACGTGTCATCTCTGTGGTGCCTCCTTTTCTGCTCTGATTCCAACTTTCCTTCTGCTGTCCATCATCCCTTCTTCCTGAAGTTTCTGTTAGTGGTTCTTTTGGCACATGCATGCTAGGGGAAAAAATTAGAGTTCTTTCATCTGAGAATGTCTTTAATTCATCTTCATTCCTAAGGGATATTTTTCCTGGATTTAGAATTCTCAGTTGACAGTTCTTTTCTTTCAGCACTTTCATGATATTCCACTTCCTTTGGGCTCGCTTGATGAAAAAACACAGTCCTTCCAATGCTCCGTATAAGTAAAGCACCATTGTTTTTCTCAAGTTCTTTTCTTCTGTATCTGTTGATCGGAGCCATTTCGTTACAGTGTCCGGATGCACTTTTCTTCAGGTTTATCCTCTTTGGATTTACTAAACCTCTTGGATCTGTAGGTTTCTGTCTTTGACAAATTTAAGGAATTTTCAGCTATGCTGT
>NW_022900943.1:3865540-3967404 GCF_012274545.1 Fukomys damarensis | reverse complement strand
TTTTTTTTTTTTTTTTTTTTTTTTTTTAGTGTTTTTATTCACTGAGCTCTTTCTCCTTATTTCTGGAACACCAGTCATACACATTTAAATGTTGTGTTACTGTCTCCTGTGTCCCTGGGGCTTGGTTCAGTTTTTTCCTCTGTATTATTCAGATTGGATAACGTTTACTGACAGTCTCCAAGCTTACCAAGTCCTCTGATATTTACATTTTGCTGTTGACCCAACTTAGTAAATTTTTAAGTTTCCATATCTTAATTTCAGGTCTAAAATTTCCGTTTAGTCTCTATGGCTTCTATTTCCTTGCTGATACATTCTAGTTTTCTACTTGTTTCAAAGTATTGGACCTTATTATAGCATTTAACTAATGCTTGCATTGGAGGCTTTTCCCCCAGATTATTCTAATGCCTTTCTCTCCTCAGTATTGGCATCTTTTGATTGTCTTCATAGGCTGAAAACTTTTGCATTGTTTTGTTTTGTTTGGTTTGGTACCGGGGATTGAACTCGGGACCTTACACTTGCAAAGCAGGTGGCAGGACCACTGAGCTCAATCCCTGGCCCAGAAAACTTCTGCATTGCATCCTGGACAGTTTGAATATTATATTGTATTAGTTATCTATTACTGTATTACAAATTACTT
This sequence comes from Fukomys damarensis, assembly GCF_012274545.1. Taxonomy (NCBI): domain Eukaryota; kingdom Metazoa; phylum Chordata; class Mammalia; order Rodentia; family Bathyergidae; genus Fukomys; species Fukomys damarensis. The sequence goes on along the minus strand of NW_022900943.1, from coordinate 3,966,767 downwards.
CCAAGCTGGGTGCTTTAAACAACAGTTATGATTTTGGACCTGGTTGGTTCCTTTCAGTCAAGGTCTCCCTGGGCCTGGTCACTGTGTTGGCTGAGGCCCCATAGTCATATCTGGATGCCCAGCTCTCAGAGGGTCTGGAAAGTCTCCTTTAGCACCCTGGCATTCTTCTCCTTAGTGGCTGCTGACCGGGGGCCTCATTCCCTCTGTGGCTGGCGACTGCAGTCCCCCGTCTGCCCTTCGTGACGAGCCTCTCATACATGCTTCAGTAGCACGTGAGTCAAGTAGAGAATATGTGAAAATGTTGCATAGAAAGAGTACAGAGATAAGAAACGATACAGACTTCAGTGTATGGAAATATCATGCACTATCAAGGCTGACTTCAGGGTTTTGTCACCCGCTCGAGGAAACTATATCTCATTCCTTTCACCAAAGTCTGTTTATGAAAGGTCAGTCGGGTGAAGCCCACACTCGAGGGAGGGTCAGAGCTGGTAGGCGCTTATGCTTACTTACGGTCCATCTTAGAAATGTGCTAATGTTTGGAAGCAGCCCAATCTCCACCAATGGATAGGAGGATGGATTAAAAAAATGACATAGAAATACAATGAAATATTATTCAGCTTTTAAAAAGATGGAAGTTATGATGGCTACAATGCAGATGAATCTTGAAGACATCATGGGGTAAAATAAACCAGACACCAAAGAACAAATACTGTGTGGATGGATCTATTTATGGGGTACTTGGACACAGGAAGTAGACTGGCAGGGAGTGAGGACAGTGGGGGTCCCCGTTTAATGTACAGCGTTTCCACTGGAAAGGCAAAAAAGTTGGACATGGATGGCGGTGATGATTGCTTAACAGTGTGAACAATGTGCCACAGAACTGTACACTTGAAAATGTTTAAAATGGTAAGTTTCAGTTATGTCAATTTTAGCACAATTTGAGGAGGAGGAGAGTGAAACTATTTACCACGTATGTTAAGAGATTCCGAGTCTCACTTAAACCCCATAGAAAACACTAATATGTTTTTAGCAGGCATTTATCCTGAGTGGGTTTAGCCAGCAGATTGCATCCAGCCCCTCGGTGAGTCCCAGCTCCAGTATCAGCCCTTTTCCAAAGCCATCGCAGCACTAATCAAATCTGTGGAGCGAGCTAGGTCCTGGCTGGTGGTCTGTCCCCTGGCACACTTCTCCATGCCAACCCTGCGTAGGGTCAGCACATGCACTGTACCTCGACAACTCCTAACTTGAAGGGATTGCTTCCCGGGGGACCTCCCTGTCACCAGCTTCCCAGCTGGCCTTGTTTCAGTACTGTGGCCCAAAAGTTGGCTCTGGCATGCCCTTCCCGAGGAGTAGATAAAGAGTGTTTCTTCTGCTCTCTCGAGATAACAGCTCCTCAGTGGGGCAGACGGTTTCTTCCCCGCAGAGTCTGGCTCCTGAGGGTTCCCAACGCCGCTGTTTTCACCTAGGATTGCACAGGAAGAGGGCGAATTTCACCCGCTCTCCTCACTTTCTGCATCGTTTTCCCCACGCTCCAGCTAAGGGCTTCTGGAGGTCTCTCTGCACGCCCTGGCGCCCTGGTGGACCCAGGTGTCAGTCATTTGGGCGGAGGTGGGGGGGTGGAGGGAGCGCGGTGGGTTCGTTGCTACTGGTCGTGTCCTCTGTGCTTCTCCTACTGTCCATCTTGCGGAGCCCTTGTGGGCCGCGCCATGCGGTCCACCCAAGCTGGACAGCCACAGTCAGCCGCAGAGGCTCGCCTGTGCTTCACGCACCACCTCATCCTCACCTGGAACTACTCTGCTTCCTCAAAAGCCTGGCTCAGTGTTGGTGTCCAGCAAAGGGCTCCACCTCCCTGAGACCCCGCTCCATCTTCATGATGTTAATCAGAGCTGCATGCCTACTGAGGCCCACAGACTGTGCAAGCTGAATTACCCTGCTTTCAGATGTGAAGAAAACACGGTTCCTGTGTGCCCCCCACCCCCGTGCGCGCAGCAGGTGCGAGAGGGGCGTGGGCTTGCTGCGCCCTGGAGGGGTCCACCTCGGGCCTGAAACCACCCTTGCTTCCCAGCTCGGGGGTGAGGCTGAGGACTTTGGAAAGAGTCATATTTTCAAACACAGGTTTGTGGTTTTTGAAAGAACAGAAAGGATAAAAGCATAACATCCTGCAGGATTACTTTCTGCTGAAGACCAATGGATGTGACATCTGAAAATAATCAAGTAAGTGTCTTGTTTTCAGCCTGCAAATGACTGTGAAAGTTGGGAAGGAAATTCTCCACTTAAAAAAAAAAAAAAGAAAAACTGAAATGGAGATTGTGGGAAAGAACAAAGATGGGAAATTATGAGAGTGCTTTGGATTGTTAATAGCATTTATATTTGTAAAAATGAATCTCTCTAAAAACCTGGAAGTGGCCTAATAATTTTAAATCACCTTATCCAGCACATGCCCCCAGACCTGATAACCTCAGAATTCAAACGCTTATTACCATTTTGGGGAGCATTATGAAAACCTGAAGTTTTGCTAAACAGAGCATAGAACTCTGGATTTAAAATTCTCAAATTCTTTGAGGTATTTTTTTTTCCCTATCAGTTCTTACATTTGGAAAGAAATCAAGGGATCAAAATATATTGCACTATTTTTATATGAAATGATGGTATCAACCAAGAAACAACAGTTGAAGGGAAAATTATGATGAGGAGTCAGCGCAGCAGAGGCAAAGCTCACAGTGGCACCCACGACAGCCCCAAGGAGGCGTGCAAGGCTGCGCCCGAAGGCAAACGCACTGCTGGCTGAGGTAAGTCGCGTGGGTCGCCCGTGAGGGTGCTCTGAGGCAAGCAGAGCTGCCTCATCAAGTCAGGAGGGGCTGAAGGAGACAGAACTTGCCCTTACCCCGGTGGTTGAGGGGTGACTTGGAGTTCCCACAGCATTTCATTAGCACGCAAGTCAAACGCTGCTAATAGCCAACAGGGATGTAGCAGGCAGTTTTACTTTGTGAACTTCTGGTTTCTAATGATGCACTTGAGCTTAATTTTTTCAGCTGTCCTTGTCTTAATGTTTTACTATGTTCTCCCCGGGGTTTCATGGTTTCTAGTTACATCTCAACATTTAAAGCAGCATGGCATCGTTATGCAGTGCAAGGCCTCTGATGGTTGTGGTGTTTGGGTCACCACTGTTCTTTGGAAGGACAGGGGCTCCTGTGAGGAGCAGAGCAAATCCTCCTGTGACCGGAACACGGCAGCACCAGTTCAGGGCTCATCCAACCAAATGCCTTTTGCAAATAGCAGCTTTATGAGGATTCCTGCCATGAGGCAAAATGCTTGGGAAGTTACTAAGCGCTGGCATCACTGGGTTTGGGGTCAGCATGTTGAAACCAGGACTCATTATGTTCCTACCATGCCAACTTGGTGCAATTAGCCTAGCACGATAATTTGCTGAAGCCATATGTTGATCTTTAGGGGAGGGGAGTCTTCATATGTCTGACGGCTCTGAGCTCTGACTGGCATGTCCCAGCTTCTAGCACATTTCTGTAAATCAAGATAACACAGATGAGGCAGTCAAAGACAGGCAGAAGAGCCAGCTGGAGTAGACAGGAAACCTAGGCCTCAGTTGCATACTTGTTGCAGTGTTTTGATTTTTTCCTTCTTTCCTTTGTAAGGATTTTTTCAGGGCAAGGTCAAGGGAGCAGCACTGTGTGTGAGGTAGACTCCCCTGCCACTGCTCTCCCATACAAATAAAATCAATGGCAAGACCTAGAACACCTAAGTTATGTTCAGGGCTGCGTGGTCTGTATTCCCATTGGAGACCTATCAATGTGAACCGGCAGTGTTGGGAAATCTCTTCAGCCACCCCTCTTAATCAATACCTCTGCTCATTATGCATTGCTGATAAATATGGGTAATGACTGGGTGCCCGTGAGTCAGGTGACTAAGAATAACTGTGCCTTACTGAGAATCAATAGATATTCCCCCCGGTATTACTTTAGGCAAGTCAATATTTTCAGCCGCCCCCTTCAAGTCACTGCCACTGCGATCCACTCTCATCTTCACTGATAGATCAGCTTCATCTTCAGAGCGGCTTTATTAAATTAGTAGCACTTAATCTACTATCATATTGTCAGCTGACGTAGAGCAAATTAGCAGGTGGCAAGTCTTCCCGTGGCTCGGGAGAGCAGCTAGCCACAACCCAGCCAGTTTTGATTAGCCTTATGCCATGAGCAATCTTCATGGGTGCCTCCTCACTAAACAGGAGGATTTCCATCATTTAGTAGCACTTAAAACAATTTTTTTAAGGAGGAGGAATTCATGCCAATTACAGACATGTTATGACAGAGGAAAGATCATAATTATGCTTGGATTCTTTGCAGAAGTGTTAACACATCCATGACATTTAATAACCACATGCCTAACTGACTTCCCTAAAGTGGCCTAACCTTTCATTTCTTTGTCCTCACCCCAAAACTTTCTGTGGGTGCTCAGAGTAATCAAGGGGGGACACCATGTCGACACTTGGCGTCTAGCACTCCAGGGGCCCGAGTCAGGGGTATCTGCAGTGGAGTAGCTCCCTGCTGGGTTGAGGTGATAGGGGAGCCGGTCCAGAGCCTGCACTGCTGGCTTGCCAGAGTCTGGGCAGCTCATGGACTGGATTACAGGCTGAAGGAAACAGGAGATGTGGGTGGCACACGCCAGGACTCGGGAAATCTGGCTTTGAGGATGAGGCAAAATATTGAATTGGCAGGGAGGCTCCAGCACAAGTTGCAGTGTGCTTTGGTCTTCAGTTCCAACCAGGACGGGCTTGAGAGGTGGGGGAATAGTGGACACTGTTGAGTGAACACACTTCCTCACTTCCTGTGTGCTGTTCCTATTGTCCCTCGGTATGATAGGAGGCAATGTCACCGGGTGTGACATCTTTGCATCTGCTCATTGTATTTCTAGAGAAACCACTGCCAAGAGAATATAAACTGAAAGACAAGTATTTGAGCTGAAGATGTATAAAGCTGTCATCCTGGTGGCTGCTGTCCGCACATTGAAAGGGTAGAGTGGGAGGGAAATGATGTATATTTACAGGAAGCTAAGGTGCAAATAGTAACGTCTTCCTTTAGTTTTTCCTTTTCTCAAAAGAGCAAGAGTTTGGGGAAAGGCATTCCAAAAAGACACAGAAACACAATCCCCAGTACGGTCTTGGTGTGGACAGACTCAGGCAGTTTTTCTGGCGCTCCGCTGGGACTGGCTTGGATCCCCAACACCTCTTTGCCATGTCAGCACAAGAGACCTATTAAACTCTACCACGGCCTGGCCCATCTAGACCAGCCAAGTTGGCCAACACACTGCAGGGTTACGGTTATCTGGTAGAATGTAAAGATCTACTGGAAATTAAGTTTAAGTCAAAAAGGCAAGAGGAGATCAGTGACTGATAAATCTTTAATATAAAAATTGTACAAGAATTTTGATACAAATTACAAGAGGTATTTGGACAAAATATGAATAAAATTCCATTTACATCCCAAACCCTTATGCATTTTATGCAAAAGACATACGATAGACAAGAGTACAGAAATACAGCAAAGGAAGTTGCAAATAAAAAATTTAATTAGGCTACTAATGAGAAACCGAAAGATAAAACAAAAACAAAAACCTTGCTTAAAGCACATGCAGCGTTTAGGAAGCTCCCGACATTGCAGCGAGAGCAGGGTGACCCCACCGTCCCTGTCCGCGGTGCAGTCAGCCTTTCGGGTCGCGCAGAGTTGGGTTCTGCCGCAGGCTTAGAGGAAGACACGGGGTTGACGCTGCCGCGAACGACAAACACAAAAAGCCCAAACCCTTAAATTCCAAGTGAGGGAGAAGACGTATCTGGGCAAAAATACCCCTTTTCCTCAAGGTATTTCAGTTCCCTCCGGTCACTCACTGTCCAGTACGCAGGCTGAGTGGAGACGCGCGGGTGGGCTGGGTGAGGAAGCGGTGTTCCCTGCACCGAGGCGCCGGGCCACTCGCGGTCAGCGGGATTCACAGAACGAGCAGGCAGGGGATGAGGAGGCCATGGAAGGCGACGTCTGCCGCCCCCGCGCTGCCCGGCGCGCCGGTGACCAGGTGGCCTCAGGTCGGTGCCTTGACCTCCGCACTCTCACACCACCCCCTCCTGCTTTTCATACTGGCCCTGGTGGGAAAACAGGAAATTCTCCGCAGAGCTACAGAACCAGAGTTTGCACGAGGAAGCAGGTGCACCACGTATTAAAAAATCTTAGTCCTATCAGATTAATATCTAATGTTAAATCATCTCATGAACTTAATTCACGTTATATAAATCCTGGACAGGGTAGAACACACATTTCCAAAGCAATCGAAACGAGGTTGAACAAGGGAGTGTTCTCCCTTCTTCCTTTAGCAAAGATTTATTTATTGTCTTATTTTCCAGGGGAGTAGGTGCTACCAGAAGAGCAGAGGGTAGAGGGGAGAAAGAGAAGGGCAGTCAGGGAGATTAAGACAGGCAATGGGAGGAATGGATTACTCTACACAGTCATGCAAAAGCGCTCCAAATCGAGGGCTAGATCAGAAAAAAATCGGCCTTGGTTTAGGCTTCTGAAGTGAACCTGCCTGGGAGTCGAGAACATCACACCTCCCAGGCGGCACTGACCGCGCGCGGGGGTGGTGGTGGTGCTTTGTCTCCATGGAAACGGTGCCAGCAGCTCACCTTGCTAGGGACCACCAAGAGGGCCCGAGTTTTCTCCTCCTTTCTGAAAACATTTCTAAGCCAGATGAATGGAGCTCTTTCACATACCCTAGATCTCCCGAGTCACCTCTCTGAATTCCGCAGCAGAAATGGGCAGAGCCATTAATAATTGATAGGTTTGCCATCTTAGCTGTGAACTTTCTCAACATCACATTTGGCAACAGGAAGCCCTTATAATATCTTGGTATAACATTTAGTTCTCTATCTTCAAGAAATATACTTTTATACTATCTATACTTCTCCGTTTTTTAAAAAATACCCTTTCCTGCCCTTCCTTTCCTTCAAAGATTCTTTAAAAGCAAGCTAAATAAAACATTAAGACATTTAAAAATATTAACAGTGTCCTTAAGCATCTGTTAATTAGAATTAAGGGGAGAAAGCTAATGCCAACTAGTGAAATTTGTGCAATTTTGGCAAATGAGTTTTTAATCAAGTCCACATTTGATAAATGGGTGACTGTATACAATGGGAAACGTAAAACAAGTCAATGAATGGCCTTTTCCCTGACCCAGAGTCCTTGCTCAAAGTGCTTTTCTTCTCACCCTGGCCCACAAAGCGGTCTAGCACAGCCTTGCTGGCCAAGGCCCATGCGGCCATCTGTGCCAAACTCTGCTGCTCTTCTCTCCTTGTGAGAGTCCATGCCAAAGGGACATCTCGTGTCTATCTGGGGACTGAGCCTCATTTGAAAGTCAGAAGTGTGAGTGCCCGCAGTGTCACCCTGCGGCCTGAGGGTGGAAGGAAAAGCCACAGCACCCTTACCAGTCCCTCAGTAGCCACTTTCCCATCGCCAAGTATGGAGTTCACTGTACAGAAGTAGCAGGCAACACGGACTCATCACTTGGTCGTAGGGTTTTCTGGAATGTCATGTTTTTGTCTATACTTTCTTTGTACCTTTGGTTCTTTATCGCTGGATTTTGCAAAAACCCCTCTCACTGTACTAGTACTAACCCAGATTCTCCCAAGTGGAGAATTTACCTTTTAAAAGTACAGCAGTCCTTATTTAAACAAAGACCTAAAAGAGTGGTACTTTTTTCTTTTCAGATTGTCGGTTTAATTTAACAATACAAATCTGTTGTGTTCAATATGGATTTGGTTTCTGTTGTTGGAAGATAAAAGGTGATCACACATTTAGAATAACGGCTCGATGCCAAAGATTAAAAAAACCCCAAACCTTTCACCACCACGAAGAATCAGTTTATAACACATGCACTTTTCGAAGGGAAAGAAAAATATTTTAATGTTTTCTTTACAGAATATGGAGCAGCCTAAGCCTACCATCACTACTGACTTGCAGAAAAATTTGCTCTAATTACAGGGCCACACCCAGTACTCCCAAAATGGATGGGCATTAATTGCAGTACTTAAGTTTCTAAATAACTGGCAGTGCTGTCACAGAGAGCACCTCTCCACTGACCCTTTATGTAAGGAGGTCTCGTTACTGCTCGCTTAATAGCTGGAGAGGGCACCTAGTGGCAGCCTGGGGCTTCCCGAATGTACTGCAGGTGTGCAGATGGACTCCTGAGCGGGGAAGATGGAGGGGCGGGGAGGAAGAGGAGGAGGAGGGAGGACAAAGGGAGGGAGGGGAGAGGGAGGCTGGCTGTGAATGTGTGTGCCTGTCAGGGAGCACTGTGGGAAAGCCCAGCCCTTGTACTCAATTTCCCCTTCACAAGGGATAAACAGGCAATTACGCATCCTTTTATATTTGATGGCCAAGTGCTGAACTGGAAAGCACACTATTAGTTTGTGTCCCTTCAGGGCCAGGGCAGTAAGTAGCCGAGAGAGCCGGGACTACGGCAGAGAGGTGTCGTCTGCCGTTAGTGTGACAGTCTTGTCAGCAGCACACGTTAATGGAAGGCAATAAAGTGACAAGTAAGTTATTAGAAAGATATGAGGTGAAATTGAGCCCAAGCTGCTCCTGCTCGGCCCTAGGCTTGCCTTTCCTTTTTTTTAATGGTCCACTGTTTGTTAGGAACGGAGCTTGTCCTGATTCCCTACACACGATCTCTTCCCTGCAATAAAGGTCAAATGAATTCACAACAACACTTGAGAGAAGCACAGAGATAGTTTTATGACAACTAGAGTGTATTGTTTTGAAATATATATAGCATTATAATGAACAATAATGCTGATCTAATTCAGAGTGTTTATAAAATTGCTTTTTTTTTTTTAACCCTCTGTTCTTGGGCATTTGGATTTCTCAAATGCCCAAGACAGTGGTTGACATCTAGTTAAAAAGGACACAGGCGGATGGGTGTGTGACAGGTGATCCAGCTGTCAGTTCAGCTGGATTCTCAGAATCCTTCTTGACAATTGGCATCAGGGTGAGGAACCCTACAATGCCTGGAAATATGAAAGTGAGTTTGGAATCAATCAAGTGTGGTCCTAACAGCAAAATGAACAAGGACAGCTTTTACCTGAGAAAGAACATGGAAAGGTACATTTTCGCCGTGTGGGATGGTGAATGGACTCGTTTCGAAGAGCTGGCCAGCCCAGCAGTCTCTACCACGGCTCTGACCCACACTGGTGTCTCCCGCACCAGCGCTCCCATTTGGGTCACGATGAGAATCGTTTCCTCACTGAGCTTTTCTGTAACTTGGGTTACTCTTTGTACCTTTTTGCTCCCAGACAGACTCTCAGCATCACTTTCTACTCCAAAGCAATAGAAGAGCAAACCCCCAAATCTCCAAACTGCCCCTGCTGTCTCCTGGCCCCTCAGAACTCCTACTGCTCCGGGCAGCTGCCTGTCTCTTCTCAGCCCTTCCCGGGCAAATGCTCTGCAGGCCCAGCTTCCATATGTGGTCACCAGGGCTGGGAAGAGCTGTACCAGACTCTGGACAAACTTCCAGTGCATTCACAGCTACCCAAACCCGAGCTAGAATCCTCTCTTGGCTGAGTGTCACTCACTCTTCTGATGGAAAGAGTGACCTCTCGGGTCTCTCTGCCTCTGCCTAGTTCCCTTTAGATCCTGCCAGTTAAGAAAAACAAAGAGTGAGAGGGAAAAGCAGTCTCTCTAGTTTAAATACCTATGTTGCGCAAGGTGCTTTTTCATAAATAAAATTTGTTTGGCATTAATTTTAAAGAGATGCCTAAAAGGGTGCTTCCATAGGACGGTGTTTCTCCTGGCTGTCTTTACAGCAGCAGATGCAGCTTGTCTCCCAACTGTTCACCGCTGGTCGGCCTAACCCAGAGCTAGCAAACCAGATGCACCTTAGGGCTGCTCGGGCCATGCAGCGGAGGCAGAAAGCAGCCTGTCAGGGTCAACCTGAAAGGCCCGTGCTCCTTTCCTTGGCATGCGTCTGGGCTGTGTGGGATGCGAATCCGGTACATATCCTGAGACTGCCGCTGGACCCGTCCATTCTTGAGACAGAGCGTTTTAAAAGAGCACTGTCTCCATGAGTGGGGATGCTAACCAGCTAAATGCCTTCCCCCTCACTGGAAGGTCCCGGAGAGTACAACCAAAGAAATCCACTACTAAGATGGCGAAACCGCTATGCTAAGAATGTTTTTCAAAAACTCTCTGTCATGGTGAGAAGGGAAACATTTCACACCCTTAAACCTTACAGCTGCAGCTAGGACCTGTATTGAGTTACATTGGCTTAATTTATTTAAATACAATTACTAGAAAAACTAAGAGGGTCAAACTTTTGATCACATTTATAGAACCGAAGTACTTATCCTCTTTTTCTCCCTCTGTATTCCCCTCCACTGCATGCAGATGCCCCCCAAAAGTGGACTAAGCCTGATATTTACAAAAACATACTTTAAAAGGACGAACACAGTAAATTTCAGCATCAGTTAGAGAACATGAACAATAATACTGCCTAATTTTGTACCTGTGATAAACCGTGGCTATGGTCAAACAGAAAAAATATCACTTGGGTGAAAATCTACATCCTTATTAATCTTCAGTCAGCATAAAATGAATGCAGCCAGAGAGAAACTGTTTCAGGACAGGAAGTGCCCATGAAAAAATAAATGAGAAGGAATGGGCAGAGATGAAGAGCTCAGGGATTTAACACAGATCCCTTTATCCTTCCTGTCTGCACGTTAGCCAGGGGACCGCCATCTTGAGAACTGCAGTCAGGGCAAAGCACTGTGCAGGCGCCAAGAAGCGGAACACCCGGAGTCCAGGGGGCGGAACATTCCAAGACTTCACGCGTGCGCACTACACGTCCTTCCACTCACCCCACCCCTTTTAAATAGACCGGCTTTGCCCTGGGAATCCTGGGTGTCGAGAAGCCACCCTAACAACTGTGCACTCCAGGCACAGGAGCAGTAAACATGAGAGAGGACTGCAGAGTGCCAGCTGCCCAGGGCTTGCTGCCAATTCTGACCAGAGAAACAGGAGAACGCGTTCAGGACTGCAACCAAGGGAAACTCTGCTTTTAGAACCTTATTACTTCTGCTTTTTCCTAACTGGGAAGAACAATGCTGACCCTAAACTTGGCACACTGGCTGATATGAATGCCCAACAGGGCTGGAACCCCCCCCGGGGGAGCTATCTGACCGTTACCTGACATGGAATGAAACAGGCTAAACAGTGGTTCTGCACAGATGAGCGCTACTCTCAACCAAGAGCTCATATTGTAAAAGTTGCTGAAATTAAAAATGTGTATTAACTTTCTTAATATTAGATACAATATAGTCAATGCTCTCGGAAATGCAAAGTCTCCATAACCTCTTGTTGGGATACTGAAAGTGTTTTCCACCCTTCTGGAATCTAATCATTGCTAACAGAGCAACAGCGCAATACAGAGAACGCTAAGAGGACCAAGATGTTTGCAAACAAATGTTCATTAATCTAGTTCAGTCTTTCACAAACATACTGTACAGAGTCTTAAATGGTATAAAACAAAGGAAAACATCTCTGTCTATTCAATTTAACACAATACCAAAATGAAGCAATTAAGACTTTGGGGAGTTCAAAGGTACAAGAAAACAAAATGGTTATTACTAATTCCTCAGCTTTTTACCGTAAACATTTGTCACCGAACAGACATAGCGTTTGATAGTTTCTTTTGTGATGCAAAGTTTTGCTCTTTCCTCACTGTAGAACAAATGAAGACCCAAGGAACCTCCATAGAACCCCATCGCATCCTCTGAAGGAGGCGAGAAGATGAAGCTCATATATATATCTATCTATATATATATATGCTTATCTTTTAAGAATCTATTGTTTCTGGAATTTTCACAAATAAAAAACACTGAATCCCCAACAAATGATGCTTAATTTTGGAAACAATAAATACTGTGAGGTACAATAAATTCTACAGGAATAACAACAGAAACATATTAACAGTTTCCTTTGGCAAATTTAACGGAATTGAATGCTGATATGAACACAGAAAAAATAATCACAAAACATGGAAAATGGAAATGACACAAGTCTAAAAACAAAGGGATATTTCTAACTTTTAGACTCATGGGCGAAATGTCTGAGGCCATTAAATGCAGAAAACAAATACATTCTCTTTATACTGCGTACTGTTTGATAAAATAGTCCTTGTTTACCTTTCCCCTCCCTCCACTTACAAGAAAAAAGAAAAAGACAACAAAACAGCCTGCAATGCCCCGTCCTGGTTCTGGCTGCAGACTGGAGTTGAGTAAATATCATCATTTAGTCAGTGTGTTGTGGTGGCTGAGGCTGCCGATGTGGTTAACCAGCTCAGGCAATGTGTAAACATCGGAAACAAAACAAAATGCAACAAAACAAGACAGGTTTGGAGCAGTCTCCCCTCTCTCTCACTCTCAATTGCTTGGTTTCAGGCTCACTTTCATTTCTCTCCGACAAATTCATGTGGGGAACACAACACACGACAGTGAGACCCTATCTGCTGCCTCCTTCCTCTGCCTCCTGAAGGAGCACTGCTTAATTCAGGTCGAGTGTGCGTCCAGCACTCCAAGCCCCGCGGCTGTGAACGGCTTTTGATTTTGTCTGTAAACAGAACTGATTCAGCGCTGCTGCGGAACTGGTGACAAACGAGACAGCCACACAACACACCCACCCGATTCAGACTTTTGCTCTCTTTTTAACGGTTCAGGCCTTGGAAACGAGTGTTCAACTCTGTGACTGTATTCAGCTTTGTTCCATAGTGAATAATCTGGGCTTTCGTATCCTGAAATATTATCCTGCCTCTAAAGGAGAAACGCCTGGGCTGTTTCACACCACATAATTTTGTTTTCCTTTTATGTAACTTAACATATAAGCAAGAAGGATGCAGTGTTGATTCTAATAACATTCGGCACTTGAAAGAATCACCGTTTTTTTTTTAAAAGCGGTTTTCTGGTGGCCGGCAAATTGGCCTGTGGTTATGTTGAGTGACTAATTGTATTTTCTTTTCTGGAAACTTGTGCAAAGTTGGCAGTTTTGTGTTAACACTAATACTTTTGTTTGGCATTCATGCCCTATACTGACCAGACCATTTTTATACAAGTGGATTTTTAAAAAAAAGACACTTACTGAAGTATGGCAATAGTTTAAGGATAAAAAAGAAGCATGGATATTACACATCCCCTTGTAGTGTATGAAAAAAAGTGCATGACTGGATTTATGTACTAGTACAGGACACTTTTAAAAATCAGATCTGTGCTGTAAAGCATGCCAGCACCTCTTTATCACTATATCTAACAGGTAGTAAAAACAAGACCATGTTTTTTTTTTAAAAAATGTGCATTAATGCTAACATAAATGAATAGAGCTAGCCAGCAAACTATTTTTTCCTGTATATCTAACAGCTGGATGTAACTGCAAAAATTAAACAAAAGAGTTAAACAACCATCAATACAACTGTTTTACATCATTGGCCTCTCAAGGCTAAATATTTACAGGTGAATCTGTCATGCTTTAATTGAAGATTCTCTCAAAACCTTAAGGATCACAAAAGACAACTGTAAGAAGTTCCTCTTTGTTTCTTTTTTCTTTTCTCCCTTTTATTTTTTGCAGGCAACAGTCATGGGTACAACACATTGTCTCCTTGGAGAAGACCACGAATTGTTCTATCAAATTGGGGCTAGATGCAGGCTTTACATGTGTGTGTTTAAAGGGGTACTGTTTTCACCCCCAAATTAAAGATTCCACCCCTTTCCCAAACTATAAAGGAAAAAGAAGAAATTCAAAAGCACCTAGTGTTTCTTTTTTTACCTAAAGAAAATACGTGTGTACATGTGTAGACACAAAGGCGTACGTATGTACACACTACACACCCTGCCGACACACGTACGCACACACTGACAATGGCAGTTCAAACACGTAGGCCGTCTGGTGAGAGCTGGCATTTGGAGTGTCCGTTCTGGGACTAATCTATTGACGTGAAGGGAATGTTTTTGTGGAGATTAGGGTTCTGACTGTGCCGATTTCGGCTTCGCACAGAGGAAAACATCATATTGCAACCGGGGACTTTGCACTTGTGCATTTCCCGCAGATGCACGGTTTTGTAGTGCACCCTCAGGGTCCCCTTGTTGCTGTACATTTTGTGGCAGATGTTGCACACGATCCCACCATTGCTCCCAGACAAGCTGCTGAACATGAGCGGTCCTGCCACTTCAGCTCCCAGGCCACCCGGGAGGGCAGGGGCCTCAGCCTTGTGTGCCGACTCTCCACTGTCACTCGCCCCGTCAATGTCATCGAGGAGAATCCCCTCATCGCTGCCGGCATCGGACTCCCTGGAAGAATGGACGCTGCTGCTGGACTGGAGGCTGGAGGTGGTGCTCAAGTCAAGGACCATGTAGTCCTCCGTCATGCCTCTCCCGAACCCATTCAGGTGCGAGTCTTCCGTCCCCGCGGGAGAGGAGGCATCTTCCCTGACATCGAGCCCCAGGGGGTGCTGGGCACCATAGATCTTCACCAAAAATTCATCCCGGAGGTCCTTGCTAAGGGAGGGCTGCGATGAGTCCAGGCCCATGTCATCGAGTTCTTTGGTCAACAGTTTACGGTGCAGATTTATGTTGGCACTGTGTCTAGGAAAACAAGAGGGAAGGGGGGAGGTGGCAGGGAGCAGGGAGGGGAGAGAATGGACAGCATTTTAAAATGGATTCGGCTTTCCCAGCAGCATCGCAGAAGCACGTTCATTCTACACCACTACAAGCAAGCACTGCGCTACCCAGTAAGAGACGGTGGTGGGAGGGGCACGACCTGCGGGGCCAGGACAGTGCACACCCATGCACCCTCTTCCCGATTTTCCTGTTATTGCTGCTATGCACCAGCAGCAGCAGCCTCCAAGGGCTTCACAGAAGAATTTTAGAATGCATGTACAGGAGATAGAATAAAAAGAGCAGAAACTTTCTGCTTGTCCGAAGAGAAAAGTCTAAATTTATATCAAAACAACCCTTCTTCAGCAAACACTGTATTGAGGTGTAAAAACATCTACTTTTAAAAAAGAAAATGGTCTAGCTAATCTAGATTTTATTAAAAAATAATGAAATCTCCACTCCCACTCTGTTATGTTCCAAGTTTCAAGAAAATTTTTGCCTTGTTAGTAATTCAATATAGTTAAAAGACTCTTAAACAACGTAAGTCCATTTCTCAGAAGGATCTGAGATCTCAGTTAAAACTAACAGCAAAATATATTTACTTTTCAGAAGTTGCTATGTTTTAATGTTCAGATGATTTTATCAAATAATTCTACTTTAAAATTCTTTAAGACAAAAGTATAAAAATTATGTTTTAAAACACAACCCACCTACCCTTTAAAAAAATTATACTAAACAACAGAAAAAAACCCAAAAGGACAAAATTAAGACACAGTAAGTACAAAAAAAAAAAAATCAAGCACAATAACATGTGGTCCCTCTGTTTTAACAACTGGAACCTATCCTTTTTTTTTTTTTTTTTTTTTTTTTTTTTTTTTTTTTTAAAAAAAAAAAAAAAAAAAAAAAAAACAAGAACAAAAACATGTGGTCCCTCTGTTTTAACAACTGGAACCTTTTTTTTTTTTTTTTTTTTTTTTTTTGGTACCAGGGATCGAACTCAGGTCCTTGCGCTTTCGAGGCAGACGGCAAGGGTTAAATCCCTGGCCCTGCAACTATACTTCTTATACAAGCAAAACTTTTACTCTGTCCTCTGAATGTTTTGCTTGTGTTAAAACAACAAACAAACAAACAAATAAAATAAAACAGACAAGATCTGTCCCAGGACACCCATAGGAACATCATGATTTACAAAGCCTGATACGTTATTATTTATCTGAAAACAGTGTCTTTGTATTTACATCCCC
This sequence comes from Fukomys damarensis, assembly GCF_012274545.1. NCBI lineage: Eukaryota > Metazoa > Chordata > Mammalia > Rodentia > Bathyergidae > Fukomys > Fukomys damarensis. The sequence goes on along the minus strand of NW_022900943.1, from coordinate 3,950,837 downwards.
CATTTAGTTTTAAAGTTCTCTTGGGCATATACCTCTCTCCAACTGCCAAGGCTCAGATATTCTACAAAGACCTAAATTGAATGCTACCCTTCCCCAGATAAGCTGATAAATGGGTAAATTAAGCTTCTCAATATAGGCAGAAGCTCCACATCTTAGAAGAGCAATTGTGATAATATAAATGACCTGAATGGTCAGTATAAAGTCCAACAGACATTTATAATTAAAAAGTACAGAACACCGAAACTAGCCGTTCTGTTTGATGACAATCATGGCTACTGTTTCCTACAGGTGGCTGAGAGGTATGTGCCGCAGAGACAAGAAAGGCGGGAAAGCATTCTCCGCCTTTCTACACAAGACAATATATAGCACTCTGGGTTTGAGGGCTGAGGGCACAGCCTCTGCACACTGCCCTTGGGAAGGCTGAGCTTACCTTGTGATAATAAGATCAGCTTTCTAATCTTTTGCTAAATCGATCACAAAAGAAAGCAAGAATGAGAGACAGAGAGAGAGAAAGAGAAAGAGAGAGAGAGAGAGAAAACAAATTCACATTCTAGACATCTGATTTAGAAAAACAAACAATAAAATAGGGATTTAAAATGTTTTGATCACAAAATAATTTTCTGTCATACGTGATCATCTCATATGCTGTCTTGATGATTTTCAGATCAGGTGCAAATCCAAAAATCATAAATCAAATTATGATAAACCCAATTCACAGTATCATCATTCATAAACAAACTCCAAGCAGACACATGCAGGGTGAGGGTATGTGAATGACAAACAGAAGCTGTCCCCACGGTCCCTGCAGACTGTCATGCCCTGAGCTCTTGCTGTCAGATGGCTTCAAATGCAAGCGCTAAGGAGAATCCAGGAAAGGCTTACTGTGGGGTCTGCCATGACATGTGGCTACAGCAGCACTGTCACTAGGGTATAAGGAGAATGCGGAAAGTCACGCTATTTATGAACCATTACTCTATTGATAAAGCAATCTGTGGGCTTCAGCAGCTCACAAAACCCGATCCCTCAATTTATCACTAACACCCCTGCCTTAATTTTGCAAACACACATTCTGCGATGACTGTAATCTAGAACACTGAGCTGTCTCTCACTCATCTGCAGTTACCCCTTCCTAGGCTCACACACGCAGTAGTCACACCAAGACACACGAAATGAAGAATAAATTAACATCGACAAAAGGACACACTGCTCACCCAGATGGACACTTCTCCCCTAAAACAACTTGTGAAATTACACATCTCCACTGATATGTTACCAGGAAGAGACTTTTTTCTTCATTTCTCACTTAGAGCAGTAGAAATTTGTAATCTAATTAGATGATGTACCAGCCCTCAATATCTGTCAACCAAACGATGTGCAGAAATGCACAGACCAGCTCTGGCACTCTGCTCAACAGTGTCCCTTTTCCGCTGTCAGCAGTACTGTTGGCCTCTGCTAATATAATTACACTGACTTTTATTCAATTAAGTGCCATCCCTCATTTTAAAAAAAAGCTACTTTATCAATTGATTCAGGTGTAATGCAATAATAAAGATGAACTCATGGCAGTGCATTAGCTCTGCTGTTCATAACTTCAGTACACGAGTTCATTCATGGCAGTCGATTTCCATTATGCAACCACAGTTCAAGAGAATTGATTCTTTTATGTTCATTTCTTAATCTATTTCATTTTTGTTTAATAATCCTCCCAAATGCCATATGCAAAACACTTGATGCAGGACAGAAGAGTGGGCTGTGGAAAGCCTGCTGGTTCATTTGCGGGACAGTGGGCTTGGGGACTTTCTAGCAGACTCAAGTCGCATTGTTGAGCTGGAGAGAAGGAATGCAAGACAGAGAGAAAGAAGAGAGATGGATGCTTCAGAGACTGCTGATCCTGTCCTCTAAGAGGTTGGAGTTCTGCTTCCACAAAATGAACAAAGGCAGAGCTTGACTTTAACAAAGAACTGCTACTGTGGGACTCTGATCAGCCAATCCAAACCATTAACTGTCATAAAACACTGTCCTCTCGAGATACAAAGACCTAGGGTTAATAGCAATCTGAGGGATATTACAAGTTTATTTAGGTCACCAAAACTTTTAAGAGGTGAAAAGAAGGGAAAATGAAATGATGAAAGAGAGAGACGAAGTCTTACCTACTGAAAATCACGGAATAGAGAGAAGCCCCTCAAGGCTAGAGAGAGAACATGTGGGAAAAAGAACCTGTGAGACATCCAATTCGGAGTCTCCAAGTAATTTTTTCCTCTGTATAAATTTAGTATTCTCAACATTAATCTTCAGAAAAGAATAATCCTTAACAAAAATCCAGACTGAATGTGAGCGCCTCATAATTTATAAGAATGTAAACAGACAGAAGTTGTTCTACCTTTTTCTGAGGCAGATGCTCTGATGTACGAAGGCAAAGTTCTCTTGCAGGAAAGAGGAAAACGAAACTAATGGATGGAGACAGAAAGTGAGTTTGTAAATATAAGGTAGGATTAACATAATGTTCCAAAATTTAGCCCTGAGCAGGCCATTTTCAAGAATACAAACTATATATGTATATAGTAATTAAAGTGTGGGTTCAGATCAAATAGAATAATTTATGCATAGGAGAAAGTACAATTATTTGCTTTCAATGGCTAAAATAGATGAGTTTTAAAGAAGCTTTTCCCAAAATACACTGTAAAAGAAAGAGCATAAAAACTCCCAAATGCATCTCCAAAAGGATACAGGTAAAAAGCAAGGGTAACCTCAATACTCCTGGTAGCACAGTGTCGTGCGTGAGGTGTGAGAAGCCCTCTGACCTAGGCTGCACTAGACCTATTTATAATGCTTCTCCTGAACTTCTGCGCTCTTTCCATACCGTGAATTTACCAGAAGCTTCCCGAGGACTAAGATTCCAAAAGCAAAAAGCATAAACATTTTGGATTAGGGGACACTCAAACTTCTTTTTTTTAATCCTGAATACTGCATGAATCTCTGAATTACAAGTCATTTTTTGTTTCTTTGATGAAAACTTTACCTTATGAATTCATCATACTCAAGAAAATGCAAATGCCCTTAAGAGAGGGAACTGAAGTCCAATTTCTTCTTTGGACTTTTCTCAGGTTTCTTTTTTCCACTTGTCCAAATGCCTCATTGGACTTAATGCAATGTTTCATAAAAAGTGAAAAACTTGAAACAAAAATAATTTTCTTAAAAGGTGTTCTGAACCCCCCAAACTGGGACTGAACCCAGAGCCTTTACAGAGCTACAACCCCAACCCCTTATTTTTCTATTTTGAGAAAGGGTCTCACTAATTCACTAAGTTGCACAGGCTGGGCTTAGACTTTTAATTCTCCTGCCTCAGCCTCCTGGAGTGCTGGGATTATGGGCATGCAGCCCCAAACCTGGCTTGTTTCTGAGTTCTTAAATTTGGCTTTGGTATGCAAAGGAAGACCTGTGTTTGTGTCTGTGTGCACCTGTGTTTAAAGGAAGGTTTCGTGACTGGGTTAGGAAATCAGACTGGCAGTCAGGAAATGAATAGTAAGTAAGTCAAACTATATGTTACATGAAATGTCCAACACGTAATTCTTAAGTCTTAATCAGTTTTAGGCCATTCTAAACTTAGTGAATTGAAAGAACACACTTGGTAATTAATTACAATGCCTTGATTAAAATGGAATCGAGGCTTTGCTTTGAATCAGTTTTTGCCTTCATTTTCCTGCTGGACTTTGCCACTCTACACACATATGCAGATCTTTAGGTAACACTGGGCATGACCAGTGTTGTATACACAGCAGGCAGCCTGTGTGGATGTGTGTATCCCCTGGTATTGGCTGTGCCCCCACTTCACCAAAATCCACAAATGCTCCAGTCCCTTAACCAAAATCGTGATATGTGCATAAAGCCTACATGTATTTTCCTATATACTTTAAACTACCTCTAGAGATTACTTATAATACCTAATACAATACACATGCTATGCAAATTATGTAGTGTCTCGAACAGGAAATATTGACAAGAAAAAAGTCTGTATATATTCAGCACAGAAATAATTCTCAAAAAAATATTTTCAACGTGTGGTTGGTTGAATCCATATGTATGGAGCTGGATATGGAAGGTTAGCTGCATACGTGTATGAGGAGAGGGAAAGAGAGGAGGCATTATATCCACTCTCGGTATGTCTGGATGCCAGGGTTAGGTAAGCTGCCTGACTATGGAATCAACAATACTGAACAGAAATGTAAACCTGATATCCAAATATACAGAAATGAAAGAGTAAAAACCTCTGCCCTTCATTAGTTCTTTTCTTATCTGGATTGCTATAATACTATCAGTTATACTTCAAGATACCTTGCACGCTCTCTGTGAATTAAATGACATTTTTTACACTACCCATTTCTGCAAAATTATAGTTGTTCAATAAGCTATTATTTACAGATTCTCTCCAGAAGGTGTGAACACCTTTCCCGAGCTAAGGGAGAAAACTCAGTGAGAAAGTCTAATGGATGATTCTCAAAAGCACAAGAACAAGAAAAAAATTAAATGCAAGAAATAAAAGCTAAGCAAATTCCTGCAAATTAAAAGTATGAAACTCAGTCATTTCAATCCCTTTCAATATAAAACAAATCATCCACACTGGTCACGCAGACACTTCCTTCTGCATTCAAATTACTCACTGAAGATAAGCTCCCACCAAACTCTTTGGGGGCTTGGCTAATTTACTGCACAGATACGGCGCGTCTGTTGTAATAACAGGGAGGATGTATTGGGGTCGGCCATTTATCAGAATTAGACTTCTCTCCTCAATTCACAGTGAATTATGCTGCCTACACGACTTCTCTCTCTCAGAGCCTGCCATCCCCTCACGGCCCCTAATGTGGCAGGCAGACAAAATTGACAGTCTCATCTTGTCAACAAGGGGCGATTCTCCTGAGAAGCCATTTAACTTTGCAGAGGAAGCAACGTATTAATGTGCCCATCCCAGGAATGTTAATCATCTTCAAGCTTCCGATCTAACTTTGACGTGAACGAAATCACCAAATCTGTTTACTAAATGAATCGTAATATGCTAATAAGAAAGCATGACATATATGGAAAAGCCAAACAGATGGTTTGTTTACTCCACTTTGCAACTTTATAAATGTTGTAACTCTGAAGATGTGAGTGAGAATTATTGGTTTGTTGGCAGGAGCAAACATGTCTTTCGCATACTAAATCTGGTGCTACAGCTAGAAAACAATTTGTCACTGCTGTGGAATGCATAAAAAATGTTAATGCAGCGATGGCACAGTGGTAGTTGGAAAGGCACCGGGAGCTCAGGTTCAGTGCAGAACTGAGACCCGCCAGCGCCGTCCCCGAGTCCCTGACCGGTGCACTTCTGAGTAGTACCTGACACATCCAGGCTTCTCCGAGTGCTGAGTATTTCACAGTACCTGTTGCACTGTAATGCGCAAGGAGCATCACGTTGTGCAGAGGACTGTGTTTTCACAGCATTTGGAGACCTAGTCGGGCAGCTTATACGGGGCTCAGCTTACTACTACTGTTGGACAAGAAAAAGCAAAGCCAGAAGCCCTAGCATCTTTTCCGGATTTACTAAGAAATAGAAGTTACAATTTTATTTACTCTGGACGAGGGAACTCTCAAACCTCCTGCTCTTGTCTATAGCCTCACTTGAATAGAGTCCAGAAAATATTCTTCCCAAATAACAGGAAGGGGTTTTTCTTTTTATATTCCAAATCTTCTTTCATTTGAAAAGTGAGCTATCTTGCCTAGCATAACACAGAACACCAACTTCCAAGATCACTGTAGAAAGAAATGCTTCCTAAGAAGGAACATTAAAAATGTTTTATATCATTACAGCAGTTAGTTTATGATCTTCCTAAACAATGACATTTTGGATGTGTGAGTTCCCCCAAAGGAGGAAACAATACTTTGTAGAACAAATAACATTTACCTAGGGCTTACCCAGAATTCTATGTGGAAAATTATACTAAAAATTCCTGAACAAAATTTAATTTATATATTTGTTCAAGTAATGTCAAAATATTTCACTTTTTATGCATCAGCAATGTGTCTTGTATGCTACTAAATATTTCAACTTTTAGAAAAATTCAGATGATTTTTGTGAAGTTCATTTTAGTTTTCATTCATGCAGGCCTGACTGAAGATACAGAATTTTGCATTAAAGAGGTGCTTATTTCTCCCGCTATTACTCGCTGCTCCTGATGTCCCAGGCCCACACATAAGGTGATGCAAACCCTTGTCCTGTGGGATTTTCTGGTGCATCGCTGTACACTGTGAAACTTTTTCGAGAGCAAAGTGATCTGAAGAACCACAGAGTTCATTGTACTGCCCGGAGATCGCTTTGAAGTAAGAAATATTAGCAGCTGTCCCAGCCTGGTGCTTATATCTCATTTGAAGCATCTCCTCACTCCTGCCCAACAAAGAAAATTTCAATAAAGTACTTTTACTGGTTTAACAGCGGTGAACTCCTGGGATGGTCAAAATGCTAAGCTTTTTCCAAGGAGAGAAGAAATCAGCAGCTCAAATATAATTAACCTTCCATTCTCAATGCAAACTGCCATGCACAGGCACTCTGCAGCCTATTAGTGAAGTTATAATGGCCAACAGGCAGAAGCGAAATCGGTCAAAAAGTTGGCTGCTGCTGTCATATTTTTGGAATTATGATTAATGGCACTAATAATGTGGATGATTACTGATATGTGTATCTCCAGCAGTTTATCATATTGCTTTGGCTGCCTACGTCCACAATAAGCAGGATGCTATCATTTACCTCTTTATTGAAGGCAATCCTTCTCTGGAAGGAGCATATTCTAATTACTTCGTAATGTTTTATGTCTTAAACATTTTGCAGCTCTGGACCTTGCCAACTGCTTCGTGTCTACCATTGATTAATTACTGAATGTTTAATCAAAATTTAGAACCTAATGTAGCCATTTACGAGCACACCACAGTGCCAAAGTAGTTAGGCTCAGCTCCCAAGTTTAGAGTGCTGGGTTCAAAATCAAATCCCAGTCATGCGTGAGAATCCAAGAATTTTACCTTGGGTGCTTGGAGGTTGCCAATTCCATCGCTGCTGATGAATGGAAGGTTAATCTAACTACAGGGCAAACAGCATTTTACCTCCTTTCTCGCCACTGGATTTCCTGTCCTCCTTCCCCAGTTCCCTAATCCACAGGACACCACTGCTGGCTGCTACTGGAAAAAGAGGTGCTCGTGAATATCCATCACAAGAACACAGTTTTGAAGTGGTTAAACAAGTGAAAAATAATTTGCTGGGACAAATACATACTTTTTTTTTAATGTGGATTTTTTATGGTACTGTCATACAACCATTCACCGTTGAAGTTAAGTGTTTTTTTAATACCATTACTGAACTGCTGAAATGGATGCTAATATAGCTCGGAGTGCTAATGTCAAGTCCTGGTAATAAAAAAGACAGACTGCCGAATGAAATAATTTCAAGTAAAAAATAGAACAAAAGTGCTCTCTCTCTTGCTCTCCACTTTTATTGAATTGGGACTGACTGAGCCAGTTGCTTTAGAAGTCTGTAAAACACAATTACTAGCGAGGGAACTGACCCCCCAGTGCCCTTCGGTGACACAGCAGACTGAAAAGGCAGCGGGGCTGCAGTGGCTCTACTCAGCTGGCTGCCTGGCCAAGGCAGCCGCCTTCTGAGGCCTGCTGTCCTCAGTGCCAGTGTGTCTCCTCGTACCTACAGTCTCCCTGTTTTTCATCAAGGCGATAAAGTGACCTCATACATCACCTTCCAAGATGGGATGTCTCTTCTGGCAATTAAGGCTGAGCTGTCTTCTGATGTTCTTATTTATGTGGGTGTTTATGTGAGAACAGACATATACGTTAGGTGGGCCCAGTTCAATGTTAGCGTAATTTCTGAGTAGCCGGTCATAATTCAGGTAGATATATTCAATAGCACTTATAATGTTCTGGATCAATCACTTGGCTTTTTGTTTTTCCTAAGGTAAAGTAAAAAGTAGAGCAAGCAAGAAAAAGAATTGAACTGGAAGTAGGTAACATCCCCCCCCACCAGTTAATAAAAGAAGTCATAAACTACTAGAGTTAAAATCACTAACACTTCTGGTATAACAGCTTTTTACCAGAAATTTACAACTCCGGTTTTAATTCAAGCAGCTTGCATTAGGACATAAAATCTAGGTATTTAAAAAAGGGTAGTTTTATGTGAAGTAACTGAAGAAAAACTGCCCTTTCCTCTTCAGTATTCTTTCTTCCTCTGACTTAGCTTGTGTGCTTCTCCCTCTCACACACACACATATCTTGGCACTTGAGAATCAAAGTCGCTGAATCCCTTTTTTATGACACTGTGATGTTTTGGCAAGTATAAACTCCTTTCATATTCTGCCATATTCATTTATTTGAAGCTTGTGGGAGTCTTATGGCCAAAACACTAAATTATTTCTGAGTAGGCTTTAAAAAAATTGAACTGCTTCATGGCTCAACTTTCAGTATGAAATTTAAACAGAGAGAGAAGTCTCCTTCCTCTTAGTAAACAGCAAACGATTATTTACAGGCAAAGAATGTGGAAAAGCCTTTCACCTCAGAGGGAATGGACTCACCAGGGTTACACGTGAGCACGAATACCGCATGTGTGCAGTCTTACCTCTGGAAATGGTCTGTTTTTAAAAAGTTAAAGATTGTCTACAAAAACAAAGTATCACAAATGAAATTATACATGAGAAAGACTTGTGCAATAGATTCTGGTGGACCAGAGGAAGGGGGAAATCAGGAAAACCACTCTTTTCCGGCGGTGCCATAAAGGAAAGCACTGTCTGTGTACTCAGTATGTGCCTTCTTTTCTGGTATTTTTGCCACAGAATTTGTGAGACAATGCTGGCGATAACAGTAATTTCCGCCTTTCTAGAAAAGGTAAAAATAAGGGCTATTTGATAACATTACCTTTGTGTGCAGTGGAATTGATTCAGCCAGAGGAGATTTAATGTTAACTCCCACCAACAGAAATTTGTAAAAATAGCTGCATCATGCAAGGGATATGATTCACCAGCCATTAAGCTTTGCTGCCTATTTGGTGCAGAGTTTCGAAGACACTGGCAGTGACTGGTGTAGTTCTTGTTGTGCTGGAGTGAAAGGTCAGCAGAGGCTTAAATGAGCTTGTCTTGCATCCAGCTGGGCCAGCAGGAGGTCATTAGGAAGATCGGAGGCTCACTTTAGGCTTGACAGAGTCTCTCCCCATGATACAAGGAGACCGTTTTGCTCATTGCTCTTCTCCCAGTGTATAAAAAGAACCCCAGGGACAGGAATGACACCAAAGTTTATCTTACTACCCAAGTTTTGCTTGAGGAGGGCACAACTAGCAATTACTCAGGAGGGGATTTATTTTGTTTGTTTGCTTTTGATGGGAAGTAATGAAGATAAGTACAAAAGGCCTATTGATCTGCTTGCTCCATTGTGAAATCAAATAGAGCAGCAGGAAGAAAAAAAATCTCTTCCTTAACATTTAGAAGTCAGATGAACTGCACAACTTCACTTTCTAAAAGGACTGAATAAATGCAGAGTTGGAGTTTCATTGTACAAAACAACAGGAAATGAAACAGATGATCCCTTAAAATGTTCTACTCTTGAACTTCGAGAGGATTAACACACTGTATTTGACAGCTAATTGTATTAGGCAAATATACTAATACAGTAGTTATCTTGAATTGGTGCTAAGTGGCTCATTTCTTGGAGGTACTGCCTGGTGAAATCATGTGTATTTATTGAAAAGCTCTCTCTAGAAAAGTTCTCTATAAGTTTCCAAACAGAGAATGGCAGAAAAGATGAGTGTGGCTATGCTGAGAAGGTGGTAACAGGAGGCAGGTAGCATGCTTTCACATCTTCACCTCTGCTGTTAATGTATGCGGCGGCTCATCAGAGGTAGCTTGTGCTAATTTATTCCTGCACACCTGTACAGAGCTGGAAGTCAGGTAATAAGACAAGCAAAAACTATACATCTCTGCTTTTTAGTTACAGCTACCCAGAGGCCTATATATGAACAAATTTAGTTCTGGAGACATCAGCAGGTTTTAATAAACCAAATACAGATGTCTTGCTCCATACAAATCAAGAAGTTTACATGTTTAAATCTGGACTGACTTAACTAGCAGTCAAACAGAAGGTTCACACTCAGCACCTGTGGTTGCCTCATATTTATTTATAAATCGCCCTAAACAAATATTATTTTGTATACTTATTCACATAGCCGCTATGCCTTGAAAGATCGAACAGATACGCTCACTGTTCTGATAAAATTTAAGACAAACTTTAGCAGTTAGTGGCCCCTGTTCTGAGAAGAGAAGAATACAGATCATGAAACTTCTGGAGGATGAAAAATAGAAATATTTCTTTTCTAACATAGTTTGAGTCCAAAGTTTTCATCTTAGTCAAGGGAGTTTTAAAATAGCCACTCACTGAAACAAATGTAAGTAAATCTTGACATATTAACAAATGACGATGAGTATTAAGTGGTTCGGTGGCCTGCCTCGCAAGTGCAAGGACCCGAGTTCAATCTCCGGTACCAAAAAAGAAAGAAAGGGGATAGAAGAGTATTTATTTGCTTCATCCCCTCCCGAAAAATAATCCAATGTAATTTATACATCGACTTCCCTTAAACACAAGTGATCCGTGGGCCAGTTGGCCTTCCTTAGGGTCAAACTTTAGGTCAGAGAAGGGGAAATAACCAAAGGTGAACTAAGTCTGCTAATTCTGATTATGATGCTACCTTTGAGAAAATTTCCCTTATCAAGACTATAGGTCCAGTCAGCTAGCCAGAATCTCTTCTTCCCAGCAAATGTTTCATACCAAGGGCTGGCTTCCTGTTTCCTGGCAGAACTGCAGCTCAGTGGCAGAAAAACGAAGAGATAAACAAGGAAGAGTTTTCAAAATCTAACGTTGCATAGTGTTATATCAACATACACGGAACACTTAGCAATCACGTTGAGAGTATCAGAGTTCTTTACAGAGAAAATTATTTATATTTCACCTCTATTCCTCAGAATAAGAATTATTCTAACAGCTCCCTAGCACTTGGGCCAGGCATACTAGGCTGTGTCTGCTGGCTTTCTGCTGTCATTAGTGTGGAATGGCCCTCTTGGCTTCTGAACTCACTAAACACATATTCACTGACAACTGTGTAGAAAAGAATGGCTTTGACTATGTTGCTTAGAATCCTCAGCCCTGACAAACGTTGTGTGTCCCTCCTGTCTTTCTTTCACTTGAGAAAAGAACACTGTTGCTTTTCAAAATGTCTTCAATTTGATCTTAGGACCATAAGGAAAGACCTGGGAATTTTTTCTGTGAGACCCACAACATAGTATCTGATATACTTCTACATCCAACTTACTAATATGCTTGCCTGAAGTCCAAAACCACCACCCCTCCTGTCCACCCTCCTGGAAGCGGCCCAGGGGACCCACATGTGACTCCCTTAAGGTGTTCTGACCCTGAAGATGAGCACAGAGGAAGGGATGCTGCTGTTAGCTTTCTCACAGGCAGCCTGGTGGCCTCACAGACCAGCCCTCGCCCACAACCTTCTCGAATTCTTACTCTGCACGAGGAAGACACAGTGTGTGGGATCAAGGCTGGATGAACCCGAGAGGGAAGAAATGAGCTGGAGGAAGCAGGATGAAGACAAAGAAGGGTTTCTTTGGAAAAGCCTGCTGGCTTGGCTTCATAGTAAACTGAAGAGGGGAAAATACAGGAGCAGAGGCTCCTTGGGGTCCTCATGACTCAGACAGTAAAAGTGACGAGGGAGGAAAAAGCAAGTCCAAGGGCTGACCGAGGGGCGACCCAAGAGGCTTTGTGGATGAAGAGGCTGACTCACAGGCGTGATGCTAGCTGACAGAATAAGGGTAAAATGCCGAGACAGGAGTGCAAACATGTTCCATAGCCCACCCTGCTGAGCTACAGGAAGAGGGTGATACCCTAATGGCCTCACTGCTTCTCCTTTAGTGATAATGAATCTCACATTATCTCCACGTCAGGGACTCAACAAAGATGAACAGTTTTCTTCTTGAGAAAAAAATATCAAAACTAAAGTTTTAGAGTTAAAATTTTAATCTGGAATCTAAAAATTTACATATTTTTAGAGAGCAAAATTCCAAGTAGACTCAAAAATGTTGCATTCTACAATTTTTTTCCAATTGGCTTTCCTTCATCATTGTGACAAAACAACAAAATAAAAAAGATGAAGTATGAGTGGTCTTTTACCCAAAAGCAATGTCTCAACTGTCTTTTGAAGTTTCTCTTCTGTGAGAACGAACACACCTGTATTGGTCTCCTACCTAGAACATTCCGGTTAGTCAGTGGAACGTGGCTGGTCACCACCAAGCTCCTAATCATGCAGAATAAAAATGAAGTCTGAAATATCTCCCTGCTACCAATAAATGTTTGTCTTCATACAAACCAAAAGTCTGTCCACAGTTCCTCCTTAAAGCCAGGACTTGTGTTTTCTGCTGGTTTACATGAGTGAAAACACCCAGCGTAGGGTATGCATGAGGCCTTTTAGTCCCACAGCTATTTATCCCAGTATTATGACCCACAATATTTTCAATGACTCAATTACAACCATGATAGAAATTCATGAAAATAAGCTTAAATTTTGGCTTATCTTCAAATACATCACCTGCATAAATACTTTATGCAGGTTTTCACGAGTCTTATTTTTGTTAAAAATTTTAATGCATTAACTTTATTATCAATGCATTATTTCAAATTTGAAGGATTATTCACAAATTTAGGGGAGGCTGGGTGTGTATATTTTATTATTCAAAGGATGGCTGTCCTATCTGACATATTCTAGGGCTCTCGATAACTTGGAACTGAAAATAACCTTGCAACTACAAACAAGTTTTACAGAACAAGGTAAATGGGGTAAGACAATCTTCAACAGATTTCCCCTCGAAGCATGAAGTTGTATAGGAAAGCCACTCATTTTCCTTAGAGCTTTTACTTTTTACAGATTGGGCCTCTCTTATGTCAGTAGAAAGGAAAATATGTACTTTTACACATTTATTTGAAGGATTGATCTATCTTCATACTTGAAAGATCAGAGTATGAAGATAAAGCAATGTATCCCAAAGATGGGTCACCATGTTTTAGTGGTACTTTCACGAACATGTTGCTTTGTCAAAAAACTTTCTCCAATTGATAAGCCCTGCAATCTGGGTGGTCACCATCTGGAAACTTGGTCATTAATTTTGCTTCTTTGACATATATCAATTTTTGGTTTGTAATCCAATTTTCCCTAAAAATATTTTTTAAAGACAACATAGAGTCAAAAACCACATTCAGTACAGCAAGAGGAGCTAAGCGGTGAGCGTCCTATGGTGGCCTACTGGGTAAACGATCTACTGATGCTATCTCCACACGTGAGGGTGACCATGTCACCTCACCCCGACCGCCTCAACACATTCCACTTTCATTCCACTGCCTTTAGGATTAAGCAAGAATACAGTCGGTTTAGAACCAGCCACGTCTGTTTAAGCCCTGCAGTTTCAGAGCTGCAGCTACGTAGCTAGAGCATGAGTCATCTGAAGGCTGGACATGACATATCCTGAAAGACTCTAAGGCACACCCATGCTGGCCCTCTGTGCCTAACTCCACGGCAGATGAGATCAAAGACACTGTGAAGTTAAAATAAAGAAACCCACACCACCACCACACCCTTTCCCACATCAACAGTTACTTTGGCTTTGTTTTCTTTGGGTATTCTCATGACTCTCAAAGCATTCAAGGATACACTAAAGACTCATGTAAGGAATGATAACATTTCTGGTTATACCTACGGAGATGGAGGCTGTCTCGATGTCCTGGACCTACGGTTCTTTCCATCCGTAAATTTCTGTTTCTATATTGGATAAATATGTGTATATGAAGATAATATTTTGATTTAATTAAAAAGCCATAAGGCAAAGTGCATATATATATGCACATATGCACACACACATATATATATTTTTATATATATATATGAGACAGAAGATGCAGCTTCTAAATAAAGCTTCATGGGGAGGCAGGGACTGTGTACAGTTAACTTACTCACACCCGAATGCATGGAGACACATACACACACATACACAGCACACAGAGAAAAGTGGCGTGCATTACTGGGTACAATGGCACATGACTTTGCATGCTTCATCAATACGAGCACCAACTGCAGCAATCCCTCAAGGGCATGGCAGCTTAAGTTACCACGTGGGCCACCGTGGGCATTGGTACAGTGCCTCAAAACGGCTCAGGTGGATCTTTTAATGCTAAGTCCAACGTGACTGAAACCGGCACCCTCCACCCTTAGCAGCGGCAGCCAATGGAGATTTACTGACCTGTCTCTGCTTCGGCGGGAGGGGAAGGCAGCGTTGCAGCCGGCCACTGTGCAGACGTGCATCTCTTTTAAGTGAACGTTCCTGTAGTGAAGCTTCACACTGTAGGAGCTTTTAAAACTCTTCTTGCACACATAGCAAATTTTGGGGTCTGGGCTGGAACACAGATCCCCTTCTGGGGAGAACTTTTGGGGGCTGCCATAATTCAGAGACGATGTAAAACTTTCATGCAGGGCAGCCATGCCGCTGCCCCCACCGTTGTACAGTCCGTACTGGCTCATGTAAAACATGTCGTAAGTGGGGTCTGTAAATTCTTCCTTCACCTTGATCACGTCCTGGTGAGAGGGCTCACTGTGGTTTTCATCGGGCCTCTCACTGTTCATCAGGACTTTTTCACTCACCTCGCTGTGAAGGTGCTCGTCCCCCTCCATGGACTCCTCACCTAGTTTGGGCTCTGAAGACTCAGACTCGTTCTCATAATCCCGTTCAGGCTCCTGGTCTTCAGAAGTCATACTGTCAGCTCTTCTTATTTCAGTCCTTGAAATACACCGGGTCCTGCTGTGCTTGGAAAAGTCCTTCACAGACATGCCTGGGCTCATCTCCTCCTGGGAGTGGCAGTGATTGTCATGGCTCATGTCATTCACCAACGTCCCACCATCGGTGGGATCGTCATCTTCATCGTCAAACTCATCGGCAGTGTCGATAATCTCCTTCTCGATCTTTACAGGCATGCTTGACTTCCGGGGCTTCTTCTTGGGTGCCAGGTCGGCACTGGGCTCATGGGTGGCCATCATCACTGCTGGCATTACTGGCTCAGAGGGCGTGGGGGGGTGCTGCTCTATGGTACCACTGGCTGGCAGGATAGGACTGGTCGGGAGGGAGGTCGGAGGACTCACCATTTCCCCTGGAGTGAGTAAACTTCTGTAAAATGGAGGAACTGGTTGTACAGTCTTTAGCCCAGAAAATACCAGCTGGCTAGAGAGCGGACTCTGCAAGACAGGGTCTAATGGGGGCGTGGTAAAACCCATGGGGGGCCGGCCAGGGCTTGTGAGTGTGAGACTTGATTTCGTGCTTGCTATGACGGGGGTGGCAGCTCCTGATGCAGCCCGAATCAGATCTTTGTCTCGATTATTTCTGAGCATAGGCATATGGAGGCGGGGGTTGGGGTTTGCACTGTGTCGATTACGGCTTCGGAGGGAGCTAAAGACCATGTTACAACCTTCGATGGTGCAGCGGTGTTTGATCTTCAGGTGAACGGCATTGTAGTGAATTTTGAGGGTGCCTTTGTCGTAGAACGTCTTCCCACACGCGTTACAGAACACTCTGCCTTTCCTGGAGGCCGAGCCCATCCTCCTCATCCGGTGAATCCGGAAAGAGCTTTTCGGGTGTTCAGTCTTGGTCAGATCACTGACGGCGGCAGAATTCTGAATGGGAGAGACGCATGTCGGCTCGGTTTTGGGCTCCACGTTAGTGATGCTGGTCAGGGCATTTCTATTTGGTGTCTGATCGCTCTTATAAGGTGTGGGAGAGACTTCTGATTCACTGCTCTCATTGTATTCATTCTGGGTTGAAAGGCTTGGTTCCCGGAGCCTCAGTCCTGGCTGCTCTAAAAGCAGCCCGTTTGGAGGCAACCCCAGGAGTGGGGCTGAGACAGGGTTTATGTACTGGAATGGAAGCAGAAATGCAAGGCTGTTGGGGATGTTTTCAAAGTGATGAATGCTGGAAGGATTGCTATTCTCTAAGTGAGCAAGGAGGCTGGGACTCCTGGTGCGATTATTGCTCTCAATAAAAGTCCTTATATCTGAGTCTGTCTTTGAAGATGGTACAGTGATGGCCTGACCTTCTTTCTCCTGAATTGCCATCAGCTCCACAATGGATTTGGTTTCTCCAAACCGCAAAAACTGCTGAAGGGTGATGATTTCTTCTTCTCGAGACATGATGGCCCAGCGGTCCAGCACCTTGCCGGCAGCGTCCTACAGGCCACATCAGAGAAACAACAAAGACAAACTTAAAAACTTACTGACTGAGCATAATTATTCAATGCAACCAAAGGTGCTCTGTCTGCTCATAAAACGCCAAGAAAGAGCAGGAAACAACATGCAAGCACTGCTAATAAAAGTCAACCCACAAAGCAAACTTTTCTGCCATGCAAATGTAGTAATTAGAGTCACAGTTAGAGAAACAGATTGAGTTTAATAACGTCAAAGCAAACAAAATGTAGACCACTGGGGCTCTGTGATCTAAAATGCCTTCAGTACCATTTTAACAACAATGATCTATGTACTACACAACTATTTAGCATATATTAGTATAACACGTGAACTCTTGCTGTGCACCCAGTACAAATGCAAAAAACTGGTACCTTAATCCTTATTAAATAGTGACACCAGAGGAAGGAATTAAGTACAGTTTGCCAAATTTATTTCTTCAACCCAAGAAGACATGACACTGGATTCAATGATGGAAACTCCTTTAAATGGGAGTTATGTGAATTTCTGAATCAGAAAGATGAATAAAGTAGCATTACCCGTACACTCCCATTACTAAGCTGTACCTTTTCTTTTTAAAATAGTTATACTTTAGTATCATTTAACAGTCGGCAATCTCATAAGATATAGTAAGGGAAATATCACTTGTGCAAGGTAATTCTACTTTTCCTGAAAACTGGTTGTAATTCTATAGTTCAGAGTTTGAGTTAGACTTAAAAGTATTTGACGTTTTATGATCTTGTTATAAATGACAATCATAGATATTTGAAAAGTAAACATGGGATGGATTTAGAGAAAATAAATGTGTAAAAAGTCTTAGCATCCTCCTCTTATAGCAAAGGGAGTCCACAGAGACTTCACATCAGCAATCATCAGACTCTGTGTTGTTAAATATACATTAAAAAGCATTTCGCACTTTCATTTTTGCTAGTAACTATGAGATTTGCCTGGAGGTAGGACTCAAAAATCCTGCAATGTAACGTCAGGCAATCCATTTCAGCATGGATCGAGAAATCCATTCAAACACTTAAATAATGACTCCATCGTTTTATAAGTGTGTATTTTTTTTTTTAGATCCACCAAGTCAAGGCCCTCTGCAACCCTCTGTGAATGACACTTGCTCTAACCCTGATAATCAATCTAAGAAAACATAAAACCTTCTTAAGAGCAAAACAGGGCTGGGAGTATAGCTCAGTAGTATGCCATGTGCTCATCACTCACAAGGCACCCGGGTTCCACTTTCAGCCCCCAAAGGAACAGCAAATGACAAGACACTCATTACTGACAAAGGGAGAAATCATAACAATGGTGAATTCTAACAGACATCATATTAAAAGAGTGATCAAAATCAAAGTGCTGGTGGAAGGATGCTGGTGTTCTGTTCTTCCTGATGGACGCAGAGAAGGGAATATCATAACATTGGCAGTGTCTGGTCAACCCAATCATAAGAACATGTCAGGCAAACCAACACTGAGAAGCATTCTATAAAACAGTGCACAGCACTCTTCAAAATACAAAGGTCATAAAAGATTAAAGAATGGTTATAGATAAGATGGGATCAAGAGGACTTGTTTGTGTGATCATAAAGCAGAAAATGGACATTAGTAAGAGAACTGCAAAACCCCAAGAGTCAAGTTAATAGTCCTGTATCAACCTTCATTTCCTGGTTTCAACAACTGTATTACAATTAGGTAAGATGCTGCACTAGGAAAACAATGAGGGATATAAAGATCTGTTCTGTTTTTGCAATGGAAAAGTGGTTCCTCAGTCCTTGGATATAAAACTCACTCTGGATCACAAGCATGCTCTGAAAATCACAGATATATTCATTAAGTGCTTCTTTTAAGAAGCAAGGTCTGACAGGTATGTGTCTTCTTTGTAAGAAGTGGCATCCTACCACTTTATACACACAGATCATGGGCGTGTGCATGTGGTGCCCACCCTAGGAAAACTGCAAGCCCAATTACCCTTTCCCATCACGTAGATAAAACTGAGCTTCAGACTGCACAGATAAACAGTCTCTCAAACGATCTGCTCAGAACATGCAATGACGTGGGTAGCGTGCAACTCCAGGTGACTCTGGAGTCCTGCAACAGTCACTTTAAACATGGTCGCTAGGAACCACTGACTTTGCTCACATAACCTTTGGGAACAGGATGAACAACACGGAATGCTGACATTGCACGTACACAGGACAGTAAACTGCGGCCTTAAACAGATTATCTCACTTGAACTCCATCATACCTTCTAGAGTTCAGTGAATGTTTAACAGATGAGAAATCAGAGGTGAGGAAATAAATGTAAAAGCCTCGTGGAGGGTGACAGGATGCTGACTTCTGGATGTCGAGTCCTGAAATTCTGACTCTGGGTTCACGCAGGGACCATTTTCCTGTGACAGCGTTTCCCAGTGGAACACCCTGGGCATGTGATAATGCGGGACAGAGCTCAGCATGAACAGGGCTTTCTCCACAACGTGTAATGTTCCCTCTGCACTATTTTCCTTTTCAGAGCAAACCCTCTCTTGTTGGCTGTTTGGGAGCCTTGCACTGTAGACTGCTCTTAGGCTGAACCCAAGTCTGGGCAGATTACAGCCCCTTCTCCTCCGGGTTCCTCCTAGGTAGCACACACCTGAATCTGTATGTCAATAATAGACTCACTAGCTGGCAGCCTCTGGTATTGAAATGCACCTTAGGGACCACAGCGATTCCCACCTGAGGCGTCTTATTTCTCTCACCCTCCCGACACCGCACAGCAATCCCATGTGGTTTCTCTCTCCCCGGCCTGCCGCAGTGCCTGCTGTGATTTGAGAACGCACCACCTTTCAGACTGTTATATCTGAGCAGCTGTCTCTGCTACACTGAAGACTGTGATATTAAGTCACTTACTTTGGGTAGAGCAAGCAAGATTTAGAACTACGCTAGTAGACTGAATCCTAAAAGAGAGGCTTCAGGGCCGAGGATTTAGCTCAGTGGTTCTGCCACCTGCCCTGAGAGCATAGAGTCCTGAGTTCAATCCCCAGTACCAAAAGGGGGGGGAAGAGGGGGGAAGAGGGAGGGGAGACGGAGAGGGAGGGAGAGAGGGGGAGGGGGCTTCATTTATACTAGTAACAGAGGCAGCAACTGATATTTACACAGAAGTGTAAGGTAATGTCTTTTCAAACAAATGACTTAACAGCACCGTATATTCAAACTGGAGTCCCTCCAGCTAGATGGGGCATCCTGTGGATTCAGACAAAGAGACACAAAGTTCTTTTCTGAAAAGTCACCATCCATATTTGATGAAGACCATTACGTTCATACTTGGAGAAACTCAAACAATGGGCCGGAGATCTAGATCAGTGGTTCTGCTGCCTGCCTCTAAAGTGCAAGGTCCTGAATTCAAGCCTCAGTACCAAAAAAGAAAAGAAAAGATAATCTTATGTGACAGTAAGTCTGTGGGCTCCTTCGTAAAATGGCTAACAGTTTTAGAGCATCTACAAATGAAATGTTTGGAGTTAAAAACCATCAAAGGGAATGAGCGAAGGCCCAAGCATTTTCTGCAGACCTTTGTGACAGAAACAAGCATGGTCTGGTGTGGTGATGCCCAAACAGTGACTTAAGCCTCTTCTGTGTCAACTAATATTCAGAGTAGCCATTAGAAATCTTTAGGACAATTTGATGCTGCTACAATAACTGAAGACAAGATTTTCGTAGTATTTTGTTTTTATTGCATTAACTTTAGCACTAATTAAGACTGACTAGGGGGAAAAACTAGTCATCATCTCCATAATAGTTTGAGAAGTACATGTGGACAAATAAACTTTATCAGAGCAAATAGTAGCCATAAAGAGAATTAGATAATATGAAATCAATGCTATTAAGGCAAAAATTCAGTCTCTTGGGCCAGTATGAAGATCCTGACTACTGAACAGCCCAAACCGCGACACTGGTTTTGTGTATGGTCCCTTGTCCTTCTTGGACAAACTTGAAGTTGGCAAGTCAATCCCTTTAGGCTTTTCCATATACAACCAGAGATCACCCAACTATCAGCCCATAAGGTTGGGAAATGGCAGCTATAAAAATGAGGATAATAAGATTTACTTTGTTAACTGAAATGCAAGTTATTGTTATTAGCATTGATTTCCTGTGAGAATACTGGATATGCTATTAACTAAAAGTTGAGTAACACCAAATAACTGAGAATATAAACTAGTTTTACTGGTTCAAAAATGTGTAAGACATTTAAGACATTTATATCTAAGCATGTTATAGGAAAAGACTTCCTTTTATGATTTCCCTCAAACTGGGAGGCTGCTCTGTTATCACATGGCCCTGCCAAGTGGACTCCCTGATCCAGACTCGGCCCCAGCACACCAGGCAAGTGTCCCACCACTGAGCTCTACTCCAGCCCAGAAGGACTATTCTTCATTTTTGTGTTATAGAATCAACTGTCATGGTTTAAATGGTTTTGTTAGCGTCCATTTTCACATCAAAGCACCTTACACCAACTTGTAGTTTTTATATCAAAGTAAAATAAGGTCACTACGTTATTTGGGAAGGACAGAAGAAAAGGGAAGGGTATAATGAGATGGGAGGACACCAACTGGGGGTTCTGGACAGACGGTCAGCTGACTGCATAGACTGTCAGGTGACCACATAGACTGTCAGGTGATCTCATAGACCGTCAGCTGACCGCAAGCTCAGTCCCACTGCACAGTCACAGCAAGGAGAAAGATACTTCTTCCCTCTGTCCATGGAGGGATGCTGGACACAGCACAGACCCAGCATTTACTCCAGCAGGATTTACCAAGAAATATGCACATAGTTTAACCCTAAAGACAGGTGCGGTGTGACTTAGTTTTCTATTCTATCACACACACTTCAGTCAAATCTAAGGCAAATTTTAAGAAAACCTTAAAATGGTTAGCTAAAAACTCAAAATGCTCCCCTTTTTATAAAATTTTAAATCTTTTTATATTGAATGACACTGAGCTGTAGGGACTGCTGGTCCCTAGAACAAAAGGAGAGCTCCTTAAGACATAGCTTTGATTTCATGCCTACATTTGTATAGCGTACTTTATTAAACTATTCCATCACAACCACACTGGCAACTCATTTTCATAACCAGTTGCTCACAGAAATTTTATATTATTTTTCTTTCTAGATCAATCCAAACATCAAGGTAAGAGGAATGGTTTGTGCAGGATGTACAGAAATTGCCAAGTTCCATGACTACCTAAGTATTCTATCAAGTAAAATCTGACTGTAATTGCCGAGTTAAAACTAGTAAGGCAATGCTATGCAAAATTTAAATAATAAATTTTATTGGGTCTTCTAGATGGTTATGTCTTAAGGACAAATTTTAGCATAGCTACACAATGCAATACTCCTGGGTCATGAAAAGGAATAAATTATTGACATACACTACAACCTGCAGGATTCAAAAGCGTTACGTGCAAGACTCCCAAAGACTACATACTACTGCCCTGCTCTCACTGACAATCTGGAGAAGAGAGATGACAGGCACATAAAGCAGAGTAGAGAACGTCAGGGACCACACCTGGAGGGAAAGCACTGGCCACAAAGGATATGAGATGCTCTGATTCGTGATTATGTTGGTGTTTATTTATACAGGGGCTGAACAGTGAAAAGTAGTGGCTTTTTCTGTATGTAAAGTACAAAGAAATTCTAAAACCACGCAAACTCCATGAAGCCTCATACTTGCACACACATCAAATTACTTTCTGCTTCTTGTATTATCTTGTGACCAGAACACAGCCACAGATTCATATTCTCTATTAGTAGGGTGTGCTAGGCAATCCGTTGGGACATGAGGAGTGAATATGAAAATTTGTTTTTCATCCAGGATATTTTTTGCTAATATTTTACACACATGGACTTATAGTAGTATCTTACTAACTTAGAGAAGGTATTGTATATGTCAGCGTACAAGCTCTATGTACTTTTACTAATGGAGTCCATAACCATACAAATCTGCTTCTCTACAAAGCTGACACCGACATATGGCAGGCACACACTTACCTACTATGTACACACATCTCACAAACGCCATGAAAATCTGATAACCCTCTTTCACTCACCTCCTTCTGGACATGCATCAGAATGTGACCCAGAAATTAGGAAATACATTATTCTGGGTGGCCTGAAAATCAACGTGATGGGCTTGGACCATTATCTCAGATGACATAAACAGGGCCTTCTCTCAGAATAACAGATAGGAGCCAGCAAACAGTTTGTGGGTACAACTTGCAGGCTGGAGAAAGGGAGCTCGGGGTGCTGAGAGTAGGAGTCGTCAGGGGGAGACATTCTGGGGAAGAGATGCCTCTGAATACTACAAACAGTTTTGAAGGAAAAACATATACAATTCATAATATTTCAGGGCTCTTCTCTTCCACTTTCATGCAAATCACCTATTTTAAAACTAAGATGGGTCCAAACCTAACAAGCAAATATTTGAATTTCAAACTGTTATTCTAAAGCCAAGTCAACTATTAAAACTCTTAGCCAAAAAGTTTAACTAGTTTGGTGTGCACTATTTTAGAGTCACCCCCTTTTTAAGATTATGTTTATTGCTTTAATTTAAGCATGTGTGGGTCAGTGTTTGTGTGTCTGTGTGCTGGCAAGTACGTGTATATAAGTGTGGGTATGTGTATTTTAAATGAGTGTATTTGTAAGTAGGCAAGAAGGGGAGATGAAAAAATGGTGACAAAAAAATTCTTGTTGAAAATAATAGATTCTGGGAAGTACTTAGGGAATTTTTCAAGCAGTGTTGTGATAATTTCTGAGAAACACTTGAAATTATGTGGGAAAAGAACTTGGCATGTTTATTTGTTTTAGTGAATTTACATCGAAACACATTTCTTGCTGGGTACTGCCTCAGAAAAATGCACCATTCCCATACACGATGTACACTGAACCAGTTTGGTTGTGTTAAGTAAACAGAATTATGCCATTTCTGCATTCACAGAAAGCGCTTTTGTGTGACTGCTTCCCCAATATTTCAGGTTAATGTTTTTAAGAGGCTAACTGGAGCAACTGTAATATCTGTAGACAGAATGAAGCATAACTCCTTTGTACCAAATACCAAATGGTTCAAATCAGACTTAATAAAATATCAAAATTTATTTATGAAAACCTCAACTTTCATGATTTAGAAATTTTTATTTTGCACAATTTCTTAAGAGCACTTTTATCTTCAAAATGCAATGTCCTATTAGTTGCTTGTTCCTCTCTTCTCTAGAACACAGATGTCTCAGGAAGAATGATCAGGATGTAGCACTAACAGAAAGGCTGCCGAACAAAAACTGAGACTAGGCTTTATCTGTCAACATTTACCCATGTGAACCTCTCTTTTGGAAAATAAGCAGCTTTCCTCATCGACCCAAGACAGTCACTGCCATGAGGTGAGCATGCTGGCATCAGAGGTACGTACTGGCCAGTTTACTGTAACTGTCAAAACAATTCATTATATCCAGATTACAGAGATCTTGATTTGAAGTCTTTCCTATTTCTCCTCCACTCTTATCTCCAAGGAACAATGCGTCCTACAGGAATAGTCACCATTGTTAGAAAGTTGGAGCTCTCACAAAACTTTGGATTAAAGAGTTTTCAGGGGCTGGGTTTATACCTTAAGTGGTAAAGTCTTTGCCTAGTATGCAAAAGACCTGGGTTTGGTCCCCAGAACCCAAAATAAGAAGAAAAAAGTTCAGTCAAGATAAAAAATCTTATTAGTACTTCCTAGCTGACAATGTAACAGTGAAATCTCTCTAAAAATACTGTTTATATGTCACAATTGGCATTTGGGCACACACGTACCCAAACACGCACACGAACGTGGGTACTGTTCTTGGATCGCCCCACTGCACACTAACCTCATTGTACGTCGGTCCTGCACAGTGCTGCTGGGCTTCACCTCAGACAATGGCGGCAACTGAGGTGCACCACATCAACCTACTTGTAAAGGCTCAAAAGCCGTCTCTCCTGGGATGGAGCTGCAGAATGGAGGAAGAGGGCCCCTGAGTACAGCTGACAGAAAAAGGAAATAGCAACTTGGAAATTATATGTAACTTTAAGATCCTTGCCTTTTAACACCTTCAAATATATAAATATCGGTAACATCTTATTCCATTTTATCTTTGGAAGTAATCTCACAGGGAAAGAAGATGTTTTAAAGGGTAGTGATATAAATATAAAAGGTTGGGAGCTCCAGAGAGAAAGAATGGGGTAGCCCCGAGAAAAGCCCACTGTTACTGTAAACTGCGAAGAGTGTATTTTGGTCTGAAAGTGACTCCTCCCACTCAGCAGCCTAGAGTTGGAGAAGAAATCCAGTGCAGAACCCATCATAGCTGCGGAATGTTGGTCAGGAACCATTCTGTTAAGGGGTGAATTATTCAAGGCAAGGGTAAAGAACAACTTCACTACAAAGTTTCTACAGTCATCCTGTCACAATGACTGGGTGGGACACAGCTGATGAGAGGCCACGGACTAGACGCAGACCCTCTGAGAAGTTTAAAACTATGCCAAGTAGGACATGGGAGTCCCCCCTTTGAACCAAGGACACAGCCTGCTTCAGAGTGGGCCTCAGAGCGGACAAAGTCTGAAAGTGCTGGCGTGAAATCCAGCAAATAGCTCAGTGATCTGTTCGTTTTCTCCATCTACCAATATGATCAGAGATACACGATAGCTTGGATACTTCCCACAGCCTGGAAGTACAAACAGGAGGCTTCCGGAGTAGCAGGGGCACCTCACAAACCCCAGGCCATAAAGTGAGGCGGAGAAAGCTGGGATGCGGGGTGCACAGAGACACACGAAAACTGGGAGTAGCTGGAGTGAATATAAACCGAGGGCTCGAACCACTGACCAGCCGTGTTCAGCAGGAAAGGCAGGGCAGGATCCACACACAGAAACCGAGTGTGGAAACAAAACAAGTCTTAGTAGTGACTCACACTCTCCTTCGCCATGTCTGGTAGATGCCAATACAAGTAAGCCCTGAAAAGAAACCACTCATTCAAAAACAGAATAATTTTTAATTTTCGAACTCATTTCTCTTTGTCTTTATTGGTTCTTTGGAGTTCAAGTATTTTTTCTTCTTTTTTTGTTCTTTGTCTTTACATTTTATTCTTCTTTTGAATTAATTCTATTAATTTTCCTTTAATCATTAATAGGATCCATTACTCCACTTTTCTCTCCTCATTCTCAACTTCTTTTCTTTATTTTTTCAAGTTTTACTTTTCCATTTTCCTCTTTCCCACCCCTACTATACTTACTAATACTGGTTTATTTTTATTTTTACTAATAGTTTTATTAACGTGTAGGTATTAAGGTGAATTTATGCTATTAACGTTGAATTCTTTTCTATTTTCAGTGGTGGTAAAAATCCTTGCATTTAGTAGATATTTACTATTAGTCAATATTTGGTTTATCTTTGTGTCTACACTATAATTACAGATATGCACTCTATTGGTAAGAGTAGTACAGTGGTAGCTTTTATTGGTTCTTATGATATGTCAATACCAGTTTGATTTTCACTCAACCACTGTAGCTGATTCTTTTGCTACTGCCAGGCTGGCACAGTTGTTGTTATTAACTGGTTTTTACCTTATGTTAATATCTGATTTGTTTTTGTGTCATCAACAATATTGTGGTTCATTTCCAGATAACTGGATGTTGGGCCAATTACACTGGATTCCCTGTCCCCAAATTAATGGAGATGGCTGGATCTTGGTACAGAGGCAAAGGTCTACAGTTAGCCATCCCCACAGCTCATCACAGGAAAGCAGATATTAAACTACTATCAACAAAGTCTTTCCACTTTAGTTGACCTTGTGCTGGCCTTAGCACATATGCACGTGTATACACACACACACACACACACACACACACACACAAACACACACAATGGAAATATGAGAAAATAAGGCAACAAAATACCTCTAATAACTTCCAACTTCCCCCAAAGCTGACCCAAAGGGCATCCAAGAGGAGCAATTCAAAACCGAAACAGCTGAATTACATGAGAGAAGACAAAAACAAAAAAAACAAAAACAAAAACCCTCAAAACAAACAAAAACCCCAAACAAACCATCAATAAGGTGCTTGAAAGATAAAAGGTAATATATTTAAAGAGATAATGAACTTAATAAAATGATCAGATAATTTTCAGAAGACACTAATAAAAAGCTGAGCTGAAAAAAAATATAAAACATGAATGACTGCTGTAACTATTACAGTCCATGAAAAGGTATTAAACAGAAATACAGGAGATAAAAAAATTCTATTCAAAGTATGGGCTGCAGACCAATGTGAGAACAGAGTATCAGAACTAGAAGGCAGGGCTAATGCAGGTGATCATATACTCAGAGATACCTTAAAAACAACAAGCATATATGGACAATGGATCCAATAAGCTCTACATAATACAAAGAATAATCTAAGATTAGCTGGAAGTAGTGAAAAATCAAAAGATAACAGGAATGGCATTAAGCAACACAGAAACCCAAGTAGACATGATTATAACAGAACTTCTCCATAACACATCACAGCTCAATTCCCAGAAGCCCAACAGGCCAGAATCTTAAAAAGGTATTAGAGAAAAGCAACAAATGTTTTATAAAGGTAAACCCATCACAGATTTCTCAATACAAACCATAAAGGACAAGAGAGCTCAGAATGGAGTATTTTAAGCCAAAAAACAAAAATGAAAACAATTTACAAACTAAACTAATACATCCTGCAAAACTATCTTCCCAAATTTATGAGGAAATATGGTCCTCCTATAACAAAGAGCACCTGAAGAAATTCAAGACCACCAAAGCAGAACTCCCAAAAATTATAAAGGATATCCTAGAGACAATGAAGCCAACAATGACAAAAGACCTAATAGGATAAATATACCAGGCAGGATAAACAGTTAAGAAGAAAAGAAAGGGAATCAGCAACAGGGGAACAATGCAATGACAAGAGTAAGTAATGGCTTTCGGTAATAACTCTCAATGCGAACAATCTCAACTCCCAATTGGAAGACAGACTGACGGATTGGATCAAAACACAAATTCTAACAGTACACTGTATAAGAAACTCATTTAATCCAAAAAGAAATTCACAGAATAAAAAATCAAAGGATACAAAAACAATATTCCATTCAATGGAGTCCAAAGCAAACAAAAGTAACTGTCCTGTGTTTTTAGACAAAGTGGACTTTAAGGCAAAACTAACTTGAAGAGGTGAAAAGGATTACTATACATTGGTTAAGGGAACAGTTCAACAGAAAGAAATAACCAATTATAAATATATATGCACTGAACACTGGCACACTCAACTTCATAAAACAAACACCGCTGAACATAAAAGATCAGATAATTATTAACACAGCAATAGCAGGGGGCCTCACTATCACAGACTACCTAGACAGACAGAAAACCAACCAAGATCCAAGTTGAACTACATTTTTAAACAAATGAACCTAACAGACAGTTACAAATTGTTCTATCCAACAACAGAATACATATTCTTCTCAGCAGCACATGGAATTTTCTCCAAAACAGACCACATACTACCCCATAAAGAATGTTTAAAGCAATAAAAAAGCATGGAAAGTACCCCATGCACACAATCAGATCATAGTGTAATTAAATTAGAAATCAATGGCAAAAGCAACCAGAGAAGTTATGAAAATAATGAAGATTAAGGAATATACTTTTCAATAATCAAGGGTCACAGGAGAAATCAAGGAAGAAATTAGACATTTCCTAGAATCAAACAATAACACTAGGACAACATAACAGGGCATTAGACATGATGAAAACAGTCCTAAGAGGGAAATTTATGGCTGTGAATGCCCACGTCAGAAAAATACAATGAGGCCAAATAAATTAACTAATGATGCACCTCAAGCTCAAAGAAAAACAAAAACAACTCAAACCCAAAGCTAGTACAAAGAAGGAAAATATAAAAATCAGAGCAGAAGTTCATAAAATTGATTGTATTATAAAACTGTACATAAAATTCATAAAATCATATTGTAAAAAAATATAAAACCTCATCTTTTTCTATAAAATGGAGTACTACTCTACCATAAAGAATGAGAAACTAGAGACATTTATAGCTAAATGGATGCACACTTAGGTTATACTCTTAAGTGAAATAAATAGGACACACGAGTAGATACCAAATAGTTTCTCTGGAGTGAAGAAATAAAAGTATAAATAAGGTTCAAATGATATAACTATTAGTGTGAAATAGGAAGAAAATGGCTAAAGGGGAAGTGGGAAGGGGAGGGGAGAGGAAATAAGGGAAAAGAAAAAATGTGAAAAAAGGATAAAATGGAAAGAAAGTCTTTGTAAATAAGGAAGGGTGAAGGGGGTGAAGGGAAGGCAGGGGTATGGGGAAAAAAAATAAGAATCAAGACCTATCACATAAAGGTACAAGATCCTAATGATAAATGTAACAGTATTTTGCTTTAAATGTACCAGTAAACTCAAAGGGGAAAAATACAATACAAAAAATCAATGACTCAAAGAGATGCTTCTTCAAAATAATAAACAAAATAGATAAGCCATTAGCCAATCTTACCCTCCAAAATGCAAAGATCCATATCAATGCAATTGAAAATTAAAAAGGCAAAATCACAACAGACACTGCCAAAAATTCATAAGATTGTTAGTAACTACTTTTCAAACTGCACTGCAATGAATTAGAGAATCCAGAAGTAGTGGAGAGATTCCTAATACAAATGCATCACTAAGGTGAACCAAGAACATAAAAAAGCCTGAGTAACCAACCCATCAAGAAGCAATGTAACTGAGAGAGTAACAAAAAAACCTACCAAGTAGGAAAAGCCCAGGAACTGATAAATTCATCACTGATTTATATAAGAACTTCTCAAAAATCTAATAAATTTGAAAATAAAGTGCTGTCAAACACATTCCTGAGAGCTAGTATTATCTCAATTCCAAAACCAGACAAGTAATTAATTATAAACAGGAACTACAGACCAATCTTATTAATAAACACAGATGAAAGATTCTCAACAAGATATAAGAAGCAACAAGTTGCTAAACTGATCATACATCATGACCAAGTAGGCTTCATCCCATGCATTCAAGGATGGTTTAATATGCAAATAAATATAATACATCACATAAATAGACAAAAATCACAATTATCTCAACAGACACAGAAAAGGCCTCTGACATATCCAACATCCATTCAAGATTTTAAAAAGTCCTAAGAAAATAGGTATAGAATGACCTTATCTCAATCTGATAAAAGCCATCTGTTACATACCTACTGCCAACATCATATTTAATGTACTTTTAGAAAATGGAATGCTATCCACAACACCTGGATAAGCAGTGTCAATCTTGTCAAAATGGTCATAATTCCAAAACTGAAATATATAGATGTAATTCCAATCAAAAATATCAACAGCATTCCTCTCAGAACTACAAAAAACAATCCTAAAATTCATATGGAACCAGAGGGGACCCAAGAATAGCAAAAGCAAACCCAGGTAATAAAAACAAAGCAGGAGGCAGGAGGCATCACATTCCTGGATATCAAGTTATATTACAAAGCTACAGTGATAAAAACAGCATGGTACTGGAGCCAAAACAGACACATGGATAAATGGAACAGAAGAGGGGAACAGAAACAGATCCAGGAACATTCAGACACAGGGGCAAAAAACACAATGAAGACAGACTCTTTAACAAATAGCAACAGGAAAACTAAGCTAACCACATGCAGAAAATTGAATCTTAAATCCATATCTCTCACCATGTACTAAACTAAAATAAAAATGGATCAAAGATCTAAATATTAAAAGAAACATTTAACCTACTGGAAGATAAAATAGGTAAAACTCTTGAAGACATAGGGCTAGGCAAGGGCTTTCTAAACAGACCTCTAATTACACAAGAAGTAATATCAAGAATCAAATGAGTAACAAATGCTGGTGGGGCTGTAGGGAAAAAGGAACCCTACCCCACTGTTGGTGGGAGTGCAGACTGGTGCAACCACTGTGGAAATCAGTACGGAGAGACCTCAAAGAACTAGGATTAGAGATTCCATTTGACCCAGCTGGGTCCCCTGCTGGGTATCTCCCCAAAAGGATTAAAAGAATCATACCACAGCGATATCTGTGCACACATGTTCACAGCAGCACAGCTTTTAATAGCTAAAACTTGGAAACAGCCCAGCAGCCCATCAACTGGAGACTGGATAAAGAACATGTGAGTTTTTTTAAAAAAATAAATGCAGTACTACTCAGCCAAAATAAGAAATTAGAGACACTGATAGCTAAATAGATGCACACTGAGGCAATACTCTTAAGTGAAATAAATAGGACACACAAATGTAAATATCGAATGGAGCAAGAAATTGAAAGTATAAATAAAGACCAAAAGGTATAATGGATAATGTGAAATAGGAAGAAAAGGGGTAAACTGGAAGGGAAGTAGGAGGGGTGGGGGAAAGGAAAGAAGAGAATGGGATTAATACGAGAAAATGAAAAAAAATGGAAACAAAGTCTTTGTAAATAGGGAGGAGTGGAGGAGTTAAAAGGAAAGCAGGGGAAAGGGGAAAAACTAAAAACCAAGATATATCATGTAAAGGTATAAATTTCCAATTATGAATGTCATTATACAGTATACCTAAAATGTACCAATAAAATTAATAAAAAAGGAATAAAAAATACAAATGAGCCCCTGCCAAAAGAATCAATAAGTGAGATTATATCAAAAAGTCTCTGCACAACAAAAGAAGCAACCTCTACAAAATGGGGCATAAAATTTTGCCAGCTACTCCTTTGACAGAAGACTAATACCTAAAATATATAAAGAACTGAAAACAATTAGAATCCCCCAAATAGAAGATCTAAATCAAAATGTGAGCATTGAAATAGAGACTTCTCAAGAAGCGCAAATGGCCAATAAGTACATGAAAAAATCTTCAACATCTCTGGCCACTACAGAAACGTAAATGAAAACAACACTGAGATTCTGCCTTACTCCAGAAAGAATGCCTATCATCAAGAAATCAAGCAATAACAAACGCTGGTGAGGCTGGGGGGGGACCCTTCCTTCTACCTTGCTGGGGTAAATCTAGAGTAGTACAACTATGTAAATCAGTATAGAAATTCCTCAGAAAACTAAAACTAGAAATTCCATTGGACCCAATTTTTCTCCATGTAGGTATCTTCTGAAAAGCATAAAGACATACTACAGTGATACATGCATAGTCATGTTCATAGCAGTACAACTCATAATAACTAAGTCTTGGAAGTCAGATGACTGGATGAAAAATGTGGTGTCATGCACCATAAAACTCTTCTACAAGGAAGGATGCACGTTTGAGTCATTTGGAGAAAAATGGATGCGCTGAAACCACGATGTTAAGTGAAATAAATCAGAACACATAAGTTTAAATATCACATGGTTTCTCTTACATGAGAAACTGAAAGTATAAATAATTTGAATAGCAAAATGAAAAACAGGAAACAGACAGACAGAAAGGGGACCAAGAGATGCAGGGTAGGAGAGGAGGGGAAGGGGGTGTAACAAGAACTCAGATGTGTTACATACATGTACCAACTCCCCATGATGTGAGCAACCATGCACTGCAAACATGGACTAAAAAAAAAAAAAATTAAAACAAATGTAAACTGTGCTGAGAAATTGAATAATACACCAAAACGATTATCTCTCTAACCACGGTAACACTGTGAAAATGTCAAGGCACTACCTTTGTTATGAGTCTGCGTTTAGAGTACAAAATGTTTACATTCTGTGTGGCGGTCTGGTGCATGTATGTAATTCATCTTAATTCATTTTTCATCCCTTTCCCTTCCCTCACTCCCCTCTGAGCCATCCCGGGATCCCCTTTCTTCTTATCAGCGCATGCGCAATACGTAATGTTTACATTCCTTTGTGGATATACATAACAACACATCTTAATTCTTCTTCATGTCTGTTCCCTTCCCGCTCATGCCTCTCCCTCCGTTACGTGATCCCCTTCCCTTCTGCCAGAAATGATAAACTGGAGTCATCTGGAAGAAAATGGATGCACCTTGAGACCATAATGTTAAATGAAATAAATCAGACACACAAGCTTAAATATCACATGTTTTCTCTTACACAGGAAACTCAAAATATAAATAAAGAGCAAAGTAAAAGATAATAGGAAGTAGGGAGGATCAATTTTCCTACAGGACACTAGTTTTAAATGGTTCTTATAATACTGCTTGACTTTGGACTTGAAAAATCCGATGTCATAATATGTTCCTGACTGTGGATCAGATAAGGATATATAATTTGTAGAGCACTGTTCCTTTTTTCCTCTGTAATAGTCTGAGAGCATTTTTATTTCTACAACTGTGATCATGACAGACCATTCTGGTGTTACAATATATTAAATCACAGAAGCTCTAGCTAAGTTCTATTAAAACCCTGCGAGGATTTTTGTACCCAGGAACTTTAGCTTATCTAGCTTAAAACTGGTCGTATGCATTTCCTTACAGGCATGCGTTTGCAAACCAATAAAGCAGCTGCCTTGCTTTGCCAAATAAAAAGTTCAGAGGACTGATTTATTTTTCTAGTGTCTATAATTAGATTTTTAAATTCAAAAATATTTTGCAAATTACTCATTTCTACTGTAAGTCAAGCAGGAGAAAAAATTTAAAGACATAATATATTATAGTATTTGATGATATCATAGGAATCATGTTTCAAATAAAAAACCCTAAAACTAAGCTGCTATTCTTAGCCTATTAATATTTACTATAAAATTATCCACAAGTCTTTAACATTAAGCATTGATAGGTAGGTAAGTCTGTATTCTTGCAGAATGAAACAGACTTTTCACTTTAAAGCTGTACGTTTTCATAATGCTGATTATAACTTACATATATTCAACCTTAGAGGAAAATGAAGTTAAGAAGTGAAGGACAGGACACCTAAAAAATCAAATGACTAATATCAAGCTTCAGTTTCCCCACGTGTCAATAAAAGTCTTGCTAAAATTTCTAAATGTAAAACTGGATTTGAAATTCTACTTTTCCACACTTATGCGTGGAATTTGGACACACAAATCTTTTCAATCAAAATGTCTTAAATCCTGGCATTTTCACCTTAGTCAACTTGCACAATCAACTTATTTACAAAATGTATGTATTTCCAACCGAAAACATGCCTTTTCTCCAGAGTTCCTCCACCACCCTCTACGATGAGGACACTTCCTTAATGGTTCCATCTGGGCTGCTAATTCGCAGTGCGATTAGAGGTCTGATTCTTCTGCATCATTTCTGCCTCTTGGTCAATACAATGATCAGTTCAAGTGACAACATTGCCTGACACTGGAGAAACTGCCCAAGAACTTGGAAACCCCCTACATCATACCGGAAGGGTCTGTGAAGATTCTGTAACAAAGATTCATCTATTCAAAAAGAAGCTTATACATTTATAAAGCTACATCAACAAATATCTGCATTCTTGAGATCAATGTGGCTCATGAAAAAGCAGTATTTGCATACAATACTCTCCTCTCAAACCCTTTAAACAGACACAAGTTATTCACTAGGAGATCACTCAGATTCTAGAGAGTAGATCATTTTGTATCTTAGGACAGCAAAGAACAGTTTGAAATACTCAGAGAAAACTCTGGAAACAGGGGAGGAGAGGACAGACCCTACACCAAGAGTCTTGTTTTCCTTCCCCCTTGGACAGAGATAAAGCCCGAGTCCTAGGGCAGCTATAAATCTGCTCACTTTGCAGTAAACACAATTTGCCAGAGCCCTTCCTGTCATTTTTGCTTTGGGGCTTACATTTTCTAGTCCACTTGCCCTCCTATTACTGAAGTTCTCACATGGAGCTCACAGGAAGTCTCTGCATGCTTGTGGGAGGTGCTGGGGCTTTACATTTCTAAACACTGGCGCGGAAGATGCTGGCTTTCCCCAGCATGCTTACATACTCTGTCTGACAAATGGCAAAAATGGGTGCAGACAAAAAAAATGTCTTTTTAACAATAAAGGTGATATCACACATCAGGTAAAGTCAAAACCTTGGAAAAATGTAAGGCTACAACCTCTAATCTTTGAAGTTTTATCAGCATAACCAAGATTCTTAATACTGATAAGTTTTCCAAAACTTAAATGGACCATTCTTGTTCACATACTGTGCTCTGAATTACTTCAGAAGTGTGTCTGATGGGACAACCCAGAGGACTCTAACATATTCATTAGGGTGGGAGGGAGCAGAGGGAGAAGGGACAGCAGGCCCTACGCAGCGTGCCATGGCAGTGAGAAGTGAGGGTTCCAGAAAACACGCGGAGGACTCAGTGTGTGACTGAACAGAAAGATGTATTGGGAGCTTTACCTTTGTTCTTCCCTGGGTATAAGGAGAGCAGTAGAACACAAAGATTAATTTCCTGCTTTAGCATTCATCAGGGAACAACACATTATTACTTGTAATGCACACACAAGGCTGTGTTGGATACACTTTCCTCTGATTGTTCAGATTAAATGTGTTCTGTAAACACACCCACACATGCACACGTGTGTGTAATTATAAATCCACATATGCATTAACAGTTTGTGTTTCTGTATATTCCTATTCTTATCCAGGCATCAATACAGACGTTATATATTTTAATTTGGCCACAAAAGAGAGGGGATTTTGGATTGGGGGTTGACTGAACAAATACAGATCAAAAGCAAAACAATAGGAGTAAATAATCAATATATGTTACTATAACAAGGTCTCAGAAACTCAAAATAAAGGGTAATAGACAGAAGAATGCATTACAGAGCACAAGGTAATAACGCGTCTGCATGCCTTAATACCCTCTTGTCCCAGCAGCCCTGACTTTCTAAGCAGCCCACTTCTCCACATTAACGGCAGTCATTTGGAGAGCAGCAAACGTGCCATTAGAAGCACTTTTACAAGTGTATATTCATCCACCAATTAGCTTAATGTGGCCGCTTTCTGCATATTTTCTATCCAGGCCTGCACAAATCTTATTAATATTTCCCCCTAGCGCTTTGACAGATTACCTTGTCATTACGCATCCTGGAGCCTTTTAAACAATATGGGTAAACTACTGTTTGTGAGGTTAATGACAATTATCCCCTAATTACAGCATAAGTCACTCAGTCCACTTTATCTCATAGGCAGGGTTCTGCTCTGTGTATCTGCCATTGTCACCATGAATGAATCTTGTATTGCTATGTTTATCTGCCACTGCCTTCTAAATTATACTGACAGGAGAATGAACAAATTACTGCATGTCATCGCTTAAATACTCCTTCTGAAATTAAAAAAGCTTCAACACAGAGCTTGAATTTTAGCAGATTACAATTAGTTAAAACATTTAATGTTTTATGTTGCATTTCAGAGTCGATAGCTTGGAATTTAGTAACGGAGTCACAACAATGCGATGGGGGGGTAGTAGAAGTTGAAAAGTAACAGGGACGGAAGGGGAAAAAAGGGGGAGGAACAACTAAAATAATGTCAGTCTGACCTCCATGCCTTTCCTATTAATAGCTAATATACCATTCTGAAAGTATTTTCCGAGATTTGTCAGTTCTAAACCAAATTAAATGGGTTAGGGGTAAAGCCACACTCTTCAGCTGTTTTTTTTTGGGGGGGGGTTGCTTATAACTAACTCAGACAAAAACAGAGCCCATGTAATTGAGAACAGATAATGTGATAAAAGGGCACAGGCTAATCCAATTTCATTGATGCATTTTTAAATACTATTAAACAGGTTCACAAACACTGCTTCCAAAGTTGCATTTGAAATTGTTTAACAATGTTTACATCAGTGAAATTAGTTTACTCCGCTGCTGCATCAAGGTGACTATATCTGCTCTGAGAAAATGTAGAGAAAATTAAAAAAATTATGAGAGAGACAGACAGCGAGTGAGAGAGTGAGAGAGAGAGAGAATATGAATCACCTGCAAATAATCTGGGAAGATGTCTTTCATCTGACATGTGTGATGCTGGGATTATCAGGTAAACAAGCATTTGCACAGAATGGGCAGAGGCATCTGGTCTCCTGAGATGACCACCACTTAAAGAGTGTCCCGCAACACTCTGAAGTGGGAAATATTCAAAATGCTGCCATCAGTGACACGACAGTGGCTGACACCCGGGACCACCACGCCATGAATACAGACACAGGGCTCACGTCGTGGTGAAGCTGGCCACGGAAGCTCGCCCGCTCGCACGCTCAGTACCTCTGCTCACCAGATAGGAAGGAAGAGCTGCAGGCTGGAGGGACGGAGACCAGGACAGCCATAGCTGAGCGGCCTGCCCAGGGGCCCAGTGGGTCTGAAGCGCAGCCCTAGGGCTCCACTCCCCAGGGCTGATCGCCCTGTCCATGGCTGGGCAATGCAGCCTGAGCCCAGCAGGCGCTACAGCTGACTGGAAGAGCCGCCATACGTTCCTCAGTACGTGCGGCTCTGTATGCCTGTGTGGTCAGAGGCAGCGAGGATAAACTCCTGGCTCGTGTGTCCTCTGCTTTGCAAGCGTAAGGTCTCGAGTCCGATCCCTGGTTCCAAAAAAAGAGGACGAGTGCAAAGAGCAGGTTACTAAGTTTGTGAATCAGCACCAGGTACACAAAGGAAGATGATCCTAGAAGCAACGATATACATGCCAAAAGGTACCTGGGTCTACGTAAGCATACGAAGACAGCAAATTAAACAAACATCAGGATTTCCCCCACTGTATTTCTTTCCTCATTTTCACAAGTGGAGACCGGGAACATCTCACTTCCCTTGCTAAGCCAACTTGTGGTGGCTCCCCTACTGCAGCCCAAACAAGTAACGAGCTCCTTTATCTGGCATTTGGGTCCCCTCAGTGTCGACCTGACCCACCTCTCCCCAGTCATCTCCTACTAAAACTTCTAGAAGCCCTGGGAACAAGGAGCTACTGAACTCTCCGTAAAAGGGTATAAAAGCTGCACAATTACACCAGTTGTGGATACCTTCGCCTGTCTCTGTGCTCATTCTTATCTTCTGAGGCTAAGGTGAAACGAACCCATGCAAGGTTTCCTTTCCTTCCTCCTCCCCACTCCCAGTAAAAATTCCTTCTCTCAGGGCCTGCCTGGACTTCATGTCCTGTTTGCCTCTTTGTCACATGTTTACTGTCCCTGACACAGCACTCCCCATGCTGAGTGACCTTACTAATGTCACGAGTGCAGGGCTTGGGAGGCACGTGGAGATCATCGTCACTGTGGACACGAGGAGGCAAGTGTCTCGCCACATCCTGAGGATAAAGGTGACCAGCTGGACGGAGAAAGTGCCCAACTGTGCTGACCATTCTAGTGCTTCACCCGTAATTCTATCCCTTTCTCCCAGAACAGCGGTTCTTGATGCAGAGCAGGGAAAACCCACCCCTTCATACTGCCACGTGGGGCTTTCTCCACTTCCACACTAGCCCTACGAGGGAGCCACGTGCCTCTGAACTAAGTCTGTGGTGACCATCAAGAAATGGAGAGCCGCACCCAGTGCCAGGGAGCCTCACTACTAGTGTTCTGGTGAAGAGAAGCTGAAAACGAGTTAGTTATATCAAGATGCGCGCGCGCGCACACACACACACACACACACACACACACACACACACACTTCTATCGAATCCTCATCTCTACTAGTGTTCTGGTGAAGAGAAGCTGAAAACGAGTTAGTTATATCAAGATGCGCGCGCGCGCGCGCGCACACACACACACACACACACACACACACACACACACACACTTCTATCGAATCCTCATCTTTTTTTTCCCTATACAAGCTAGTAAAATATCTACTATTCTTAGAAAGTGATTTTGGGAATACTACATTTATAATGGACATTGTATTCATTAAAGATGAATCCTAGAGTATAAAGAACTAGAAAGCAAGCCTGCCTATAATCCCAGCACTCCGGAGGCTGAGGCAGGAGGATCGCTGTGAGTTCGAGACCAGCCTGGGCTACACAGTGAGTTCCAGGTCAGTCTCAACTACATAGTGAGACCCTGTCTCAAAAAACTACCCCCCTCCAAAAAAAAAAAAAGAACTAGAAAGCAAAATTCAACAGTGTCTCTCAAGTGGCTGACATTCTATAATAGATATACTGTAGAGTGCATCAAAGAAAATCAGCCAGTTTAATATAAGCTACAGAAACAGTCAGAGTGCACAATGATTTCTGGTCACATTACAATGACACACGTGTGTTTACACATACCTTCTTTCATTTTATCTTTTGTTAGTAAGTTTGTATTTACTAATTTCTGAATTCTACTCTCCTGATCATCACCCCCATTATCTTTCATTTATGCTCTGTATCTTCTCAATCTATTTTAAGAAGAAACTACAACTCTTGAGGATGTCGTAAGGGATTTGCCTTAGGTTGGTGTAGTGCCCTGGGGCTAGGATGTAACTCAGTGGAAGAGTGCTTAGTACCAACACTGGCCTTGGGTTCGGTCCTCAGCACCAACAAAAAAGATTTTTTAAAAAGAACTGTTATCTGAATTCTAGATAAATGAAACGAAAATCAAGTCAAACCAAACCAAACCCCAAACACATAAAAGAAGCTTGGGGTGGAATGTGGGGAGGGGGCTAAAGCACTATTTTTAGGCTAAAAAATTGCTTTAAATAATGTAGCCTTTGTGCCTTGGTTTTCTTATACAGGAAGTGACAGTTTAAAGACAGCTACCTGCTACAGCTGTAAGGATTAAGAATAGTAACAGCCACTACTTGGGTCCTGACAATGAGCCTGGACAATCTCTGGATAATGTACAAGTTTGATGTTCATCTATACTCAAATCAAGTTTGAGGTACTATTGCCAAACTCATCTTAAGTTGGGGAATTAAGTCATATCCAAAGTTGAATAAGGTGTCTAAGGTCACAAAGCTAGTAATTTTTGGAGCCAGGCTTCCAACTAGCCTAAAACTACTGACACACCCTGCCAAAGAGCTCCTTCTGCCTCCCCACGGGGGTCTTGGCCTGCTTCCTCTCTTTCCCTCTACTCTCTGAAATCCAAGCCTGAGAAGGCAGCTTCCTTTATCTTATACAAGGTCAGGTCAGTGTCCACGCACTTCCTGTCTCCCGCATCTGCCTTTCACCCTCTTCCTCACCAGCTTAGTCCTCACTGGACTGGCCACTTTACATCCTAATTGGATGACTTTAACATTTGCCTCTTTCATCTACTCACACTTTGCCTCCATTTGAATATGAATTCACATTTCCTCAAGTGCACTTCAGGTCACATTACAAGCTCTCCCTCCAAAACAAGGTTCCAGGCTCCCCTTTGCTACACGATCTAAACAATCCTTCAATGCTGGCATTCAAGAACTTTCCCAGCCTACCTTTTAAGTCACTTTTTAAATATAGTTTTAACACTGTACTGAAATTGGAAAACTCAATTTTCAGTTCTGCATATACTCTTCCACCTAGAATAACGTCATCAACACACTGGGACCCAACAACGTTCAAGGCCCACTTCTCAACTGTTACCTCTGTCTCAGATCCTGTGATGTGTCCAGAAAGCCCATTCTGGTTGTTAATGTGTGTGTGTAGTGCTGGGGTTACCATATTCTATTTTATATCCACATGTCCCGTGCCATTTGGAATAGCCCCTTGAACACAGGCACTCCAGAATTCTTCCTTCTACAGTATCTACAAAGAAGCCCAACACACATCTTGAGTGCATTATGCTTTCTTATACGCTATTTGCGTCTTTTGAAAAGTAGCTTTAAAAAGCATCATTTCTGTAAACCCAAAGATGACCTTCCAAGTGATGCCATTGAAAGTCAAAGATACAAGTTTTCTAATGTTTGATCAGGCAATCACATTTACAAGTCCAAGTATTTCATGTTATATACTCAGAAACAAAATGTGACCATTTCCCGATACAAGTCGCAGTTCCTTTTTCAGGAAAAACTTTAAGATCTTGATTGATTCTACGTTCTAAATTCAATTTGTTACAGGCTTGTTTATAGGTTTATAGATAAAACCTTACATTTCTAAAATGTAAAAATAAATGACAATACAGAAAAAGAGTGGCTGTCAAAGGAGAATGAACAAGTAAAGCCAAGTTCAGGGTACAAGATGAGGCAAAGGAAGCAACTGTACAACACTGCTGTTTACAGAAGATGTAAGGGAACTAAAACGGCAACGAGAAAATACATACCGGGAAAGTAAAGGCCACAGAAATTTATTTTCATTGTCTACTTAATTCTGAACATGGAGCTATGATCCTATACCAAGAAGAAAAGGTGCAGAATAGAGGAAAGAAAGGCATGCAAAATGGAAGAGTGTTAGTTAATGAATGTGAAACATTCTGAAAAGATTACACAGGCCCTTCATTTAGTTCGTTATAAAACAACAACAAAAAAAGCTTTCACTCATTTTACTTTTCAGATCTATTAGTATTTGTTACTTCTAAAACAGTAATGCTTTCATGTAATATATAAAATGATTGACTTAGTTGTCTTAGAAATGTACTAACTTCTATAATTACCAAATATATTTCTCAGTGAATCACAGTGCAGCAAAAAAAAAAAATCAAGCCATCCTAAAAAATTACAAGGTAGATTTTTTCTGAACTCATCAGTTTTTGAGAAATAAAAGCATTATTAAATGAAAACTATCAAGAACATGTCATTTTAACATAAAATTTAATAAAATATTAAGATCAAATTTTTATCTATGGAAAAGATAGGAACATTTCCATTTTGTGTAATTAGCTATTAAGTCAGGAGATAAAATTTTTGTCCAATATGTCTTTTCTTTGGGTGTTTGATAGACGCTGAAGAGGATATCACCTAAAATTCTCATGTTCTATTTGTTCTGTGTCAAGTTTTCTCAGAAAGGTCACCCTACCAGATCACAAAGGCTCAGTGCATGGGAGGTGAAACCCTGCAGGCAGGTGTCAGTACTACAGAACCAACAGCAGCAGGTCAAGGCCACGATGGCCAGCACACCGTTACTGATTCAGTTTTTGTCTCAACCCCTTTCCCCAAACGCTCCCTTGACATGTTATTTCTCAGCAGTACCTTTATCTCTCTTTCTTTTTTTTCAATAAGAAGGCAAAGAGTCTTTCATTAAAAGTTCTAGAAAATTCTTTGCTGGCAGGGTAAAGGGCATTTCTTTTAAAAAAATACGGAGTGGAATAAAGTAAAAATGTTATCTCTAATTTCATGCTCTATTATTTTAATTTAGTAACTCATTAAAAGCTGTCAAGTGAAAATCAACTGCCACTGGACTCCATCAATGGAGAGGATTCTAGTTCATACTGACTTCTGATTATTAAAGTAGGAGGTAATTGTGTGTGTGTGTGTGTGTGTGTGTGTGTGTGTGTGTGTGTGTGTGTGTGTGTGTAGAAGTGGGAGAGGGAGGGAGAGAACAGGGACAGGGAAGAGGAGGAGGGAGAGATCATTCCACGCTAAGTCTCTGCTCAGTTCTAATGAAAGTGGAGAACAAGAAATAGATTCACACTGATATCTGAATGCCTGCCCTGGTAATATTTTAAACATACTTACTAGCTAAACTTAACACCAAAATGAGGTGGTGTCTGGGAAAAACTGATACCTAATAGGGTATTCACAGGCAAATGTTCAGGCACATCTTTGGGTCTTCTGACTTTTCTTCACATAGAATTAGATTTTAACAACTGTATGGGCCCAGGATTGATGAGACTCACAGGGCTCTCAGCCATGCCTTCATACAGTGTAGAGAGACAAAGTAAATCACCAGATGGAAAACAGGCATGGGCAAGGTCCACAGGAAACCAGGCCAGTACTTACAGGAGCCGCTCTCAGAGGAGTCGCACAGGTGCTCTCAGGCCCCCCAGCAGGTTGAGGCAACATGTGTGTGGAGTTATCTCCAAGGAAGGTACATCAGCAATTCAGTTCTTTTTTTTTTTTTTTTTTTTGAGACACAGTCTCACTATGTGGTTGACACTGACCTGGAACTCACTATGTAGCCCAGGTTGATCTTGAACTCACAGCAATCCTCTCGCCTCAGCTTCCCAAGTGCTGGGATTACAGGCGTGCACCACCACGCCTGGCAGGGCCATCATTTCTACTGGTGGTAGTCATGTAAGCACCCTTTACTGAGCATTGACCAAAATTTTACAATCCCATGGAAAGTAGTTTGCTCAACATAAACCATATTTCCTACATATTTTAGGAACAATGAAGTACTTTCCCCCTAAGAAATGGTGAGAAAACTTCCCCAAACCAGGTTGATGCCAGCCCAGGGCCAAGCTTGTAGAAAGATCTTTCTAAGGACTGAAGTCTCAGACCTCTACATTACTTTTTGCTGCACATGTGCCCACTGCTGTTTCATATTCACCATTTTCAATATGCACCCCCCAGCAAAAAACAGATTTGGAATTGGTGGTTTTCTTGATGGCCCCAAGCTCAGCTTTGTCACTTAAACCATCAAAGGCCATGAAACTACGAGACAGAAAGGGGATGTGTGTATCTGACCGTGGGAGGTGTGATTTTTATAGCCTGCTGTGGTGTCAAGTTAGCTCGAGTTAACATAGAAATTACTAAAAACTTAGCCTTACCTAAGGGGAAACAATTCCTATGATTATAAACTATACAGTAATAGATAAACGAGATTAAGCCTTGTAAAAAGCCAAGGGACTACACTACCTTCATTTCCTTTAGAGAGCATCCATTCAAATGAGTGTTTAATACCTCAAATGTTATTTATTAGAAGATGTAGGTACTGGTTCCCCAAAAGAGGCCTCTGGTCCAGGACAGGCTGGAAAAACAGCATTCGTGGTCCCTTTCAACATCCACTTGTAGTAACAAAAACCAAAAATGTGGTGCTCACAAATCTCTTGGTTTTGGTTTTGTATTAAATAGGGTAGAAAAATTTTCAGTGTTTGAAACTGACCTGTTGGTTCTTGGCCCACAAATATGACATTATACCTATGCATGGCAACTTGCTAGAATCATGAAATAATTTAGGGAGAAATAATTAGCACAGCATTTTGTTTAAAAGCAATCTACCAACTACATGTAAAAGCATACAAAATAAAATTCTTATTTCAAGCCAACATTTCCTAAAACTCTACATCAAGGCAGAAGTAGACGTGCAGAACTCAAGACGATCAAACATCTGCATTGAAAGAAAGCAAGCTGAGAATTGGCTGCAGTGAGTGCTCACTCTGTGCCACTCACCGAGGGAAAGACACTTCCCACGTGTCACC
Organism: Fukomys damarensis; assembly: GCF_012274545.1. Taxonomy (NCBI): domain Eukaryota; kingdom Metazoa; phylum Chordata; class Mammalia; order Rodentia; family Bathyergidae; genus Fukomys; species Fukomys damarensis. The sequence continues at coordinate 3,907,292 of NW_022900943.1, read as the reverse complement.
GTGCTTAATCATGTCCCTGCTCAGCACCCACAGGAAGGCCAGCAGCTGCATCTCAGCTCCAGCAAGGGGATCAAGGAGCAAATACTGCACTGTCTGCCCGTGCAGTCTCCTGGCTTCAGCAAGAGCAGCCCTGAGAGGAAGGGGACGGTAAAAGAAAATACGTTCCTTCCACTGCACACAGATGAGGCAAGTGCAGAAACTCTACAGTGAACAACGCCACTAATCAAGACAGAAATCTTTATTTAAGAAAAAAAAAGAGTTAAATGGAAGCCAAAATATACCCAAATGCATGTGTAATTCCTCTCTCCCTTAGGACATTAGAATTCGGGCTGTGAATTAGCCCGTGTCCTAACATGTAAAATCATTCTCCACAACATGACCTTCCTCCCCCCTCTCTACAAGTCTCAGGCTCCCGTGCAGCTAGCAGAGAAAGAGACACAGCCATGCCTATGAATCCTGAGTGCACTGTGTAAACAACACTCTGGGAGTTCCCAAGCCTTTGAAAGTGATGCTCTCAGGCCACAGGTGTTGCACTTGTTTTGTGTCTTTAGGGTAAAGCACTCTGCAATGAATCTTACTGAGAGTAGCGGGCTGGATTTGAGGGCTCCGGGCAAAATGAAACATGGGGTCTTTGATCACTCCACGAAAAGTGGGAAGAACACACCTGTTCGTAAAAGTCCCTGATCCAAAAATGCTACAGTTCTCCACAGAAGTGCAGGCACTGCATGGCAGGGGCCCGGCCCCGGGCCTAAGGCACCCTCACACACACAACAAAGAAAACACCATGCAAACAACAGCTGCATGACATGGGGTGGGAACAGGGCTGGGTGCACACCTCCCATCCGAGGGAGCAAAGCTCCCGACTAATCACCAGAGAGGCGAGCGGAGTGGGCTTGTGGACCCCGTCAACAAACACGGAGAAAGAACCGCAGCAAAAGCGTGTCTTTTCCATGTATACAAACCACAGGCTGTGCAGACTTCTACGGCCACACCCGTCAGCTTCATTCTCCCTGTCGAGGGGGCTTTGAGAAAGAAAATGAAAAATACTCACGTACATCAAAAAGCTGACTCCAGGTTATATCACAGAAAACTCAGTTACAAAGGCAGTGCATAGAACAACAGCACAAACTGTCCACGTGTCGGTAAAGTCAGAGCACAGCATCATCACGAAGCACTGATCACCTGCGGAGCAGGACCAGCCCTGGCCTTACCAACCGTGAAAGTCTCCCTGTGTGGAAGGAAGGGAGGCGGAGTGGAGGAAGGTGAACCAAACCAAACACGACCACGTCGTGCGGGAGGCGTAACCTGACTTGGGTTTCAATGCCTAGTCCTGGGCTGCTATTAATCTCACCATTCTGGAGAATGCGGCAAGAGGATCTCGAATTTAAGGCCAGCCTAAACTACACAGCAAGACCCTGACACAAGCACACATCATTGTTTACTTACTAGCTTGTGATTGCTCTGAGCCCACAGAGGCAGAGACCCCCAAATCTTAGGGTTACTGCTAAGATTGAACTGAACTCCATACAGTAATCCTCGAGAGAAACCTCACAGAATTTAAGTGCATGACAGGAACTCAGCACGTAGTAGCTCATAAAAAACTGTAACCTTAGCATAAACCCAAGCATTAACCAAAATCTTGTTCTTTCACCTAGAAATCTGACTTACAATTTAGTCTACTAAGACAACGTACAAGTTGGCAAAACAGGTAGGTGACACAACAGACTTTTAAAGACAAAGGTTCAAAAATTAAAAATAGTACCAATAGTCTTCTTTAATCCCTAAAGTCCTCTGATCGGTTTAAAATTCCCTTGGTCACATGTAAAACATGCAGAGAAGAGATTCTTTATCACGAATAAAAGGATAAATTTCCTGAATGTTACTCTGAATGCCACCAAGTCAGTAAGTCTTTTTAAAAGTGACTGTTTCTTCCTCCTTCTGACCGTCTGTGGAGGTCTCAGCACAAGAACTCGTGTGTGGAGAAGTCAGGCATTCCATGCTTTTAATACAAGTATGCCAGGAATCCATTTCTGCTCCTCTAGAAGACAAGCTCAGGACTTCCTTCAGGGGACAGAAAAGCCACTTGAATGAGGCTTTATGATGTGATTAGGGCCAAATATTTTAAAAATGAAGCCATCATACAGGTTATTTGTAAATATTTTATTAGTCCTCTAAGAGCTTCCTAAGTGAGGCCTCACAGATGCTTAAGATTCTTAATCTGCCATGAATAAGCAGCCGGACTACTCAGGGACATAGGTTCAGGGATTAGGTGCGCCTCGTGTCGAGACAGCACATCCACTCATCAGGTCCAGCGGGCTTCAGTGATTTAAGGAGGGCACGGGAGCACCACAAGCCTCCCGGCCAGCTACCCTGTTTTACATACCCATGATGTCACAGGCTGTGTCTTCTCGGAAATGGATTCAGGTATAAGGGAGTTCTTTCCTAACATCGTCTACCTGCCGCTGAGCTCGCTCTGCTCACTTCTCACGTGCCTGCAGTTCACAAATCCTGGTGGTATTCCATTCAAGGCATGAAAGTAAACAGAGTCTTGCTTCTGCTTCCCAACAAATAACTTCCTTACTGCCCTCCTTGACTTCATTCGCAGACCTCCCGCTGTAGGCTGCAGTTAAAGCCTCTGCCTTTCATCACGCAGTCCTGTTAGCATTTCATGAGGGTCCACTGGCAAGTCCACGGATCCTGCGTCACTCCCGTCCTCAGGAATCCTGCTGTATCTGAGCTAACCCAGGATACATCTGATCATTCTTTTTTTTGGAAATAGCAAGACCATCTCCACTCACGAGCCGAAGAAAAATGTTACTCATGTCCATTCGGCATGGCTTTATAATAAGAGTTCATGAAGTGATTATGTAAGAGTAGTTTGGGAACACCTCAGAAGACTTTTTGCCCCACCTTTAGACTGGAGCTCACAGACTTAATTATTTTATTTTATTTGAGACGGGGGTATGTAGTTCACGCTGGCCTCCAACCCACGGCAGCCCTCTTGCTCAGCCTCCCGCGTGCAGTGATTACAGGCATGTGGCAACGTGCTTCAGATGCTGTAAACTCCTCCCCGAAGTTTCTTCCTTTTCGCTCTTGTTTCATTTACTGGCTTGACTCCGACTCTCTAACCCTTTCTCCTCCTCCTGAACAGCCCGTTTGCCTATTCAATGTGTGCCGCTTCTTTCCTGCCTCACATCATCCCAGGGGCCTCTGTTTCCACTCCTGAAACCAATCACCCTTTCCTTTCCCACTCACTGCATTTAGAGTGGGCAGGCGTGCTGCAAGGTGCATAGCCCGATTGCAGGAGTCAAGGGCGTGCTGACCACATGAGCGACGGGAAACCAATACCCTGAGACACTTTGGAAAACAAAGAAAAGTGGCCACACTGAAAATGTGACAGTGGAGCACATAAGCATCTACCAAATCCCGACTGACGCTATTTCACTGCACTGGCAGAATTCAATGCCCATTTGTCATAAAGGAGGGTCACATGTCAACCACGATGGGCCACTGCTTCCTAATTCCGCCTAAGTGCAGATTTTAAATCTCAAGTTACTGTAAATGGTTTAAGGAAGGGGGGATGTGATAGAGGCTAGTAACAGCTATAAACAAACACATTTTTAAAAAGCTTGCTCGTCCCTTCCTCAGACTGAGTTTGTGGTGATGGGTTGGACTGGGGTGGACGCAGGCAGGGTCTGGGATGCTGTTCTCCCACGTTATTACAAGCACTGCTCCCGTAACTTCTGGAACACATCCACTTTTCTTTTTTTTTGGCGGGGGGTACCGGGGATCAAACTCTGAACCTTGCACTTGCAAAGCAGGTGCTGTGCCCCTGAGCTAAATCCCCGGCCCCCTTTCTTAGAATACTTTGAAAGAAGAGCCTTCAAGTTTGTCTTTGTATTTGTTTTTTGTAAGTCTCGCATCATATACAGCGATGTAATTTTTTTAACTTTAAACAATACCTGTTCTCTTCACTGATTCTTCAAAAGTCAGCCCAACCTCGGCTTTCCTCCACAGGTCTCCCACCAAGAGTGGTGATGTTTGCTCTGAGCTCTGACCTCCATGCTTAGACCTGCACATACCAGCAAATGGCCTCTCTTCCAACAGCCTTTCTCATGCCTGCCTGAGCCCCAGAGCAACTCAGTGGGACTCTAATACACGCCTTTGACCATTCCCCTCCTTTGCTTAGAGGTCTACAGTGCCCGCCCACCTCCCCACAGAGCGGCGGTCCAGATTCATGACCAGTGGCCAAACGCGAGTATACGGTTTCACACCAACACGCTTACGTACAGGACTGACACTAAGACTTTCTAGTAATGGGTGGAAGCTGGGCATGGTGGCACACATCTGTTACCTTAGCACTCGGGAGGCTGAGGCAGGAGGACTGCTACAAGTCTGAGGCCAGCCTGGGCCACAGAGCGAGTTCAAGGCCAGCCTGAACTGCAGATTCTGTCTCAAAATGATGATGACGAGGACAACAGGTAGAGCCAGTCCACAGTTAATCTGATCAAGGCCGATCATAATCATCCTCAGCACCAGCCGTTAACATTATTGTAGCCACGCTGGCCACGCAGGGTCACCATGTCATGTTCAAACTGCGCACGTGTGGTATGATCGTAATACCAGTTCTTCTGAACCCAAACTAGGAGATGAGGAGAAACGAATTTAACGTGTTTTCCTAAATGTCAATAAAGCGTCTAAGTCTCAGGTACTCCACTCAGGAGGCGGATGGCATCAAGGTGAACTCACGGGGCTCCTTTCTGGACAAGGCCCTCACGAGCTGGTGGCCGGCTACCCGTCCTGTTCCTCTCCACGCAGGCTGCTTCTCGGGACTCTGGCCTGCCGTGGTTCGGACAGCTTTGTGCCAGGAGACGCTGCACTGCCAGCCTGCGCCGGGCACTGTTCCCGCGGAGCGCATGCCCTTTGCTCTCAGAGCTCTGCTTCAGATGCTGACTGCTCCTGAGAAGCCTTCTCTGACGGCGGCCAGCCTCACTCACGGGCTCTCTGAACAAACATTACAGTCGCAGCGGTTAACACTTGTGCACATCTGCTTCCCACCGCACATTTTGCGAGGTATTTTACATGTAGTATCTGAATAATTTCCCTAACAGCCAGTAGAAGGTTAGGCATGACAGCGTTGTCTCCACGGTGGACCTGGAGACATTAATAATCTTACGCAAGGTAACACCGCTAAATAGAAAGTAGGGAGATACTTGGGCCCACACGTGACAGCAAAGCGCGTGCTCTTTACGGCTCTGCTTGGCAGCGTCGCCAATATCCGTGCTATTGTAACTGCTGGTTCACATGACAACAGGGACAGTAACTTCTCACCTTTACACTCAAAGCACTTAGCACACAGCACGCTCAGGAAAATGCCTGCCGAATGAATATAGCACTAGTTTAAAATTCTGCATTTTAAAATTACTCATGAGCTATTCGGCCTACGTGCAGTTGAATATTACATTTTTACATTTGTATGCTTTTTATACTTTAAAACCCTTTTGACAAACGAGGTAGTGTGAATGGCTAAATTTTAGCTGATTAGTAGCAAAAACTGCTCGTAGTGTACAAGCTGCAGCTCTGAAAGGAAAGCTCCGTCAGTATGGACAGTCCCCTCAGGATCCGTGAGAAGACCTTCTCACGGCTCCCACATGCTGTTTGTTCTGCAGTGATACAAAACACGTAGGACAGGGCAAGCATGCAACCTCAGCCTTCTCCCAGTCGCGGGTGGGTGGAAGGTGTGTGCGCCAAGATAGACAGGGAAAGTGTGCAGTGTGATACTGAATTGGAGCCAGGGATGTAGGGATGTGGACACAAAAGGTGGTAACCGGCCCACAGGAGATGCTGCCCTGAATTTACTGACAAAGAGAATGAGGTTAGTGAAACGAAGATCTAAGCTTTGGCAAAATGTGTCTGGATAGCTCTGCCTTCACCTAGGTTCTTGTGTAAACACACGCTCTTCCTGAGCAGAGTGCCGAGGACAAATCCCTGTGAGGTCACTTGGCTTAGTCACTTCCTACTTCCTCCCAGACCGACTCTTCTTCCTCCGGTCTTGTACCAGTCTCTAGCCTTCAAAGATAGCGAAAAATTTTAAACAGAAGTAGGAGCCACATCTTATATTACTTCTTCTTAAGTTTCTTGGAGGCAAAGATTATTTCACTGAACCTGAGAACTGCCAAGGGACACGCCACAGAATGCAGCGTTTAGGAGGCGTCAAAGGATACTAGATAAAAGGTTAACGGAGGACGTTCTGAGAAACAGCTACTGATTTGGTTTCAGTCGTGTGGCTACGGCTCCAGTGAGAGCGACCTCAGACACTCAGTCAGTGCTACACGAAGCCATGAGCTGATCTGGGGCAGGAGCACAGAACCGACGGCAGCCACAGGGGAAGGACAGCGGCGACAAGGAGGGAACTTTCCGAGGCAGAAAGACACGTCCAGGAAACCTGTGTGGAGCCGGTCACATCCCCAGATGGGCCGTCTGTGCACGTGTCCCCACGAATGGCACCTGGCACAGTGGAAGGCTGCCTCTCTGCAGAAGACAGAAGCCATTCTGGAACATCACAGAGTGGCAGGGACCAAGATCAAAGAATTCGGCACAAACCCTGTGCGGAATTTATCTTCTTCAGAAGGGAATCCTCTCTTTCCCCTTTATGGGTTTTGATGGGAAACCAAGAGGAAAGTGCTCTGAATAGCCAAGACTGCCACACATGTGCAAGAGAGTGCTTACAAATGCCTTTAAGGAACTAAAGTGAACTCTTCCGAATTAAAAGAATAAGTGGTAGTAATTTTAAAATATAAAAAATAAAAGAAAACTATTTCTAGATTAGACCTCGTGCAATTATTCTCAAAGCAAATGCAGGCAGTAATGACACTTCCCTGTGCTCCAAGTGATTTGAATTTCATTTCTCACTATCTTGTTTCGATATGGTGATTAGAGATGCACAAGGTTTTAAGCAAGAACTGACCATGGGGGGTAGTCATGTGCTATTACAGTACTAATAACTTTAAAAGCTATATGACATTTATACAAAGTCTCTTGATCTTCGATACCAAAAATAAACAGAAAAGATACTCAACTTGTGATTGAAGGATCATGTGCTTTCAATTTCTAAGAAATCTGTGATCAGTAAAGGCACTAACAGAATGTACAGCGATTAGCTATAAAAACGAAGGAAGTCACTTGACTTTGAACACTGAATAAAAGTTGTGATTATGAACCCTAATTTAAAATAAAAAATTAATTCCACACACACATCATTATACACAGCTTTCTTTAAAGCTGTTCATAATGTAGCAGAAAGAGGAAAATTGGACATAAAATAGGCAAAAGATATGAAGACCTATATTGATAGACAGGCAGGCATGAATGCAAGGGTGACTGAGAAGGAGAAAACAACACTTTTCTCTCCTCCCCCTAACTGTGTAAAGGAGAAGAGAAAGAGAACATCAAAGATGAGCCTCAATATTACAGCTTTGGTGTCCTGCAGGAATATTTTGGCTGGGTGAAAATCTGGGGAAAAGATGACTTGAGTCCCACACAAACCGAGGGCTAGGAATGAGGCTGGGGGACAGAGCGCCCACCTAGCATGCACTGAGCGCTGGGCTCACTCCCTAGCACTGCAGAAGACACAAACACCGAGAATGAAGTGCCCTGTGACACTTCTGTTTTAAAAGTTGCCTTATGGTTCCCAGTTTATCTTCACATAGTGTAGTAACGCACAAGAGGCGATCCATTTACTTACATTTTCATGCTTTTTTGGAAAAATTTAAATTGGTAGAAAGTTAAAAGATACTCAGTATTTTTCCCAAACCTAAGTTATTTATAGAGAAATATTCACATGTTATATAGTCACTCTTGTCTCCCAGCCATTACAGAACCCTACGATAACATCAATGGGCAGATTCCATCTTGGGAGCACACTACCAAAATGGACCCAAAATGGATTTGAAGCAACAGAACTTCAGCTGTCTCTGTTCCAGATTCAACACAGAAACAGAACTACAAAAAGCTAGACAGAGATGCCATGCCATTGAGAACTGAGCAGAGATAAAAAGGACTTTCATCCCTCTAGGTATAATGTTATACAAGTAGGTCTGATTTTATACCACAGTGAATTCCAGAAAAGCTTTGCTCTCATGAAAATAGCAGAGAATCTATTAAATTTATGATGTAATGGCACTGGATTATATTTTTCAAAACCATGATGTTAAGTATGGTTAATCGGCCCATACTAATAAAAGAACATGACTATATATATATGATATATATATATATATATCACATATATATGAATATATATATCACACACACACAGCAACATAAAAATACCTGCTTTACATATGCACATGTTGCAGACTTACCTCTTAGCCTGAACATGGCAATTTTAAGAAAAATGTCAACAGTTATTTCAGAACTCACAGTATGTTGCTACATTGCATGCTGCTGCAAAGAAAAAGCTAATGGGCTCTCTACTTAATGTGATTAGAGCAATTATTGACATAATGCCAGGAAGACGCAAAACCATTAGCATGATACTACAGCTCACTTTAGCATCCACTCAGATTTAGTATTTGATCCACAATTTTAATTTTGTTCTGTTCTATTCAGAGCTGCATTACACAAAATGCATAATTAAAAGCTGCTGTTATTCTCCTCACTTCTCAAATTAAAAACATAGCAAACATTTGTAGCTCTAATCCACTAGAAATTAATAAATCAAATAGTGTCTTTTATCCTCTTTCCTCCATGCAATTCAGATTGCATGTTGGGAATACTCCCGCCTGCAACAGAGTACGCTACAGAAGCAGCAGCTGCTCAAAGGGAAGCTAAGTCCCTGGACTGCCTACCCCACTGGCAAGTGTGAACCTGGAGGGTCCGGCAGCACCGATAACCTTGTAATTTGAAGCATTAAGCTGGAAGGGCTTTCTGCAAAGAAAAATTTTAATCAATTCACCATAAACCCCTTTGATGCATTTTCCTTCATTAGCTCACTTTGTCAAGCATACACACGCTCCTAATTTAATTTAGTCAAATGTTCCATGTCTTTCTGTCAACAGTGAAGCAATTCCCATGTCCAAAGGATCTCCCATGAACTCCCTAGCAAAGGCAACCTGGTGGGGAAGCTGATGAGCAGTAGGAGTTTGGCTTTATCCACCATCCAAACCTGCAAGGGCCATCCTTCCCAGAAAAATCTGCATCAGAAGCAGAGACCCTGACAGGACTCCTAGTCCTACCGCTACAAGAAGCTCTTGCCAGTTTTAGAAATTAAGAGGACTGCAACTCATTACACTGAAAACTGTGGCTCTTCCCCTCAGGTGTTAACCTAGGAAAGTTCTGGAAGGACTACGAAAAACCGCAGCAGAGCAGGGAAGGCAAACCTGCGTCTGAATCTGGCCCCACATGCCCTGCATCCTCACCTCTGCAGTGCCCGTGAGAGGTGGCTGTCACTCTTTCTTCCCAAGCCTCGCACCTCCCTCTCTGTGGGTCTCCCGAGTCCCCCAGGTGACTTGCCTTTCTAAAACCCCTGTGGGTGTTATCTTTTTCAAGAATTGATTGTAGTTTGGCCAACACTGTTTCCTCGTGCTGGTCCGTAAGTTCCACGAGGGCAGGAAGCACAGATCTGCCCTGCTCACCATTGTGACTTCTAGGACAGAAGCTCTGTCTCGCACACAGAAAGCAGTCAATGAATATGTGCTAAGTGACCAAGCCTGAGTTAATCCACCACTCTCTCACACTCTTCCTAAATACATCAAATTAGCTTTATAGCCACTTAGGGTTATAGTGATCATTCTTGAAATCATTTCTGAATACAATGAAGCCAAGTTTCCGGTATGTGCAAAAACTTTCCAATTTGTGGGTTCTTAGTGTGGGGAAAGAAGAGTGGGTCTGGTGGAGGCAGTGCAGGATCCAGAGGAGAGGTGAGGTAACAGAAACTCTCTCCAAGTGGAACTTACTCTCTGAGAGTGTCCAATGCACCATGTTGTTCCACTAGCAGGAGAAAAGGAAAGACCCCAGGAGGTTTTTCCCGGAGGAATGGTCAAAGCATTCTGCAGCTTTGGAATGCTTGTCAATCACCTTTGGGATCCAGAAAAATGTCTTTTAAAGACAAACACTTCTTAAATTATGATGATTTTTAAAATACTAAAACACCTCTCTTTAACTGTCTTAACAACTCAACAGTTCTAAATGTAATAGACAAGATCATTTCATTAAGACTACCAGTTACTAATGTCAAACTTCACTTTTTTTCCAAAAAGGATTATTTTTATATTATTTTCTTTATCCATTATGTAAGCTTATCTTTAAATTTTAGCTGTTTGTGCTTACCTTCCCACTCCCCCAAAACAACAAATTGTTTTGCATAATTTGCTTGTAGTTCCAAGCATATGAAAAGCTGAACCCTTCGTTAGGAAACATGGCATAGCTAGACTTTCCTTACACACTATAAAAATGAAGTTATACATGTCATATAATTATATCATCATCTCAGCTTTATAATTCCTTTTTTTTAAAAAAACAAAAATCTAGGTGGGGATTTAGCTCAGTGGTTCGGTGGCCTGCCTTGCAAGCACAAGGACCCGAGTTCAATCCCCAGTACCAAAACAAAACAAAACAAAACAACAAAAAAGCAAGAATCTAATACGTCTATGTGTCACAGTCCCGGATTAGGCGAAGAACGCTCTTTGGGACTGACTCTCAGAACAAGCCGGATTATCTGCTCTTGGGTCTTACCTGACCCCCATTTGAACTTCTTAGCATACTTCTTTTGTAGGTGATTAGAAGCTATCATCATTCTCCTCAGAAAATGCTCTGGGTGGGTTCTTGTATCACTCCACAGTCTGCAAGCGGATGACAGAAATAGGCAGGAAAAACAAAGACCCCAGCCGCATCTGCGCGTCACATCACGAGGCAGTTCGTTTCACGGCTTCGTGGCTCTCGCTGCTGTACATCTCTCCTTCCGCTGATCTGTGGTCTGCCTTCCCATGAATCGTGACCCTCCGAAGCACAGCAGAGCCAGTCAGCTCCCTCAGGCATGCGGAAGTCCTTACCGTCCGGAGAAGACTCTGCTCTGGCAGGCCCTCCTCCAACAACCACCTGTGCCTTCAAGCGAGCTCTGCTGGGCCTGCAGGTGGACCCTGCACGCCCAGTCCCTCCTGGTGGTCACACTTCAGTTGCTCAGTGCTTGTCACACACTTAGAATTCAATGCCAGATGTGGGTGTGACCAGAGAAGGAAACACTTTCTAGCGTCACCACAACTCTGCAGGTAACAAGCAAATGTTTTTTTCTTTTAAAAGACAGTTGACATAAATGCCACAATATAATTTCAAGCTAACGTCTGCTCCAAGTGGCTAAAGAATGCTGCCTTTTTGTTGGATGTCATCTACAACTTATTCTAATCTAACTCTTCAGTGAACTGTATTATGCTAAGCTGTGAAAGTATAGCTCATGCAGTGCACAGGTGCATATTACGTTTCACAAAACGTGGGCTTCACCTTAACCATATAGCTGCTGGCAAACTCCTCTAGGTCACAAAGGAATGTCACAGAGAGCCACTGGACTGAAACAATGGTCTCGTGGCTCCCTGAATTCCTGGCTTTCTAAAGACTTTCTAGCTATGATTAAGGAAAAGAGCCCAAAGCTGCTTTTAAACAGACAGCACCATGCAAATACACCTTCAATTCATAAAACCAAAGGACTCCAGAACAGAAAAGGCCAGTGGTTGGAGACACACCCCCAGGTCAGACTGAAATGGGCTTTTCAAAAGGCGGTGTATTCAGGGGCCAGGAGTTTAGCTCAGTGGCACCGCGCCTGCCTCAAAAGCACAACGTTCTCAGTTCCATTCCTGGTACCAAAAAAAGGTGTAAAGGTGTATTCAGGCGTGACTCCATGGCTTCAACTGACGTGCACGGCTCGGGCCCAAGAATACAGGGCTTAAGAAAGGTTTCAAACTTTTAAAAAGTTTATTTTCCCTTCTGTGATACAGCTCAAAGTCTTCTCCTCCCAGTATTTTATTATTAAAATTTTCAAACATATAGAAAAATGGAAAGAATTGTATAGTGAGCACTTGTATCTACCATGTAACCCTACAATCAACACATTATTATATTTGCTTATAAGAGTCTTTATGTATCACTGATCAGCATAAGTCACATAATTTAAATATCAGAGGAAGAACCAAGACCTGTCATGTAAAGGTACAAGATCCTAATAATGAATGTAACTGTACTGTATACCTAAAATGTAGCAATAAACTCAATTAAAAAATAAATAAATAATAAATAAATATCAGAGGAAAAAATCTCTGAAATAATGGGGTCAGCACTCATTTTTTTAAAGCACAGATATAAATACTTCAAGCGTCTAGTTCAGGCTAACATAATCTTGTCTGCATTCTGAGGTCTAAACTCTTTATGCTCCCAGGGTTGAGTATCTGCTGGATCATTTACCTGTGTAACAGTTCAGCATGAAGATAGTAAAATGCTACCTGAAGAGTTAAAAAGTTATAAGAAGAGGAGCTAAAATTTGACAGCCTCCAAATGTTTCTAAAACCTTCAAAGTTTTTTGTAAGCTATGTCCTCCTTGCTTCAGCTTATTATAACATAATGGTCACAGCTAATAAGCAGACAGTATTTACTACATGGCAGGCACCACTGTAAGACCTCCTGTTAGTTCATCCAACACAGGTATATATTCACCAAACAGGTCCCATTAATGTTATCAACTCCATTTTAAAGATTTACAAAAACACTGCACACAGAGAGTCAAAGAGGTGGGCGTCAAGCCCCAGCAACAGCACTGCAGATGCATGGCTCCCCAGTACCTTGCACAGCCGTCTGTGCCTGATGGAAACCTCTACGGCAAGTTGTTGCCATCACTGATGCTACTGCTAATTTGCCACCTAGTTATTTTCATTTCAGAAACTGAAGAAGCGGTGCTCAATTTCAATGCATTGTCTTTGAAACCAAAACATTATTAGCTGAGTTAAAAAATACATAAACAAGAGTACATTATGTTTATGCCATATCTGGAATATAAATGTCTACACTGAAAATGAAATGAATGCCTGTACATATACCAAGCATGTACAGTCTAATATGCAAAGATGTGTGAGCACAGACAAATTAATTCTCTGAACCTGTACTTTCAGGGACAAAATGAAGGTAATACTGTAATAGCGGTACCAACTTCATGGGAGCGTTTCGAGAATTATAAACTGTAATCTAAATTCCAAGGTATCTATAATATAATAAAGACTCAATAAATGTTAGCTACAAACACATGTAAAATGTTTGGCACCGTATGTGCTACATGCTAGACACTAAAAATGTCAGTAATAATATTGACAATAATATGTGATCAATATATTTCAGTAATAATATTTACTGACACCACGGGGGAATTACAGATCCATAATTTTACTTTAATGTTTCCAAAAGAACAATTTTAATCTTGCCCAAACACAGCTTTCTAAAAGACTGTGTCATAAAGGCTATTTCTCATTAAATCATGATGACTGAATAGTTCTATAGCAGGTTTAACAGAATCATTTAATTTATAAAGAAATTAAACTGGTATCAGCACAAGGTCTCGGCTAGCTATTTTATCTTACTATGTCATCCAAAGAGTGCTAGCAAACCTTTTAAAAATGCTGTAAATATTCAGCTCTAGAATCAAACTAAGAAGTAAAAAATGTTTTGTATTGAGTGACACTAGAGAGAATGTGGTCTCTTAATTTCAATTTTAAGATGTCACTGACGGAGGAAATTGCAAAAATGGATCGGATGATTCAGTTCTAGTTCTCCATAGTCGTTCATTAACATCAGAAAGACGACGAGACACGAAATCTTTCTGGTGTCAAACTCTGGTCTGCAGATAATTTATGATGCCTGTTACTTCTTCCCTAAGTCTAATGCTATCAGGCAGAAGTAGGACCACAAGAATTAAGAAAAGATTCCTTCTGTGCTTCCAATTTAAGTGAATGAGCTCCAAGGAATTAACCTCCACAGCATTCAAGTCTTCCGATCCCAGGATGCTGAGCTGGCCTGGGACAGAGCTGGCCAGAGACAGAAGCGCTGAGTGAAAGTCCTGCAAAGGTCCGGGCTTCCTGGCCAGCCCATCAGTTCACTCGGGTGTTACTAACCCCACACAACCCATCTGGCTGGGCCCGTTAGTCTTTGCAGGTACAAAGGGCAATTTGCTGTACGTTTTCCATCTCACGTCTATTTTCTTCACCATGCCTAACAGGATGTAAAACAGAAAAGTGCCATTTTGAACACACAAAGGCACTTACCAGGGCTCAGTGGCTCTCAGCACCACGCACTCTGAAAGGGCTGATGATGGTGTGGTCGGAATGGGACAGGAAATGCACAACTGTATTCCCCTGTTGATAGCGTAATGCAACTTTACTGTTTTTTAAAAGAGTACACTCTCAACCACCTTGGCCACAAAAAGACTTGTGCTGGGGAAACCAAGAGAGACTGTCACCCAGACACAACCAAGCGCAGTCGTTCCCTCACACACTTCTCCCTGTCATTTCTCTCGTTTCGCTGGTTTCGAGTTACACGTATCTCTGCGGTCCCCTCAGATACTCAACTCCATGACACAAGCTGGGTGGTACTGGCTGTGAGTGGGCAACCCGAGCCCTCGACAAATGCTAAATGCTAAGCAGGACTGCATCTGGGCTTCCCCCAAGTTCTGTAAAACCTATTCCGGAATAATGAGCAGTGGCTACATCACGTAGAAAGCCTAGGCCAGTGGTGGCAAACCCATGGCATGCATGCCACAGTGGGCTGTTTATCGCTGAAAACCCTACCATGTTTGTCATCGCTGGATGTGACACGGAATAGAATCATACATCCTCAGGGACGAAAATATAAAAGTCACACTCCCAGCAGGTATAGCTGGTTCTGTTGCCACTGCAGCACCAAGAACCCAATCCCAGCAAATACACACTACTCGTCACTTTTGTATATCATTTTGGGGAATAATTTATTTCTATGATAAACAGGGTGTGGTAAAAGGCAAACTTCACTTTTATACTATTTCCTCCAGAATGGGCCCTGAGCCAAGAGACCCGAAAACTGTTCCTTGACAGAAGTCACTGGCTTTCAGACTTCTGGTGCTCATCTCAGCGATAACTCCATCTTCAAGATGCTCTGCCCATTTGCACAAACTACTGTGTACACAGAGGGTGCCTAATAAAGATAAGAATGAAAGAAACATGTGCCCATAATTCCTTCTTCCCTTTGACAACTCCACTCTGCCTCGCATTCCCCCCCAGGAGGCAACAGTTGTGATTCATGTTTTAAAATGACACGGATTCTCCCTGTGCCCTGGTGACCGGTCCCCTCAGACACCTCCTACTGCCTCCTAACTCTTCCTCCGGTTACACTTTGAACAATCTCTGCTGTTTTACACTGCGGAGCTCAGAAAAGGCAGCACAGTAGCTGGTGTATGGATGTGACAGAGTGTTTTTATTCCACCCCTGAAAAAGAAAAGCTCCCTGTTTTTGACACACTGGAAAATGTACAGCCAGAGTGCTCGAGGCGAAGATGCCACCCCAGCCTTACATCTGTCTGCTTTCATTTGTCTACAACGGTGCTTATAGATAAAACAAGCTTTCCAGATGTCATCACAAGCAGGGCTCATACGCTGATTTCACTGAGACACCACTGTTGGCTGCCAGCATAACAGAGTTGTAAAACTAAAATATTTAAACTCTGAGCTACTCAACACAACTTCGAATGTCAGGCAGGATCCTATTTCAGGATTAATTAATGTATACCCCGATAAAATAATCATGTGTTAAAATCAGCGCTGGCTGGCACGTGAGTGGATCTAATTTTCCTTTGTCCAGCGGTTCCCGTGGCGCGGAGCATATCATAAAGAGATTTCAGAAGAAGAGCACTGACTGCTAGGTGCACACCCTGCAGCAAGGCCCTGACGTTTCAGGTGTTAACCTCTCACTGTGCAAGGACCTACATTCCCTGTTTAAAACAGATGAACCAGTGTAAGGTGAACAAAAGCAGCATGGCAGGCACAAGCCATAAAGACATTCCCGCCGTCAGAAGGGAAGGCCAATGCCAAGTGATGAGGGAGGTTTCTAAAAGGCATTGCTACACGCGTCCATCTGTGAAGCTAGGCTTCAGGCGACCTGTTATCAGGGAGCGTGAGTATTTCTTTGAGAACACAATATTTCTGTGGTTATAATTACAGTCACGATGCAAAAACAAAAACAAACCTGCAGTGGCTCCAGAATGTCCCTTAACAAAGAAGAGTACATCACGCCTCTGCTCCCTGAAAAACCTCTAAAGCATGCATGTGAGGTGTGTGCTCGCACAGTTTTCCGGTTTTCACCGAATTCAGCTTTCACTGAGAGTTCCAGGAAGCTCGGCTTGGGTACAGATCACTATTCCTAATAACACTGAATGTAATTTTTCCAAACGGGAAAAAGGAGCCAATTCACAGTTGGGCACGGAAGACCTCTGCATTTCTCCCGCAAATTGGGCTTCCTCTTGCTCTGGCAAAACTCCCATAGCCCAGTTTGTATTTTTGCAATCATGGGTCAGGAATGTTCATTAAGCATCTGCTACTCAAAAACCCGGTTTGTGGGTCATTCTGGTTTTAGAGACCAAATCTATCTCTTGGCCACAAGCCTTCTGGAGTTTTCGCTTAGTCTGAGAAGAGACCAACTTTGCATTAACCCAGTTCAGACCCGACAGGGGTCTGTCAGAGCTGCTTCTGCACCCCGCTGCTGTCGGCAGAGCTTATTTAAAAAAAGCATGTTCCAAGCAGTCTCTAACCTCCCTCCTTCCTCCACCCACTCCCAAGGCACCAAGGAATAAACCATTTACTCGAGATGGCTTTCCAGGGAAACCATTTACCGAGAGGGAAAAGAAGTCCGTTACTTTGCTCTCCCACCACCCTGAACGTTCCCATCTCCTCTTGAACTGATCTAGTTGAAACCCTCTGAAAATAAATCACCCCAAAGCACTCAAGATTTCCCCAAAGACTTCCGCAGGCTTCCTGCTCTGTGCATCTCCACTCCTGTGCCGGGAAGCTAATGTATTTTAGGGATGTCTGTTCTAATGCAAGGGACTTCTCAGAGTTAAAACAACCTGGGGCGGAGATCTGTCTCCCTGGGATCGCCCTGGTCTCTTCCAATGTTTCAGCCAGGCAGGGAGAGGCCAGAGCAGGATGAAGGCCTATGTTACATTCTGGCCATTTCTGAGTTTAGGGACAACAGCTGTCTTTCTTGAGGTAGATGGCACAATCCCCAGAGCAGGGGTCTCAACGTCCTTCGTTTGAGGATAGGCTAGAGTTTTAGGTCGGGGCCGGAAGACCTGCTGCTGAAGCACACCTTGCACCTCACTTCAATGCACTACACTAAAACCAGTGTGTGGCCGTCTTACTGCCTGCCATTTCTATGGTCGGACACAGCCATCTGAACGGGAATCTCTATCCAATTATTTTGAATGAAACTTACTTATCGAACCTTAATTTTCAGCTTTTTGACAAAACACTCCCAGAAACATTTGTTGATATATCAGGCTCTTGAAAATGTGAGCTAAAGTTTATTCTCTGTTCTTCAAAGCTCTTCTCGGTTTCTCTGGAGAGTGAAAACTGGGAAATTGTAGCGATGTGTGATTCGCCTGACATGCTCCATCTCAGTCCTGCCTGTTAAACCTGCTGCGGAACCAGAAGTGACAACTCTTACTCTCCTGGTGTACAGATGAGAAAGAGATGGCCATGTGGTTCCTGTTTGCCTCAGGGCAGGAACCTAACCCCGAGGCTGAGCTGCTCTCCTGAAGACCAGGGGAGGCTGGCCCTGTGTCAGGTCTCCTCCCGAAGGACACAAGGGGGCAGCAGTCCTGAGCTGAGGAGGGCTGGCTCTGAGCAAGGCATCCTAACAAGACAGGTGCCCACGCTGAGGTCCATATCCGAACACAACTGCATTAAAAATAATCCAATTTAACAATTCAGAAGTTCTGTTATGTGTTTTATAAAAATGTATGAGAGACCGAAAAGCCATGGAGAGCCATAACTTTGAGCTGCCTCATTTGTTTCTCTTTTATTACAGTCCTGCACGGTGGGCACGAGCTCTTCACTGAAAGAGAACATTAAATCTTTATTCTAAACTGTTTTAGCAGAACGATATTAATAGTTGAATATTATTTTGTCTGACTGATAAAATACCATTCAAATAAGACCAAAGAGAGCACTGAACTCCAGCCAAGTTCTACAAGAAGAATGACAAGCTATCTCCAGAAACAATAATTTCTTGTCACTTTTAAGACCCTGGTAATATCTCTATGGTTTCGTGAGCCCCCGTGCAGATTACCTGGAGTGAAGGTAGCTATTCGGAAACAAATTATTTCTCTAGGTTCTCCTTAATAGGGAAAGCAGCTATTCGCAATGTGCTTTCTCTCTCTTGTTTGTTTGGTCTTTCTTATTAATGCAGGATCAGTAAACAAGCCATGAGGAAACCACTATGTTTCCATGGATATGTTATTATATATGGAGAAATAGGACAAGATTTAAGCTTAGAAGCAACAGTTCGATATTGGAAAACATTCAGATGGTTAGATTCAACTTAGCAAAATTCCCAATACTCCTACTTATATCCCTATCCTTACAGCTCTTTGTTTTTGGGATACAGAAAGGTATCATTTTCCTTTTATTTATATTTAGGTATGTGCCACTACAAACAATTTCTGTAATGTTACCCCAAAACCATAGCAATGACCTTTTCTAAGCTGTCTCATTTTCTATCAAATTCACAAGGGACTTTTCTACCCAATCTACTATATCTTGATGTTACAAATAACAAAAAATAAAGTATTAACAACCCATAAATTAGGAAACCTGTTTCTTCTTCCTCCTCCATCTTCCTCTTTCTCTCTCCACACACACACACACATTTTCTTTTTTTTGAGATAGGGTCTTGCTATATAGTCCAGGCTGGCCTTAAACTCACAGCAATCCTCCTGCCTCAGCCTCCCCGACTGCTGGGATTACAGGTGTGTGCTATCTAGATGCCCAGCTGTAGGTGTCTTCCTAAATAATGGAACAATTGACAACTGTACTTTATAGCAGGACTAAGACTAAAGCAGCACTGGCAGAAGTACACTTACATTAACTGAAAATTACACTGAATCTAGTTTGAACTTACATAAAGAAATTAAGCAATTTTGGGGATATTCAGTGTTTCTATGTAAAAGCTACTTAGTAAAATGCTTAAATGGGAAAATACAATTTCTTCCAGTGGGCAAAGGAATGGTTTGATCTGGAGATCTTTGCAGGCATTGTAAATACTTGAGATTAAGTACTGCCTTACACACTGCACTGACTGTAAGTTTCTGATTTTTAAAAAATGCTCTAGTAAAAGCACTTATGAAATATCTGAATCTTCAATTCTGGTTTCAACTAGCCTTAGTCATTAAGCGGTCAAGAAAAAGAGAAAAAGTTTAAGGTAGAGCAAAATAAAAAAATAATTTTAAAGGTCATGGCCTGAACAGGAATAAAGACTTTTTTTTAAAGCAAGAAAATAAAATACTATTTGGTAGGTAGTCAAAAATACAGACAGAAAAAATTTAGAGTAGTGGGTCTCAAACTACATGGCATTTTAGTCGTCACTAATTCCTGTTTTCCAAAATGCTTAGCAAGTATATTCAGCATATACCGTTATACTGAAACAATTAATTTTAAAACCAACACAAGAACTTTTCCAAGCCCCTGCTTTCAAACAGACATATGTGATTAACAGAAGTAACTTTTAAGTTTTCAAGTAACAATAATGGTTTTTAAAAGAGAGAAAATTAATTTAACTTTCACAATGTATTTCGCTTAGTCCCACAATACCAATGTCAGTCCAATGTGTAAATACTATAAACCTTCACTACTTTTTCACATTTCCTTTCTCTAAATATTTAAAAGATAGTAAGCATTTTTTCTTTACTTGGTATCTCAAGTATGAAATACTCAAAATGTGGCTGTGGAGATGAAAACATGAATTTTTACTTTAATTTAAATAGTTGTGAGACTGGTGGCTACTGTATTAGACCTCACATGTTTATCTTTTAATAATACTAATTCACCTTGCATTGAGGTAATAGTTTTAAAACATGGCAAAATCGCAGGACTACAGAAATCGTAAACAAAAGCGCCGACCGCCACTGGTCATCGCCTAGGAAAGCGCAGGTGCAGTGCTCTGCTTGTGCGCAGGCGCGCCCCACGGTTTACCCAGACGTGCCTCGCCGTCTTTCCTCTCCCTACACATGCGCAGTGGCAGACAGCTCAGCATTCTGAGGGAATCACATCACCCCTTTGCAAAGGTGTTACCCACCCTCCCCAAAGGCTGACTCCACAGCAGGTTTGAAATACTCATAAGGGAGAAGAAAAAACATGAAAAATGGAAAAAAAAGTCTTTGTGAAAAGGGGAGGGTGAAGAGGGTGAAGGGAGGGCAGGGGAATGGGGAAAAATAGAACCAAGATGTATCGCGTAAAGGCACAAAATCCCAATGATGAATGTACCTGCACTGTTTACCTTAAATGTAGCAATAAACTTAATGAGAAAAAAAAAAAAAGTCTTTGTGAAAAGGGGAGGGTGAAGAGGGTGAAGGGAGGGCAGGGGAATGGGGAAAAATAGGAACCAAGATGTATCGCGTAAAGGCACAAAATCCCATAAAAAAAAAAAAAAAAAAAAACAAGGAAAGTCTTGAGTGACATGAGGGTTGCCTAAGCGGGTATGGGGCAAAAAAGTTTCTTACGTCGTCCTATGACGTCCCATCTACAGGTGTCTTGAAGGGAGCTAAGAGAAACTCGGGAAAAAGAGGAACTCACTGTTCACACTCCTGGCAGGGGAGCAGGGGCTCTGGGGCGTCTCCACTGATACACGGGGTGCACCTGACCAAGTGAGCGCGTTTCCTACTAACGACTCCATTAACAACCCTGCTTCTACTTTCCCTGAAAACATTGTTTTACAAGATTACGGTAAGTATGTCATTTCTTACAGCAGCACCCAAATCCAAATATATAATTTATTGCCTAATTCAAATACCGCCCGCTCCAAAGCAGAAGCCCTTCTCCTTAGCTCTCATATGAACACAATACATACCTTTGATAGTCTCGCTGCAGACATCTTTCCGACAGACTTGTACGTGGAGGTATGTGTAAGGATCCCCTTTTACCAATGGACTGTGGGGACTACATAGCTTAGTGATGTTTCCCAAACAGCTCCCCAGTAGAGTTCTGCTAGACTAAAAGCACTCCATCTGCCCTGTAAACACTGAAAGAGGGATTTCAGCTCTCAAGGGCTTGCTAACAACAAGCACTGACAATAAAATAAACACCCTGCCTAGAGCCAGAACCCCTGGTCCCTGACCACTGTTACTGCAAGAAGGCTTGCTGGGAGGAGGAGGGCAGCGGGTTATCTATGCCCAGAGACAGAGTCTAAGTGTCAGGGGCACAGAGGCAGCAGGCAGACCGTGGTGGCAGGTTCCCACAGGACATAAAGAACAGAACCCCTCTGAAAGGAGCACAGGAGCACGTTAAGCACTGCAGGGAGAGATCTAAGACAATTTTTAAAGTAGTTATGTTGCAGTTCGTTAATGAGATGACTTTTGAAAGTGGAATTTATGGGGGGCAAATCTGGCCATCGCTTCAAGGCCAGTCATGGCTGGAGGCAAAATGACCGAGTGGTACAGTTCACTTCACATCACTTCAGCTCAAGGGCTGCACTCAACAGGCAGCAAGGGTCTCTGAAGAGAGGCCACTCACACAGGAGGAGGAAAGCGCTGCCCAGTTATCTGAACACTATTCAATCGATGATGTGTGGTAAGCACCATTACTAGTCAACACCAGCAAACTGTTGCTAAGATCTTCACGTATACTAAGAAACAGTGCAACCGAAGCCAACTTAGTATGTAGGTCAAGATTTTTACAGGCATAACTAAGATAACATTCTTTATCATTCTGCAATATGCACTTCTCAGAAATGACAAGCTCAGGTGGTAACTGACAGGATATAAGATCAGGAGTGAGTAAGACAGTAAAAAATGTTTTCTTGTCACTGCACAGAATACCTTGAAAGCTCAGGAATGGAAATAATTTTAAACGAGATGGGGAAATGGAAAGAAGGCTTAAGACCATGTTTTGCTTGAGCCACATTAAAATGAGAGAGGATGAAAGTTTACCCAATTGCAAAAGCCAAATGAGACACTAAAGATACGTAACTTGTTCATTCACAACGGGTTCACACATACTCATGGACTTACTAGTCTCTTAGGGCTATTTTCACCGCAGTCTAAACCTTTCCTCTTTTAAAATTATACAGAAACGGGAACAAAGAAAAAAATTACTACTACATGTGTACTGATGCTGACAGATTAATCAAAATTTTATTTCTTTCTTAAACTATATGGGTGTCTGCCTGGAGTCCTGGCAAGGAGTCTAAGGCAGGAGGATCGCTTAAGCCCAGAAGTTCAGGGTCAGCCTGCGTGAGTATCCTTCTCTTAAACAAACACAAAAATAAAAGCTACTCACTCAAAAAATATCGATGTCTTTATTTCCAATTTTTGGGAGGAGGGAGTGAAGGGAGGGCAGGGGAATGGGGGAAAAATGAGAACCAAGACCTGTCATGTAGAGGTACAAGATCCTAATGATGAATGTATGCACTGTATTGGAGGGCAGGGGAATGGGGGAAAAATGAGAACCAAGACCTGTCATGTAGAGGTACAAGATCCTAATGATGAATGTAACTGCACTGTATCCCTAAAAAGTTGCAATAAACTCAATGAAGAAAAAAATTAGAAAGATAAAAAATACTGATGTCCACAGAATACTAAATAAACAGAGCTAGTAAACTATACTCCAGTAGCACAATTCACTTCTACTTAGTGATTTACCAAGCATCGGTAGTTTGTTCTCAGACTTGGTAAGTTTGATCTATAAACACAATTTCACAACTGAATCAATTATTATTAAAACAGTGGAATGTAAGAGAAAAGGTTCATTCTTCTAAAGCTAAGGTGGATGCTTTGGGAGTATTGACAATGTTAGGTCACTCTAAAAACTATTTCATATTGGTATAAACAAAGCAACTACAAAAGTTTGGAGGATTCTGTATCCAAGACCAGTCACCTACTTCTAAGTTCTAGGTTTAGTATATAGGAGTCAAAGATGAAAATCCTGGTGGTACATTATTTTGTGGTTTATGGAAAAAGTTAGTTTAGAACTCCAATGAATTACAACCACCTATACTGAAAGCTTGTGGTTAACGTCAGAACTTTGGAAAACAAATGCACGTGTATAAATTTTAAGTTTAAAAAATATATGGTTGATTTGTTTTGGTAAATATTCCTAACTTCAGCTGACACACTAAGCACTGCTTGCAGAAAAATAACAGGCTAGAAAATATTTTCTACCACATATAATTCCACTACATGTGCAGCCCGGCAGAAGCACTGACTGAGAGGTAACTTGAGTGTGTGTTCACCTGACGGGTTGTAGGAGTTCTTGCTCAAGTCACATGATGCGTGTGTGTTTTAAAGTCTTTTAGGAATACATGTCAGCAATAACAAGCCAGAGCTCCACCCCTCGAGGAACGGCAAAATGAGAGCCAATGTTTTTCTCCTGTAGCTATCTATACATTCACTCAATTAACAAAGCATAATAAGCATCATTACAAATCAGACTTGGCAAATTGCTGTTAAAATCTTTATGGACATTCGGAAACGGTGCCTTAAGTCAGCTTACTGTGTAAGGTTTTTGTGGACAGTGCCAAGATGACATTGGTTATCATTAATATGAACGACACTCAGAGCTTCAGACTATCATGAGGGTGTTCACCGGTGATCATCTGTACTACCAAGTATGACACCGATTTAGCGCTTCCTTGCTTTATTATATTTTTATTCACTTACTTCATTTTATTCTAAAGTGTCATATCAGAAATTACAACTAATTGTAATTGGGCCACTTCATTTTCATATATGAATGAGTCCCATTTTGAGGAGCCAAGCATTCCTGCAGAAAAGCATTCATTGCCAACCACTGGGATCCAGGTAAGCAAAGCCACTGACCTCATCAAAAGCCAAATGAGGTTCTCTAAATTTCCACTCCCAACTAACCACAGCATCCCGATAGAGTTCAGAGTGTAAAAGGAGTTCTATCGGCCCTATCTGAGCATAACCAGTTCTAGTCAATAATCTGAAGTTAAAAGTCATAAATTCAGAAGATCTCTTCAAAGTACAATGTTAAAACAAAAGATATTTTGAATTTCTCATTAGGCGCAGAGATGTCTAAGAAGGAACAAATCATCTGTTCATTCACAGATTTAGTTTGGAATCAATATGGCAACATGCTAGATGAACTACAGTGATGATGAAATCTTTCCAATTTGTAGTGGTTCCTCAGCTAATATCTTATTAAAATTTAAGACTTAACTATTCTGCATTAGGGACTGAGAATGCAGATCAAACAAGAGCCTCAAGAAGTTTATCTGGTTTAATGGCAGAGCCAGGGAAGAGGCAGAAAGGAGGCACGTGTTTAGGACCATGCTGGGAGGGTCCAATCCCTAAACACACAGGAAGACTGCAGCAGAGCTCATTCCTGAGCCACTCCTGAAGAGAGAAGCAGGTAAGGACAACCAGCTAAGCAGAGGTAGCAGCAAAGAGGATGTGGAAAGCACTGTGTTGAGACAGCAGGCAGACTGAAAGGTGGAGAATGTAGGACATTAAGAAGTTTGATGAGGCACGAGGAGGATGGCTGGCAAGGACCGAATCTGTCTCGCCCTCCATTCTACTGATATTCATTGAGCATATGCTTTATGTTTGGTTCTGTTCTGGTCTCTGAGGATATACTGGTGAATAAGAAACAAATCCCTTACCTGATAAGAGCTTAAATAATGGTGGAAGAGAAAAATAACTGGTAAATTAAATAAAATATGGGGCTGTGTCTATGTGTGTGAAGCCCTGGCTTTGTTCCTCGGCACCACAACCTGCCAGTTAATCAATCAAGGGTTACGCTAGAAAATGAAAGGAGGAAAACGTGAAGTGGAGGAGTATAAAAACTGAAATTCCAGTAGCCATAGAAAAACTTACGAGGACACATCTCAGTCAAGATCTGCCACCTGAGGGGAAGGACTCAAAGGACGAGAATCAGTAGGTCTAAAGTCAGGCAAGTGAAGGAGCAGAAAGAAGAGGATCAAGTCAGAGAGGAGACGAGGAGGAAGCTTCCTAGCAAGTCCTGCACGGCTTGAGCTTCTACGAAAAGGATCCAGCTCAGTTCTGGCCAAGATGTGGCATTCCACATGGGAGAGTCTGGGGTTTTTATTCAACTCAGGGGAAAGGAGAAAGTCTTTGCCCTAAAAATCTGCGCATGCGTGACCTCTGGTGAACTGGAGGAAACCACCAAACGGGAGTTAAGAGAAGGCCACACAGATCCCAGCGGGGCTGGGTGCAGGACCATCAACAGGTGCAAACGGCAGTCATCAACTCCCACCTCAGGCGCGGGCAGGCGCTGAACTGACTGCAGGTTCATCTTGCTTCACGTTGTTGGTCTAACGTGATAGACGGCAGCAACAGGAGGGAGAGAGCACCAAATATTCCCAAACACTGCTTACACTCGAGGTAAAAGGAAGTTGCTTTTCTGCTCCATGTGGTGGGCCTGTTCCTACCCCAGGGATCATGCTATCAAGTCTGAAAATTTTGGGCAGAGAGACCAAGAGACCACGGAGGGTTTACTTCGGCCAATGCTCAGAGCATCGGCACAGCCACCCGCCCGGCGGTCTTGGCCCAGGACCAGTCAGCAGTACTGGAGCCTGTCTGGAGGTTCAGACCCAGCAGCCACTTAGGAGACAGCGTTCTCCACATGGATCCTGCACACGCGCTGGGCAATGTGGCAGACGGGACTGAATTCGGTGCACTCAGGTCTGGCTCACGGGACGTGATGTGCTCTGATTTTTGGGCATATTTACTCAAAAAAGTGTACTTCTCTAATTTCCATAAAGGCTCCACGTAAGCTTCCTATATACACTGGGCAAGGCCTGGAAATGTGTATTTCAATCCAGCTCCCTAGAAGATGAGGCAGTCAACTGCCCATTGATTATTTCAACACAGAAAAAGTGAGAAAATGTAATATCCTGGGTTGCACAGGCGTCCACAGTGGAAGAGCTTGTGTCTTGTCTTTTGAAACGTGGTGCTTTCAGAACCCTAATTTATCCTTTTCCCATGAGATAGAAAAACCCTTCAGTGCCCCTCCACATTTCTCTTTAAGACACATACACAAAGAATGTTAGGTTTATTTCTTTAGAACTAGGAAGGGACCATTAAAATAGAATAATTATTGTGTCTACAACAAACAGTCAAAAGAGCCCTAAATTGTGCTTAAGCACAATTACCTTAATGTCAGCTGAGACTTTATGATGCAACTGTGAGGCACTTTATTTTTAAGGCAGTTTAACATACCTGCTTCATTCCCACGAACAGATACTGAAGTTTTATATCTAGGGCTCTCAATAAGATGATTAAGCTGGGCTCAGCAGTTTCTTTAAATATTTAAGAGAATGTTCATCATCTAATACTTATGGCAATTGAGTAACTAGGTGCATTTTTCCCCTGTTTATCAGGAGCAGGAGGTTCCCACCACTCTTTCCAAAAGTGGGGAGCAGGCTGCCTCAACAAACAAAAAGCCTTCCCAAGCTCTGCAGCGACCTAGAGAGCGATAAGAAATCCTTACTCAGCCAGCCATGTTCACCAGGCGCCTGACAAGGCTCGGCCTCTGAATGCAGTTCGTGGGGCTGATACCCCGCGCGTCTTCCCTGGAGGAGAATCTCCCCTCAAGGGCCGCAGTTCCAGTCCCCGCAGCCCACTCAGCAGTATGCCACTGTCACCAGAGCGGCACAGAGGCGCACGACGCCATCTTTTTTTTTCGGTTTAGAGACAGAATAATGCCATCTATCAAATGCCAGCAGGATGCAGGGCAGAGGGGCCTGTGTACCACGGCTGTCACCACAGCATCCTGCCCACTACGGCAGGGCTCCTTGAATGCTCAGTCTATGGCCTGTGCCTAATTTTTCTTATTTGTCTGGAGAAATTTCTGTGAAGCAGATGGCATAGATTATCATTGTGCGCATTTAAGTGATGAAAACATAGCATTGATAGTTTTAATGATATTAAAGTCAGTTTTATCAGAAAAAGTAGAGAACATACCCCTTGGTATATATACACAGATTGCAAATTTTTAATTTCGTAAGTTCACTTCAAATTCACTATTACTGATAGCTTCTTATATGCTATACATGTTACTAGGAACTAAATACATAAAATAGCAACCCAGAGCTTGTATTCTGTCGGGTGAGGAAGGCATTAAAGAGCAGGTAAACAAAAACCTTGGCTGTCACCACCCTCACAGCATTTAATGAGTGCCCAGTCCTCCCAACTTTTTGGTATTTCTTTTATTCTTATTTAATACCTGCACCTTTGGTTTTCTAAACATGTGTAACTTGTCTCTATAACCCCACAGAAACTCACAGATGACAAGAACAAGCATTACTTTTCATTGATTCTTGCACGGTCCAAACCAAACAGGTAATTTAAAAAGGATCTAGAAAGTAAAACACTTTGCTCAAAATACAGTGGACCCTTGACCCCTTCCCATGGGCTCGTTGTTACTCAAGCTGGTTGTAAGTCAATACAGGTGAGATCTGGGTGTTTACCTGGGTACAAGCTCTAGATAACAAGAGGCAGATGAGTCTTTCATCAACCTACTTAACCCAAGTTGGCCATGTGTCAGGCTGGTTGTAACTTGAGGGTCAACTGTATATACAGGTGGTGTAAGAATGAACAATTACAGAGTCTGCTTTGCCTTACACCGACTGGTCACTAACGCAGCTCTGGTTTATGCAAACCTGTCTTTTAACACATTTCAAATTCTTCTCAAGGATTTTCATTTTTTAAGCCAGGTGTTACAAGGGGGGCAAGGGAGAGAAAAATAATTATTGCAATTTAATCGTTCTAAATACGTATTTGAAGATAGCCTTAACACAGGCAAAGGCAGACACATGTCACTCCCGACTGTCACTATTAGTGTTTGACTCCTAGTAAAATACTGCGACAGAACTGAGACAAGCAGTTCTCAGTATGTCTGATACCCCACATCTAATTAACGCCTCGTGTCTGAACCCCATCTCCAAGGCTATACCTCTTCTAGCATTTGGTAAAAATCACCCAGGCAGCAGAAGGCATGGCTAATGGCACAGACCGCAGGGCTACACTATGCCCATGCCTCAGTTTCCTTATTTGTGGAAAACAGTTCATAGCTGTACTACACAGAGCTGGGGTGATAAAATGAGCAAACATAAGTAAAGCACTTAAATAGTGCCTCTAAGTGTCCTTTAATGTTTGCTGTTACAATCCTACAACATACTCCTTATTGTGTTTAGAGTTCATAAGCAACAAAAATCTAATTAGCCAGACATTCTGAAGGATGTCTTTGTACGAGTGGGTAATCCATATTCCTTCCACCAAAGAGCTTGAGGAACAAGGGAAATAACTTACCTCATGAGTCAGTGATGAAAACTATTCTTAACACATCTCTTGACTGATGATAACGATGACATCATGCTTTTTATGGAACCCTCTTAAAATTTCCAATATGTCAACACTTTTCACACATTTTATCCTCACAGCCACTCAGTGAAATGAATGGATAGATGTTTTTAGTGTACAGACGGTGCATGAAAGGTGAGTAAAACCTTGGATTTGGAGATGTTAAATGAGCTGATCAGCATGAAGAAGGAAGGGCTTGCTCCCCCACAACTGAACCCCAATGTCGTGGTCTGCCCAAGCGACAGCATCTCTTTGGAGTTCACTTATCCCGAGGTAGCCCCTGTTACTTGCTGTCCACAGCTGGCTGATCCAGTAGAGACAAGATGGATGGCTAAGTGGGTTTCTTAGCTTTCTTCTGGGCTGAATGAAATCAACACTCATATGAAGGTCAAGAAGCTACTGTCTGGGTGCCCTAACCTCTACTAAGGTTGTGGACCACTGTAGATACCCACAGAAAACTAGTGTTTGGAGCACTGTATGGATTCCTAAAGAACAGAGAAAATGTAAGTCTAAGGAATGCCAAGACACTGCTGTTTTCTTGCATATTTAAAATGTGTTGTTTATTTGCAAAGACACTGCTTGACTACGTTCCCTAAAATGTATTTTATATAGAGTCCCAAGAAAAAAGGTCTTCCTGTTCTTTTTAAAAAGATTTTTAAAGAAAAATTAAATCAGCACATTATAAAATTCTGTGGATAATCGAATTAAAAATTAAGTTAATATTCTCTAACCCAGGTATTCCTAAATTCATTTGACTTTCATACTATTTAAAGAAAACACTAACATCTCACAGAATAAATCATTAAGACTTTTAAAAAATCAAGAGTAAGATTTATTCCCCTGAAAGACAAAGGCTATAAATTGGTATCCTAGTTCCAATTTGAAGATGAGATGGGGTTAGTCTCAGAGGCAAAACAAAGGAGTAAGTATCAGAGGGTGGTTTGTGCAGCTTCGTCAAATGAGCTTATAACAAATACACTCTAATACACCCTAGGATTTATGGGACTAAGAATTAATGGAACCTTACCAAGAGAACTTTCCAAAAGCACAATTGAGAACTGTCCCAACAATTTAAATGAGTTAATTCTTGCCCCAAGTTAAAGTTTTGTATGAAGTGAAATTGTGCCGTTTGCTACAGATGGTATATGAAGGAAAAACAGAAAGAAGAAAAGCTCTTTCAATATAGTAAATATGGTTCACACGTAATACACAATTTTTTATTTCAAAGCATTACACCATACTTTCTTAGCAGCACTAAATGTAATTAACAACAAGGGCATTTTAATGGTAAAAAGGAACCAAAGTATCTTTCTCCCAGGGCCCAGCTCCAGCACTATGCCATGATGTCCCTGGAAAAATCTGCTTGCTCTAATTCGTGCTGTAAAAATCCATCTCAGCATTGTTTGTTCATTTTTGTTTTTCTAAAGAAAACATTTTCTAAAAATTTCAGTCAAAAACAATATATGGGTACAAATGCAGCGAGGAAGGTCAAAGGAAGGTCATGAATAGTGAACATTAGGTAGTGCTGTGGTTAGCTGGGAACGATATCTGCAGCCAGATGGTAAAATAACAAATTAAGAGACAGGAAAATGGGGTCAAACAATCTCTCATAAAAATGACCAAAAAAACCCAATTAATGATAATCTGGGAATGGTGACCTGAATAAGGTTTATTTAATTATACCTGGAAAATTCTTACTATCACTGCTGTCTAAAGACATGATATTATTTGCCACCAGAATGTTACATATTCTAAACAAATTGTAAATCAATGACACCTTTATAAATATCTTAAGTGCCATTACTTAGGAACATGTGGGTCTCTTCATGTGCCAACATTGTACAATTTTTCAACTGTCAATAAGCCCATTAAACATATTTATGGTAATAGTTATTAAGTTTTAGAGGTTTCATCCAGAAAGTAGAGTTCAATAGGAAAAACAACCGCGTAGTCAATCAGCAAACATATTTCATGGTGTCAAAAACGAGTGTGTCCTCATCTCGTAAACACTCTCTGGACTGCCAGGCACGGCAGCATCCATGAAGGACGTCCGTGCGTAGTGACACCGCACTCACACTTAGTAAACAGCACCCTGGGAATCACTCTTTCCGCTGAGTCACAGTTCCTGCCTATGCAAAGTGATTATTTACCTACCCTATATACACAAACGTATGTAAAGATAAGTAAGCAATCATGTTCCAAATAAAAGCAGTTTTTCATGCTATTTACTGAGAATCAAACTTCCTAGAGGCACTCGACATAACTGCTTTGATTCTAGACTTTATGTATCAAGTCCAAGTACCCCGAAAGAACCATCCTTGTCCCACAATTACAGCTCTTCCGAACTAACAAGATGTCAGGTGACATATTCACTCCTCAGGTGGCTTGGTCAATGATACTTCTGCTCCCTTCCCAAACTCGGATTAAAATGTAAATTCTTAAAAGGCCACATGGCTGCAAAAGTGACACAGACCCTCAAAATGCTAAAGATCAGTCTAGATTCGATAAAGTTTGTGACTTTAGATGCGTCACACAAAACTAAGAATTAACAGAAGTTCCCACAATGAAAACGTTTTCACACCCCAATCAATCGGTGGCAGAACTGTGGAACACCTCAGGGGTGCGGGTAGCTCAAATTGCAGGTAACAGTTTTAAAAAGTGCTGTCTTCAGAACTTCCTCAGAAGGTAACAGGGACTCTGAAGTGACCTCCGGGGTTGAAACCCAGTATGTGTCACTCACAGCGTAAACTGGGGCAATACTGTTATCTTTCTCAGTCCCGCTGTCCTCGTCACTAAAATGGGAAGAAGGGAACTTATCTTCTAGGGCTTTGGGAAAGACTGAATGAGAGGCAAAATCTCCCTGGCACAGAGTTAAAATGTGACTGTGCAGACCAAGCCAGGGCTATCCTGGCGGTGAATGGCAAATCGCCCCACACCACACTACTGCGATTTTCTAGCAACCGTGAGCCCTGCCGAGGCCCCTGCGTGGACATTTGTTACTCTAATCTTTGTTTATAGAAAAAGTAAATTATCCAAACAAAGAACATACCAGCATGCCAGAGCTGATGTTTCTGTGATAAGGCAGGGCCTGGCACTAACACAGTACTGCTATCTATTAAGGTGAAAACATAACTTTGATAGTGAAGGTGTCTCCTGATTTATAGGAGGTAGGCTGCCTTAACTCCTGGCATTCAGAGCCAAGCAGTATCTACAGGAAACTGCCTGGAGCGGAGGGGAAAGAATATACAGCTGGGATTACAGAGAGAAAACTTTAAGCATCAATACTGAAGCTTTTATAAAAGAACAAGGTCTTAAATTCACAGGGAAACCTTTTTAGAGAAATCTCTATTGTTAAGTTATGTTAGAAAAAAAGGCACTCCTTAATTCACACCAAGAACTTCAACCAGTTAATCTGACTTTCATTTCCGCATTCGCCATTGTTCTAATACTCCAAGCAGAACAACTTGGTTTTTTAGCTGCA
Source organism: Fukomys damarensis (assembly GCF_012274545.1). Classification (NCBI taxonomy): domain Eukaryota; kingdom Metazoa; phylum Chordata; class Mammalia; order Rodentia; family Bathyergidae; genus Fukomys; species Fukomys damarensis. The sequence goes on along the minus strand of NW_022900943.1, from coordinate 3,875,200 downwards.
AGGCCACAGCCTTATTTTCACACATTTGTAGGATGGTCGCGGGTACACACAGTCTCATATCCACCACACATTTACAGTCACCCCGGCAAACTCTAGAGGATGCAGCCCGAGCGGTACAACTGCAGCTTCCTGGAAGCTTGTTTCACTTTTATTCCAAAGCCTTAGTGAGAAATACATCCAGAAAAGTCCACTGAAGAAACTAGCACAGGTACTGGCCCAGGAAAGCTTTAAAAAAACCTATCACAAACTTCCCATTAAAACTTGGAAGAAAGCTAGAAAAGTTTTTGCCTTTTAAACAGTCAAGCATAGGTTTAAAAAAAAAATCAAGCTAAGTTTCATAAACATCTTACAGGCTAACAAATTTTTAGAAAAGTCACAGAGAAGCTAGTGTGAGAGTAGACGGAGGCCACCCACTGGGCTGTGGACGGACCTCAAAAGACCTGCAGGAGGATGATCACCATTTATCAAGGGGCATTCTAGCTATAACTAGCCCCTTTCTTGTGACTACCCTTAATCCTCTACTTAAGCCAAAGGACTCCGCTGTTTCCTATGCGTGTCTCATGACTCTGCCCCTGTGCCATCTGGCAAGTTGAAATGCTACCTACTCTTCCTAGACTAGATTTTAAAAAGTAAACTTCTAGATAAAGCTCTCCTGGCCTCAAAGAATGGAAGGAACTTTTCTCTCTTTCAAGAACTTTCATAACACTTTGTATCAAGGCATCACATACTGTACTTAACTATTTTCTACCTAGCAGTAGTCATTTATAGAGCTCTCTCTCCTGCTAGTCAACAACCCTCGAGGGCAGGGTATCTGTGTCCTTGTTGTGTGCTTTGTATTCTGTGACCTGCTTACAGTGGGCCCACAATAAACAGCGAAATAAAGAAACGGACCATAATTACACAAAGCACTGGTGCAACTTCAAAATTAGGTATTTCCTTGCCTCAAGAGGCTGAGGCAAGCTTTCCTATGTAGACTACACAAGGACAAGGAAAACTGCTTTATTACTACAGGTTGAAAATCCCTAATCCTAAAATCCAAACTCCAAAATGCTCCAATCTCCAGAAAGTTTTGATGACACTCAGTAAGTTTTTGAAGAATTTCAGATTTCGATGCTTTGAATTAAAGATGCTCAAGTTTATTCAAATAATCCGCAATTTGAAGAAGTTGAAATCTGACATATTTTGGTCTCAAGCATTTTAGATAAAGAACACTCCTTTAACACTTTACTCTCAATGAGAATGCAATTCTAGAAATGGTTTTAGTTAATGTTGGTTATACATGAGGCATTTTACCAGACTCAGAAAATGTCACAGTAAGAAATGGTTTTGCTTTGTTTTTGTCACAGAGAAATGTGAAATCAGTGGGAGAGATAAAACAAAAGATGGGTGACACCAGTTCACCAGGTAATTCGGTATATTAATATATTTTAAAATTCAGGCATAAAACCTAAAAGGAACTCCCAATATCTGAACAAAGATATCCTGGACTTGATACCATGGACATTTTCCAACAGAATGGTCAACTCTAGGTTAGCATGTAGCATTCCTGCCACATATTTAGGTAGAACAAACTACTAATATCTTGCAATTAATACAAAACAAAGAGAGACAGAGACAGAGAGATACACAGACAATTCCTCAATTTTTTACCACTAATGCGCAGAACCAACAACATAATTTTGGTTGATTTTTCTACTGTAAGATTTTCAAACCACTATCCACTGTTTTTATTTCTGGCAAGTATATGTTGGGCTGAATACCTGAAGAAAATTTTTTTTCTTTTTCTTTTTCTTTTTCTTTTTTCTTTTTTTTTTTTTTTTTTTTCACTTGTTTTTTTATCACCCAGCCCTCTGCTGCCCCTTTTTTTTTTTTTTTTTTTTTTTTTTTTGGTACCAGGGATTGAACTCAGGTCCTTGTGCTTGCGAGGCAGGAGGTGGAATCTAATTTCTGAATACACATGATTTCCAAAGTAATTTTCCTGCCATGAAATTTTTCTTCCATCATTCCACACAACTCAAAACACTTATTGGTTCTTTATGCCCAGGGGTCCAGATTCAAGCTGCACACTCTTGAGCTAGCTCCCTCTAAAAGAAAGTAATTTCTCAGCTATCCACATTTCTTCTGGCCAGGATATTACCTTCTTTCCATAAAAAAATATACTTTTCTGCTGCTCTGTATACGTTTTGTACATCTTCAACCTCACCTTCAATGCCTACTTCATCTTTGCCTATTACTATTATCACCACAGCACCTCTGACGCCTAGCACAAATCTCACCTCCTCTGGGGTAAACTGCCTTTCAAAGGAACCCACCTGCATAGGTATCTTCTGTTCCGACACTGAAGTCATCCAACCGTGACACATAAATCTCTACTTATTGGTGTGTATTGCTATAATCATTTTCCCAAAGCAGCTGTTCTAAAGAACTGGAAAAGATGAAATTCATCCATGTCTCTCACCATCAGTAGCTATGACCAGAACACAGTTACTCGATAAACTTCAATAAAACCCAGGCCTCAGATACACCTAGAATTCATATTACTTAACAAAGTTTTCTAAGATGGTTTTTAGAAACAGCAGAAGACTAGGATGACAACAAAAGGAACAGACCTTGACCTTGATTAAAATAAGAGCAAGTCAAGTCAGTTAAGTGGGATAAGGAGACATTTTTGTAGGCTTCATGTATAATTTGGGTTCCATACTAAAACAGGAGGTTCCCAGATCTGTCAGGCATCTATTCAGGAAAGCAGAAAAATTGTTTTCTAGCTTGAGAAAACAATATGAATAGCTATTTTAAGAAGCTCCAAAAATGAAAGTTACAGAAATCAGTGAGCTGATTTTAGACCTTGAAGATAGAGAGCTGGTGCAAACGTACAATCTGAAGCTCTGTCAGGATACAGTAATTTTCCCTGTTTTAAAATCATTAAAAGTTATGAAATCATGGAAGGCCTTCAATGTAGAAATCTTTCATGCAGTTCTAAGAAAGAGATGACCAGCTGAGTTTTCAGTCTGTTAGGATTAGTTGGCACCTTTCTTAAATTCAGACTCTAGATTCTGGAATTGAGTTTGAGTTTATTTTTTAATATTCTACTGTTTTCAGGTCTTAAGTGGTTAAGATTATATTTTTCCACTAGTGCCTAACAAATGGCTAAAAGACCCATTTGTGCCTCAGATGTTGGAGGAACTGTTCAGGAACAACTCATCCCTGCAAGGCTATGAGTCACAGCCCACTGCCAAGGTCAAGAAGACCTCTGTTCATCAAGGAAGTGCTAGCCACACACATTCACTCAGGCTGTCTTAGAAGAAGCTGGCCTCGGTGCCCACTTTTATTTTCCACAGATCATCAATTATTTGTACAGAAGAAAAAAATGTCTAGCTTACTCACTGGGTGGAGAACTGCCTGCTAGGCCTTCATCCTGGTTTCCTCCTGCCTCAGGGATTTGCCTAGAGGTATACAATAGGTACCAAAAGGAAAGTCTCCTACTTGATTATGAAAAGAAAGCAAGGAGATCTACTTACCACAACTATCAGGAGATTAAAATTTAAAAATAAAAGGAGGGAAACCCAGAGGTAACTGAGCTTCTTTTATGGTCTCTTTTCTTTAACTTACTTTTACATTTGGTGGGCCATCCACTCAGAAACGCAAAGTGGGTCTTGGTAGAGGTTCATCTTGTATGTTTGTATGAACTAGAATACAAGATCTAAAACTTGGTTACTTTCTTTTTCCTAGATCAGAAATCAATAGGTGTTAGGACTTCAAAGATTTTTAAATCATTTTGTCCTCCTCCAACTATAACACAATACAGTTTGGGGAAGGTGTAAAGGAAACTGCAGGGGAATAAATTGACCTACAAATGTTACCACATTTTATCAATGAGTGATGGATGAAATGTTTAAGAGATTCATTGCCAGAGGCAATATATGGTGCTAGAGCAATGGAACTGCAAATTTCAATGAGCTATTCAGCTTCACTTTGTCTTTAATCTGGGAATGGCTGTTGGATTTTACATGGGCAAAAACTTATCACATTTCCTTCCAGATGATCCTAATATGAAGTTCTTATTAAAATATTTTTCAGACCTGTACCTGGAGGCTGTTAGGAAATGACCATTTGTTCCAGCAAAAGCAGAGAAGGGCAAAACTAAAACCCAAGAGTTCCTTGCTTTTATTTAACATGAAAGCTTTTTAGAAATGACAGTGCAGATCACTAAATTTACTCTCACTTTAACTCTAGCAGCAAAAAAGTGAAGTCTGTTTGCTGATTAAGAAACCACACAAAGGTATGTTTTCCTATATTGTACAAATAAAACCATTTCAGGAATAAGCCAAAAGCTACCACACTAATGCTGTGTGTTATGTCTGTGCTACTCCAGCATACATTAGAACATTCATTTACAATTCCAGCCAAAGAACTCCCCATAAATCTCACTGTGATACTTATAATACTAATGCGAATATTCGTGACAGAATCAAAGATTAATCTGGAACCTACTCTTGTTTCCATTTAACTCAATCTACCGCTCTACGTAAACAAGGGCAGGTGTATACAAATACAGACACCTCCATTGTAAAACAAAACCTGACCTGCATTATCTTCCTCCATATTGAGATATTTCCTCCTTCCCTGATGCGGCAGGAAAATAAAATCATTGCAAGGGCGTTTGGTCATCAAACTGATATTACTTTAATTCTCTCAAACAGAACTGAGTATATTTTAAAAATTATCCTACTTCAACATATGCTAAGTAAAACTCTAAGCAATTTACTGAGAACACTAAAACATCAAGAGTAATAATAATCCTTAAGCCAACAACTATGAATCAAACTAATAAGATCCTGAGATCTTTTTTCTCCTCAGCTGTAAAATCTGTAACATGTGATAATGGTGACACAGTCATATCACAGCAATGATATAATTAAACAAACAACTGATTGAACTAACTTGTTACTTGGTGAGAAAGGTATAACTAATAAAACCGCTTTGTTGTTCTACTTCATACACTTACCTGCAATGTTAGTACATGTACAAGTGCATAATTTGAGTATATTATAAAACTTTGATGTTTTAAGGGTTTCTATAAAAATATTAAGGATAGCTTTATACGAAAACATATAATGTTTTTATCAAAGAAAATAATCATCCCAAGCATCAACTGATGAGTGTATCCACATGGGAAAGAAGCACAAATAGCTTTATTCATTTATGAAAAACTTTTAAAAGATGCATTGAATGAGATAAAATGTTTAATCAAATAAATGATATCAATTATTATATGGTTATTTTCCCCTTAAAATGTTTAAATCCTATTAAAGAAATTAGGCTTTATGAATAGACTGGTGTAAGAATTGAGAAATGGTTCTAATAACTAAGAAATGTCTCAGTCCACCAAACAGAAAGAGGTGTGGGTGAAGGACCAGAAATAAAGCTGGAATCTTCTCTGAAAGATGCTAGTCCCATTCACAGTTGTACAAGAGTCAGCAAGTGCAAAGGACAGCAGGTTGAAGACAACAGGCGACTCAGAGAACATCAGTGATCAAAGCTGGAGGTAAATACTAAAGAAGATAACCTAAGAGCTTTGTATGGAAAACTTTAGGGTTCAGAGTGTTAGGCTGCTACCTGTCTCACCATGATGCTTGTGCCACGTGTGATGAAAGGGTATCCTCCACCAGCATCCAAAGCTAACCTTCTTGTCAGGATTCCAGTATGATTCCTGCCCGGGTGAGCAGGAATCTGTGCCTAAAGGTGTAGTTATCTACTGCCACTTTCTTCTCTTCCAATAACAGAAAATCGGTTTTCCTCTAACTTATACACACACGAGTCCAGGCCTCCTCTGAAGTACACCAGCTGGCACGGAAGGCCTAACTGACCACTCCAGATGCAAACGGTTTTCAAGTGAAGAGTTACCTCCACTGGCCCAACCCAGACCACAGTGAGAGTTATTAGGTTGCAAATTAATTTTCACATTCCTTTTGTGCAAAAAAAATGTCCATATGCCATCTATTCAAATAAGATAGCTGCCAAAACACCACTGGCAATGTCTGAGTCACTCACGGAAGGCCTAACTGACCACTCCAGATGCAAACGGTTTTCAAGTGAAGAGTTACCTCCACTGCCCCAACCCAGACCACAGTGAGAGTTATTAGGTTGCAAACTAATTTTCACATTCCTTTTGTGCAAAAAAAAGTCCATATGCCATCTATTCAAATAAGATAGCTGCCAAAACACCACTGGCAATGTCTGAGTCACTGAAAGTTAGTTTGGAGAATAACAAAAAGAAAGGGAGTATGGATTTGAAGAGAAGGAACAAAATGTTGAGGGAAAGCCAGGATCTTACACACTTTCCTCACCTGGTTCTCACCCAAGATGTGACATACAATTGTTTAGATAATTACCTTAGGAAAAAAACACTAGTACTAAAGGAGAGGTTCTAAAAAGCAGCTCTGTCCTGGCAATCTGTTATCTGTAACATTCTTTGAGGTCAAACTCATACATCTTCCTTCTTTCAAATGTTTGAGTGAACACACAAATCTGACGTGGTCTCCCACTAAGGGCAAGCAAGTTTAAAAAAAAACTGCTGTAGTAACATTATTCTTCTAAGGGACCTTAATTACTAAAAAATAATACCCAGGGATACGCTTTTTGGGTGATTATGGAAATTTAAATTATGGAATTATTTATTAAATTATGGAAAGTCTCTTTCACACTGAAAGAGAAATCAGTAGTTGTCAACCAAACCATTTCTCTTTTTCATTGCTAACGGTGACCACTGGATAAATCTATCACCTTGATTTCAGTAACTCTCCAATATTTAAACCTAAGCCCTGTTGCACTGATTCCTGATTCTGGTTTATTCTGGTATACTCTGGTTTGAGGAGCTGGTAAAACTATCTGCTGGTTATGCTTACCCATAAAGCCCCAGGAAAGAGAATTTCCTTTCAAGAAGTACTATCAGTACTGTTGGCTATTTGCAGAATTCTTATGTCTACAGGACCAGCACACAAGTGTTAATATTGCAAGTGCAGGCAACGTCCAGGGGGAATTCCGTGTCATTAGCTACCCGGAGCAGAGCATGGCGATACGGGAGGGAGGGAACTGTGGCAGCTCCTAGAAGCCAGCGGTGTGTGGCTGTCAGCAGTCTGAAACGGAGCTGCTTCAAAGCTGCCTGGGCCATGACCTGAGCACTGCACATCCCTGCACCCAGAGAGAGAGGATCAATGACTGTGTTTGCTAGGCTCTCGTCATCCCCTGGCTAATGAAAGCTGCACTGAAAGGCATGCTACAGGGCCTCTGGGTTGCCTGCAGCTTGGCATTAGCAGAGTTTGTTACGCAGCTTGGTTGGGGAGAGCACCAGGCACCTGAGCCTCCCTCTTCTTTGCCCCCCTTCCCCGTTCTATCCCACCAACTCCCCTCTGGCTGTCTGTTTAGTGTCACTCAGTTGGGATGGATCCCGTTAAAGATCTGACGCTTAGCGAGGACTTGGAGGTGTCTGGAACGCCTGCCTCTAATCATAAACACCACAGCTGGCAATGATGTAGTCAAAAAAAAAATCACCTTGATCCAGTACACATTCTCTTTGATGTCTCTGTAGCGAGTTCACTGCCCAGAGAAAAAGGTACGGATTTTTTTTTTTTAAAAAGCCTCTGGAAAAAAATCAAGCTTGACATTCTCAAATCATAACCATATGACTTTCAATTCCATGCTCTAAAAAAATTCATACACACACATGCACACACACACACTCATACACACACACACATATCATTATATTTTGTTCTAAGAAACTTAGAGAAGAGGCATCTGACAATGATAACATGAAACAGGTTTAGAAGATAATGGCAGTTTGAAAGGAAAACACTTCCAAAAGGGGGAAAAAAAGTCAGACTGCCACTACCAAAAAAGGAAGAAGCCGTCTGCCAAAGATTGCAAACTGCAGTGACCTTAAGTAAGAGACTGTAGCTGATTCAAGGGAAAATGAAAACTTTTCAAAGACAACACTGCTTGTGCTGTGCCACTGTTTATAAGTGCCTTCTGCCCTCTTGCCTTTCGGGTGGCCTGGTAAAAATACACAGGCTCACTGTGCTTCAGCTGCAGGGTTCTAATGAATATTCAGCCACATTCGTGGTATTTTCCTTGTGTTGTTCTTGGTAAGATAGTGTGTGTGTGTGTGTGTGTGTGTGTGTGTGTGGGTGGGTGTGGGTGTGGGTGTGCGAGTGATCCTCTTAACACAGGACTGGTGTGGACAATTCTCTTGTTATGAATGCCCTTGCGATGCCCAGCTTGGTGTTTATGTTACAAAATGCTTTTGCCAAGTTAAAGACTAAGATGTCCCAAGCAATTACGGGGAAACCTAAGAAAAAATCTAAACACACTACCCCTGTTTTCTAAAGAAGTGAGTTCACCAAGGATAATGGCTGGATAACTCAGGAGGTCTTCTGGCATAGGCTGAGAGAAGTATTCACCCACGTATCACCAACGTTCTGATGACACAGCTGGGTACCCTAAGACCTGGGGTGAGAACACAAAAGATTCTGTATTTCTACTCAAAACCCAGCTCTCTCTAGTCAAGTCTACATCCTGGACGGCGCACTTATGACACCTGTGCTGCGGCCAGGCGCGTGCTATTGGATGCTCTAAAAAGTTTGCCATTGCTGGTCTAAATATACAAGGACAGAGGAGAGACAAGCTCAGGTAATGTTCTTTTACTTTTAATTCTAAAATCCAAAGTCATTTGAAAAAACAGCCTCTTATTTTAATTAATGACAAACTAATTATTAACTCATAATTTTACCTTAGTAAAAAAAGAAAACAAGTAAAGAGATATACTAACCCAGATAGTTTTAAAATGCTAACTTTGTCACGTGAAAGGCACCTTTTATGAGACTTATTTGAAATATAGTAAAACTATCAAGTGATTTTAATTCTAAATGAGGTACATGACAATTAGATGTCTCTCCGATTCTGTGGGAAAAACTGCAAACATTTTATAAATGGGTCAGTTGCATGGTGACACCATCCATGCTTAAGAAATCACTCTATAAACGGCACCCAGGGACGCAGCAGTGACCCTCACAGTAACAATGTCCAGACGCCCCGAACAGCTTGGATACTGCTGCGTGTTGCTCTGCGCAGACTGAGGCTGTGCAGACTGGCAACGCTCCCCGTGGTGGTAATGCTGGCTGGTGTCTTTACATTGAGATAAGCTTCAAATTTACTGAGGGTTATTTACTGTTGTGCGTAAGGCTGTGTGCTGAGGAGTGGCGCAGCTGGATGGAGGAGGGTATCTGGCTGTGCTCACAGCTGAGAAGGCTCAGGAGTTTACACACCCCTATAAGGGCATTTCTTTCCTTTTCAACATACACAAAGCAATTAAATGTTAGTCAATCTTAGCAAAATGAAAGGCAAAGATATGCTAATATACACTGGAATACTGGCTTTTGCTACAATATTTACCTTATTGCATTAAGGTTTTATGATATCTCATATTAAGTAAAGCTCTGCCAAAAATTTTAGCCCAGTTCTGACCACAAGTATGTGTTTTAAATTGTATTACTTACCAGAAAGGAGGCAGGGAGAAGATAATAATTCCGATGTGCTGGAATTTCCACTGACAAATTGACTTCAATCTCATCGAGAGACGGGGTGGGTGGGTGGGTGTGTGTG